>NC_080078.1:66792578-67126621 GCF_949987535.1 Balaenoptera acutorostrata | reverse complement strand
AGCTTACTCAGATTGCGTACCTAAGAACCCCTGCTGTATGGCAGGATTCTCAATCTTGGCACTGTAAATGTTTTGGGCTAGATAATTATTTATTGTGGGAGACTGTTCTGTGCATTGTAGGGTGTTTGACAGCATCCTTGGCCTCTACCCAGTAGATGCCAGTAGTACCCCAGAGTCATGACAACCAAAAATGTCTCCAAACATTGTCAGATGTCTCCTGGGTGGGGGGGCAGAATCTCCCCATTTGAGAACCACTGCTATTAGGGTATAAGCCTCCAGGTTTGAATAGGAGATGTCTTGAAATTTTTTGTTTTCGGGGAAGTTTTATTTTGCCTAATAGCCTATCCTGCTATTATTTATTAAGCACTTTTTATGTGCCAGGTGCTTTGCATACCTTCTGTCTTTTAATCATCAGAATATCCCTTTGAAGTAGATAGTATTCCTCACTTAGCAGATGAAAATCTGACTGAAAGATGGGCTCGCCCAGTCAGTAAGTGGCAAAGCCAGGACTGAAACCCAAATCTTTCCTACTCCACAACCTGAGGCCTTTCCACTGTGTTCACACTATAGATATTTTGGCATCACCTCTGAGGCTTGCCCTCCCTCTTTAAGGAGAAGCCTAGAGGTACGTATTATTTCACTTCATCTTTCTGTCCGTTCTCCTCATAGACACTCTTAGCCAGAGACATCGCTGTGCCCTTCCAGGCTTCAGGGAGCTAAAGGAAGTCTAGACCCAACCTATAATGCAGAAATTTGTCCTGAGCTGACTGTAAGGAAGCATTCTCAAAATAGCTTTAAGCGAAGCTTATGTTAACTTTTCTCTTGTTGTTTGTTGGTACTTTTCCCATTTAATTTTAGTATGCCTGTGATTTTGTCTACGGCTCAGAATTGTGAAGAAGTGGGTAATTTTGCCATGCTTGTTCTGGCTCCAGTGATGAAAAGAAGCACCTGCCAGCACTTCTGTTTGTTTTTTTGGAGGCAGATATCACACAGGAATGTGAAATTATTTTTTAAAAAATAACATTTAACCATTTTCAGAGCACTTTCACAAATACTATCTAATTTGAATCTCCTGACCTCTTGTGAAGTAGGTACTTAAAGGTATTTTTAGCTCCATTTTACAGATGAGGCTCAGAGAGGTTATATGACTTGTCTAACATTGGTGTCTAGTGAGGTGGTGAAGCCGGGACTAGACCCCACAGCTGTGGACTTCAGCCTGGATCAGGGGGTCTAGGGCTCTTCCCACCATATGCTGCCTCTTGTAGCTGGTTGTTCCAACCTCTTCACCCAACAGACCTTGTACAAGCAGGAGAGCTGGCTGGTTTGTGCTTCATTTTCCCTGCCCTCCTTTACCTACTGTTAGTTCAGATACTGCCGAGCCTGTGAAAGCCGAAGACCAGGCTTGAGAAAATAAATAGTAGATCACAGTTGGCTTCAGCAAAATTGAGGACCTATCAAGAAGGGGAATAAATACTTAGTAGGGGGAACAGAAACAAGTTATTTGCTTTGGTTGTTACAGTAGAAAGTGAGGTAGACCCTAAGGGAGGATATTATAAGAGGAAGCAGGGAGAACCCAGGGATGAACATTTTTGTAACCTCCAGGGCAACAGAGACAGGCCAAAGGGTTTATGCCAAGGTCTCTTTTAAAAAAACAACACAGGGCTTCCCTGGTGGCTCAGTGGTTAAGAATCCGCCTGCCACTGCAGGGGACACGGGTTCAAGCCCTGGTCCGGGAAGATCCCGCATGCCGTGGAGCAACTAAGCCTGTGCGCCACAACTGCTGAGCCTGTGCTCTAGAGCCTGCGAACCACAACTGCTGAGCCCACATGCCACAACTACTGAAGCCCGCACGCCTAAAGCCTGTGCTCCACAGCAAGAGAAGCCAGTGCAATGAGAAGCCCTCGCACTGCAACGAAGAGTAGCCACAGCTCGCCGCAACTAGAGAAAGCTGCGCACAGCAATGAAGAAGTAAGGCAGCCAAAAATAAATAAGTTAAATAAATAAATTAAAAACAAAAACAAAAAAACCCCACAGATTTATTGACATTTTCATTAAAGAGTATTTGTGAAGTGCAGCATTGCTTGTACAATTCCCCATCTTTCTCCTTTCTACAATAATCCAAAAAGGATTATTGTCCTTTTTTAGTAGAAATGCCATATTTTATTCTCTTTGACTGTTTTTAATCAGCTTGTTTCTAAAACTTTTACTGTCGTAACAACTCCTCCTCACTTTAGTTCCGAGCTCATCAATTGCACGTAACCCTTCCTCTTTGGTATTCATTTCTTACTCAAATTGAGTATCTCTATTTTGAGATGCTCATAATCTCTTCCAAAATGATAATCAGTGCATTTACTAAGTGCCAGAACTGGGAATAGAGTGGTGAATCAGACACAGCCCCCCACATCAAGTTCACAGAACAGGTAGATTTGCCCCAAATCTCTTCCTGTTGGTAGTTGGTTCTAAGGTCTTATGTATCTTGTCTTTCCATTATATTGTTGCTTTGTGTCTTTTGACAACTCTGTGCTTCTTGACTAGATCTCATGTTGGGAAATTACATTTCTCTTCTTTCTAGCAGTTCCTTGTTTTTTAAACTTTCCTCCTTGCCTTCCCCCCCTTATTTCATACTTCTCTTCATACACTGATGTATTCTCAGTTGCTTTTTGCTTACTCTCCAGGCTTGAACTGAGAGAATTACTTGTTTTTAATCCACTTTCTTGAGCTGCTTCATTTACCTTCTGCATTTGGCACTGAGCCTCCACCAGGAAACATTCCCCTTAGTTGGCTTCTACCTTGACTGCAACTTTCAGTAATAGCTTCTTTTTTTCCTTGAGTTATTCTTTTTTTTTTCTCTTCTTCCACATTATTCTATTATTTAAATTTTTTTTCTTGAATCCCTTTCTGCTACTTAAGTCTGCTTAGTGCAAGAATCTCTCTGAACATGGAATTAATGGTATATTCAAAATGGACAGAAAATAAAAAGAAAGCACACAGAGCTTGAAACTTCTGGAAGTTTTGTTGGAGTGGAACCTTGTACCACAAATATAAGAGACAAATAAGTCCCCAGGGAGGTCTTTCTCCTTCCAGAATCTACCTAGTGAGTAGTATTGAATTTTTTTTTTTTTGGCCATGCTGCATTGCATGCAGGATCTTAGTTCCCCGACCAGGGATGGAACCCGAGCCCCCCTGCAGTGTAAGTGCCGAGTCTTAACCACTGGACTGCCAGGGAAGTCCCCAGTAGTATTGAATTTTTAATGAGTTCAGAGAATTTGGCTTCAGTTGACCACGCTCAACTGAGGACCAGCTAATGAACGTCATTCAGAAACTCTGGATCCACCAGAGGGCAGACAGCAGAAGCAAGAGGAACTACAATCCTGCAGCCTGTAGAACAAGAACCACATTCACAGAAAGGTAGACAAGATGAAAAGGCAGAGGGCTATGTACCAGATGAAGGAACAAGATAAAACCCCAGAAAAACAACTAAATGAAATGGAGATAGGCAATCTTCCAGAAAAAGAATTCAGAATAATGATAGTGAAGATGATCCAGAACCTCAGAAAAAAAATGGAGGCAAAGATTGAGAAGATGCAAGAAATGCTAAACAAAGACCTAGAAGAATTAAAGAACAAACAAACAGAGATGGACAATACAATAACTGAAATGAAAAATACACTAGAAGGAATCAATAGCAGCATAACTGAGGCAGAAGAATGGATAAGTGACCTGGAAGACAAAATGGTGGAATTCACTGCTGCAGAACAGAATAAAGAAAAAAGAATGAAAAGAAATGAAGAAAGCCTAAGAGACCTCTGGGACAACATTAAACACAACAACATTTGCATTATAGGGGCCCCAGAAGGAGAAGAGAGAGAGAAAGGACCCGAGAAAATATTTGAAGAGATTATAGTGGAAAACTTCCCTAACATGGGAAAGGAAACAGCCACCCAAGTCCAGGAAGCACAGAGTCCCATACAGGATAAACCCAAGGAGAAACATGCTGAGACACATAGTAATCAAATTGGCAAAAATTAAAGACAAAGAAAAATTATTGAAAGCAGCAAGGGAAAAATGACAAATAACATAAAGGGAACTCCCATAAGGTTAACAGCTGATTTCTCAGCAGAAACTCTACAAGCCGGAAGGGAGTGGCATGATATACTTCAAGTGATGAAAGGGAAGAACCTACAACCAAGATTACTCTACCCGGCAAGGATCTCATTCAGATTCGATGGAGAAATCAAAAGCTTTACAGATGAGCAAAAGCTAAGAGAATTCAACACCACCAAACCAGCTCTACAACATATGCTAAAGGAACTTCTCTAAGTGGGAAGCACAAGAGAAGGAAAGGACCTACAAAAACAAACCCAAAACAATTAAGAAAATGGTCATAGGAACATATATATCGATAATTACCTTAAACGTGAATGGATTAAATGCTCCAACCAAAAGACACAGGCTTGCTGAATGGATACAAAAACAAGACCCATATATATGCTGTCTACAAGAGACCCACTTCAGACCTAGGGACACATACAGACTGAAAGTGACAGGATGGAAAAAGATATTCCATGCAAATGGAAATCAAAAGAAAGCTGGAGTAGCAATACTCATATGAGATAAAATAGACTTTAAAATAAAGAATGTTACAGGAGACAAGGAAGGACACTACATAATGATCAAGGGATCCATCCAAGAAGAATATGTAACAATTATAAATATATATGCACTCAACATAGGAGCACCTCAATACATAAGGCAACTGCTAACAGGTATGAAAGAGGAAATCAACAGTAACACAATAATAGTGGGGGACTTCAACACCTCACTTACACCAATGGACAGATCATCCAAACAGAAAATTAATAAGGAAACACAAGCTTTAAATGACACAATAGACCAGGTAGATTTAATTGATATTTATAGGACATTCCACCCAAAAACAGCAGGTTACACTTCTCAAGTGCGCAGGGAACATTCTCCAGGATAGATCACATCTTGGATCACAAATCAAGCCTCAGTAAATTTAAGAAAATTGAAATCATATCAAGCATCTTTTCTGACCACAACACTATGAGATTAGAAATCAATTACAGGGATAAAAATGTAAAAAACACAAACACATGGAGGCTAAACAATACGTTACTAAATAATCAAGAGATCACTGAAGAAATCAAAGAGGAAATCAAAAAATACCTAGAGACAAATGACAATGAAAACACGACGATCCAAAACCTATGGGATGCAGCAAAAGCAGTTCTAAGAGGGAAGTTTATAGCTATACAAGCCTACCTCAAGAAACAAGAAAAATCTCAAATAAACAATCTAATGTTACACCTAAAGGAACTAGAGAAAGAAGAACAAACAAAACCCAAAGTTAGCAGAAGGAAAGAAATCATAAAGATCAGAGCAGAAATAAATGAAATAGAAACAAAGAAAACAATAGCAAAGATCAATAAAACTAAAAGCTGGTTCTTTGAGAAGATAAACAAAATTGATAAACCATTAGCCAGACTTCTCAAGAAAAAGAGGGAGAGGACTCAAATCAATAAAGTTAGAAATGAAAAAGGAGAAGTTACAACAGACACTGCAGAAATACAAAGCATCCTAAGAGACTACTACAAACAACTCTGTGCCAATAAAATGGACAACCTGGAAGAAATGGACAAATTCTTAGAAAGGTATAACCTTCCAAGACTGAACCAGGAAGAAATAGAAAATATGAATAGACCAATCACAAGTAATGAAATTGAAACTGTGATTAAAAATCTTCCAACAAACAAAAGTCCAGGACCAGATGGCTTCACAGGTGAATTCTATCAAACATTTAGAGAAGAGCTAACACCCATCCTTCTCAAACTCTTCCAAAAAATTGCAGAGGAAGGAACACTCCCAAACTCATTCTATGAGGCCACCATCCCACTGATACCAATACCAGACAAAGACACTACAGAAAAAGAAAATTACAGACCAATATCACTGATGAATATAGATGCCAAAATCCTCAACAAAATACTAGGAAACAGAATTCAACAACACATTAAAAGGATCATACACCATGATCAAGTGGGATTTATCCCAGGGATGCAAGGATTCTTCAATATACATAAATCAATCAATGTGATAAACCATATTAACAAACTGAAGAAGAAAAACCATATGATCATCTCAATAGATGCAGAAAAAGCTTTTGACAAAATTCAACACCCATTTATGATAAAAACTCTCCAAACAGTGGGCATAGAGGGAACCTACCTCAACATAATAAAGGCCATATACCACAAACCCACAGCAAACATCATTCTCAATGGTGAAACACTGAAAGCATTTCCTCTAAGATCAGGAACAAGACAAGGATGTCCACTCTCACCACTATTATTCAACATAGTTTTGGAAGTCCTAGCCACGGCAATCAGAGAAGAAAAAGAAATAAAAGGAATACAAATTGGAAAAGAAGAAGTAAAACTGTCACTGTTTGCAGATGACATGATACTATACATAGAGAATCCTAAAGATGCCACTAGAAAACTACTAGAGCTCATCAATGAATTTGGTAAAGTTGCAGGATACAAAATTAATGCACAGAAATCTCTTGCATTCCTATACACTAATGATGCAAAATCTGAAAGAGAAATTAAGGAAACACTCCCATTTACCACTGCAACAAAAAGACTAAAATACCTAGGAATAAACCTACCTAGGGATGCAAAAGACCTGTATGCAGAAAACTATAAGACACTGATGAAAGAAATTAAAGATGATATCAAGTGATGGAGAGATATACCATGTTCTTGGATTGGAAGAATCAACATTGTGAAAATGACTATACTGCCCAAAGCAATCTACAGATTCAGTGCAATCCCTATCAAATTACCAATGGCATTTTTTACAGAACTAGAACAAAAAATCTTAAAATTTGTATGGAGACAGAAAAGACCCCGAATAGCCAAAGCAGTCTTGAGGGAAGAAAACGGAGCTGGAGGAATCAGACTCCCTGACTTCAAACTATACTACAAAGCTACAGTCCTCAAGAAAATATGGTACTGGCACAAAAACAGAAACATAGATCAATGGAACAAGATAGAAAGCCCAGAGATTAACCCACGCACCTATGGTCAACTAATCTATGACAAAGGAGGCAAGGATATACAATGGAGAAAAGACAGCCTCTTCAATAAGTGGAGCTGGGAAAACTGGACAGCTACATGTAAAAGAATGAAATTAGAACACTCCCTAACACCATACACAAAAAATAAACTCAAAATGGATTAGAGACCTAAATGTAAGACCGGACACTAGAAAACTCTTAGAGGAAAACACAGGAAGAACACTCTTTGACATAAATCACAGCAAGATATTTTTTGATCCACCTCCTAGAGTAATGGAAATAAAAACAAAAGTAAACAAATGGGACCTAATGAAACTTAAAAGCTTTTGCACAGCAAAGGAAACCATAAACAAGACGAAAAGACAACCCTCAGAATGGGAGAAAATATTTGCAAACGAATCAACAGACAAAGGATTAATCTCCAAAATATATAAACAGCTCATGCAGCTCAATATTAAAAAAACAAACAACCCAATCCAAAAATGGGCAGAAGACCTAAATAGACATTTCTCTAAAGAAGGCATACAGATGGCCAAGAAGCACATGAAAAGCTGCTCAACATCACTAATTATTAGAGAAATGCAAATCAAAACTACAGAGAGGTATCACCTCACACCAGTTAGAATGGGCATCATCAGAAAATCTACAAACAACAAATGCTGGAGAGGGTGTGGAGAAAAGGGAACCCTCTTGCACTCTTGGTGGGAATGTAAATTGATACAGCCACTATGGAGAACAGTATCGAAGTTCCTTAAAGAACTAAAAATAGAATTACCATATTACCCAGCAATCCCACTCCTGGGCATATACCCAGCGAAAACCATAATTGAAAAAGACACATGCACCCCAGTGTTCATTGCAGCACTATTTACAACAGCCAGGTCATGGAGGCAACCTAAATGCCCATCGACAGACGAATGGATAAAGAAGTTGTGGTACATATATACAATGGAATATTACTCAGCCATAAAAAGGAACGAAAGTGGGTCATTTGTAGAGACGTGGATGGATCTAGAGACTGTCATATAGAGTGAAGTAAGTCAGAAAGAGAAAAACAAATATCACCTATAAAATGGTACAGATGAACCGGTTTGCAGAGCAGAAATTGAGACACAGAAGTAGAGAAAAAACGTATGGACACCAAGAGGGGAAAACGGCGGGGGTGGGGGGCAGTGTGATGAATTGGGCTATTGGGATTGACATGTATACACTGATGGGTATAAAATGGATAACTAATAAGAACCTGCTGTATAAAAAAATAAATTATATTTAAAAAGAAAAAGAAAAAGAAACTCTGGATGCCAAACACTGTCAGACTGACCCAGTCATATCCTTTCTCCAGATGATCAATCACTCATGAAGCCTGAAACCATTCTCCAAGAGGATCTGGCATCCCTTTGAGAAAAAAAAAAAAAAAAGCCAAGAAAACAAGTGTTATATAGTCTTCCTCTGATTATTAGTACCTTTTCTTTGGGAGTCTAGCTGTGTACAGCTGTGTACATTGCATAAGGAACGTGGAATTTTTTTAAAAATTTATTATTTTATTTATTTATTTTGGCTGTGTTGGGTCTTCATTGCTGCGAGCAGGCTTTCTCTAGTTGTGGCGAGTGGGCTTCTCATTGCGGTGGCTTCTTGTTGCGGAGCACGGGCCCTAGGCGTGGGATTCAGTACTTGTGGCTCGCAGGTTCTAGAGCACAGGCTCAGTAGTTGTAGTGCACAGGCTTTGTTGCTCCGCGGCCTGTGGGATCTTCCCGGACCAGGGCTCGAACCCGTGTCCCCTGCGTTGGCAGGCGGATTCTTAACTACTGCACCACCAGGGAAGCCCCGTGGAATTGTTTTTTTGCTAGGTTCTCAACAAAGAAAAGATCACTTTGGTTTCTGGAGAGAATTGCATCTTTCTGCTTTTGGCATTTCCCTTTGCGCTCTTCTCAGGCTTCAGGGCCTCACAAAATGCTTCATGACTGTGATCACATGATAGTGAGTAAGGGAATTCATGCGTACAGGGACAGCTACTTCTCAAATTGCTCATCAGAATTTGTGTTTCTGTGTTCCAGGACCAAGATTTTAGTTTAGACTAGAGCGATTTTCCCTAATCTTTCTAAATAATCTGTAAAGGAACCTCTGGGAGCCCAGTAGGATTGAAGCTCTAATATGGTCTGTTTTGACATCATTATAAATTATTCCTCAAAAGATTAAATGAATCTTTAAGTTGTATATTACAAAATACTAAGTTACAAACTTTTTTTTTTTTTTGGCCATGCCATACGGCATGCAGGATCTTAGTTCCCTGACCAGGGATTGAACCCGTGCCCTCTGCACTGGGAGTGTGGAGTCTTAACCACTGGACTGCCAGGGAAGTCCCGACAAACATATTTTTTGTGCCATACCAAATCCTTTTTTTCTAATTTTTTAATTACAAAAGGTGAAGTATATGCTCATTGTAGAAAAGTATTAAAAAAATTATAATCATCCATAATCTGTCTATTTAGAAACAACTGCTATTGTTAACGTTTTGGTATTTTTCTTCTAGTCTTTTTTCGTGCATATTTTAATGTAGATGAGGTCAAACTTTGAAGACCATTCTGTAGCCTACTTTATTATCATTTAATAACCGTATCATGTCTTAAACTGGAATGCAGTGGAATTTTTTGTTGTTTTCGACCCAAAGTCTTAACAGAACTATTTCAGCATTTAATTTTGTTATATTGGCATATTCATTTTATAAATATATATTAACTTATACCGGGCCCTGTGCTGTATGTGGTGGAAGGTGCAAGTTGAATCAGAGATCAGGGGCTCACTGGCTGGTCATTTATATCCTACTACAACGATCTACCCTAGTCCCTGAGAGGGCCTTTCCTCCTGCTTCTCATCGTCTAACTAGATGTTAAACACAATGACTTCTCTGAAGGAGTTCTCAGGAATTGTATGGGGCTAGTGGGGAACTAGGGAATTCTGTGATCCTTTTTACCAAGGGCGGCATTCCTTGGAAATGTGCTACCCCGTCCCATCTACGTGGCATCTTAGTTGTCTTTCCACGCTGTGACTGCATCAGACTTTACTTTGTGAACTTGGCTTCATGCCAGGACTAATACCTCAGACCGGCTGCCTCCACCACTCTCTGTCCTCTGTGTCATCTACAGTCTCTCTGTGATTGGTAATCTATTGTGACTTTACTGCCACCTTTACAGAAATAAGGTGGTAGGATACAGAACTGTTTCTAAGAGGATCTTCTTGAAGGGGGATGGGATTGCTTAGTACTCCCTTGGCATCAGATTTCTTGATCTTCTCCGGAGGGGCAGCTTTGGGGAAGGTGCTGATAATTATTATAGCTCCACACCTTCTGGAAGCTGTTGTAGACAGATATAACACAGTTTCTAAATAATGAGAGGGTATTTTTTCTGGGCAGGAGCTTTTACTTTATGAAAAATCAAGTCAGAAGGTTTTCTTTTCCTCCCAAACACATCACTCATTACCCTTTTTATACTCTTATGTCATACTCTTGCAACTCTGGCATCTGAAATGCTACAAAAATGCCTCTGAGTCATTGCCATTGATTTTTTTTTTCTTGGCAATCAGACATTACTATGATACAATCTCTTTTTAGAAGCTTGGTGAATTCTCCTTGGATCTTTTGACTGTGTTTTACTTTTTAAACGATTCAGTGATTTGTCCTTTTTCCTATTAGCAGTTTCCTGGCATATACCAGTGTATTAGGAACCCTGTTTTATCATTCTTTCCCTCCTTCAATGACACTGCCTTTCTTGCTTGTTAAATTTCAGATCTTCCATTTCTTATCCACCTATATCTTTGTTCTCTTCTTAATCCTTTCTTTGCTTCCTTGTCCCGGGCACTCTGGCTCCTGCCTTCCTTTGCACATCTCAGGGTTGGCCTCTAGCTCCTTTCCTCCCAGGTACCTCCCGTGTGGGTTGTGAATGTGCTCTCAGACTCTGATCCATGTTTTACTCTCTCTCACTGCTCTCCTTAGGTAGGGAGACAAGAAGTTACAGGCTTTACTGGGAAACCAGGCTCCTTTCCTTCATCTTCACAGGAAGCCTGCCAAAGTGTAACCCCACCTCTAAAGGCTCACCTTTTACTAACACACGTTAGGAACCCACCCGGCCTCCTCTGAAGCCTATTGATGAGAACCATTTTAGTTTTATGGCAACCAAGAGGCTGCACATGCACTGCTTTCACTGTGAACTGAATTTGCTGCACATTTGGGGAAGCCACATGGGGAAACTGACTGTGTTTTCTGCCTTCTGTTGACAGAATGGTACACGAAACTTCCAGGACTTTGACTGTCAGGTAAGGACTGTACAAACACCAAGGAGGGCTGTGTACAGGATCTCTGCAGTGCTTCCCTCCCTGTGCTGGTGGTGTTATAGAGGTGGATCTCTCTTCGTAGCTAATCATGACTCCTTCATGTTCTTTTGGTCATTGGATCAAGTTTATTTAAAATGATTTTGCTATTGTGTTCAAAAATTGCCTGCCAGGTACCTGTTCTGTGGTTGTAGGTTATTGGGTGGAGCTTTCTCTTTGTAATTAAGATCTCCTTTCCTCAAATGATACTGGAAACCCTAGTCACAGGTGTCAAATGGTTGTCACCTCACTGCAGAGAAGGCGGGAGAGGGGCATTTTGAAGGGAGACTTAACCAACAACAAAATCTTTTCCTAAAAGAAAAAGACACATTAAGTGTTATTAACATAAAATGCAGATATCTCTTGGCTTTATCTTCGGAAATGCAAAATTCATCCTGGCTCATTAGTATTTTCCTAAATGATATTGTTCGTCTTAGTCTGCTTTTGCCTATAGCTCTATTGCCAGTTTGAAAATCAATAAAGTGAACCAGCAACCCTCCCTCCACCTTCCTACTTTATCTGTTGCCTGGCCCTGAAAGAAATGGGAGGAAGGAGTATGGAAATGGGAACCTTATAAGCCCGTGCAGCCTGACTCTCCTACTTTTGGGGTAGATGTCATAAGAGTGGCTATCAGAAGCAACATGAAGTAGACTCAGAGGGTACTAGGCAGGAAAGGAAGGTGCAGGGAAGCCAACTTCCTCGTGTCCAGGAGTCACCCAACTTGTATACCCACAGGCAGATAGTTATTTTCAGATATATTAAGTTAAGTACAGTGGAATCTCTCCATGTAGCATTAGAATCAAAAGGAAGAACTAATATCTGTCTCATAGGCAAACCAGTTATATCATAATAATTTATTGGGTACCTACTATAGATACTAAACATACATCATCTCTAGTGCTTGGAGCAATATCATTAGGTGGTTTTTATTACAGATGAGGAAATTGAGAATCACATTTCATAACTTGCCATTGGATGGAATTGGAGTTGAAAAACCCCCTTTGTCCTGAATCCATTGCCCATTCTTTCTCACTTGGGAATGTCCAGAGCTGAGATGTAGCAAGGAGTTGAGAGCTGAGGTTCCTTGGCAGGACAAATAAGACTGAGACTCACTTTAGAAGGGGCAGGCTCCTTGTTACAGACTTTTTAATCCCAGTGCCAAACACCTCTTGGTGTGACTATTTGGTATACTTACATATACAACATAATCAGCCAGGTGCTGTTAGGGAAACATTTGCTATAGACCCTTACTCAAAAACAAGAAGTCATATTATTTTTTGGTGAATGGTGGCAATCAAGTTTGGGGTTAGTTGTCTTTAATTTGATCTAACTCCAGTTATGGTTTGGATCCTAGGTTGAACCAGTTTAACTTGATTGCTGTTAATATTTGATATAATTTACCTAGAAGGAGATCATTTGAGAGAGGGTGACAGTAAAATTCAAGGTGAGGAATTCCAGAAATAGTATATATATTCCTACCTAAAAGTGTGGAAGCATTTATTTTCATCAAATTGAGCACCCCCCCTTCAAAAAAATGGAATATTAAAAAATTATGTGCTTATTGCAAAATAGATAAGAAAATACCAAAAAGCAAAAAAATAAAAATCACTTGTTATTTCACCAGTGTTAGTATTTTGGTATATATACTTCAGGATTTTTTTTTCACACATAAACATACTTAGATATAAATGAAATTGAGTTTTAGAGATACAATTATCAATCACTTTTTAATATAAAGGCTTGAAAATAGTCTGGCAAAAATTCTTGATGTTTTGAGTGAAGCTCTAATATATTAACATGTTCTGGCCTCATTAAATATAACTTTTAGTTCAGTTCTGATACAAATAGAATGATGGCAAATGTTTGTCACATGTCTGTTGCTGGTTATGAATGTGTAGGTTCTCTGTGTTCGAAAGAAGAAAATATCACAGGCCCTTCTTTTTTTCTTCTCTCAACACTCATGAATGCTCTTCGTTCTCATCTGTCTCGTTGTTAAAGGTTTATGTGGTGTTCTGGAGACTGGGGGCATCTGGGTCAGGAGTCTAGCGACAGGTGATAGAAGGCCTAGGAAGTAGGAACTGTGCTGTGAGACATCTAGAGTGGCCCAGTTTGCCTGAAGGCTTCCCGGAGACCACTGGACCGTCTTAGGAGACAAAGCAGAACAAATTTAAAGCCACCCACTGGCTTTGTCACTTAATGGAAAGGCATTCAGCCTTGACATTGGTGTTGTTCATTAGCATAAATGTGGCACGGGGCTAACTGAGGCCAGTTAATCTGGGCTTCCTTCTGGTCTCTGTCTTGCCTCAGAGAAACCTTTAAGGAATGTTTGATAATATTCCAGGAAGTTATCTTAACATCACAACCATGAGAGATCATAACTTCAGTCTGAACTGCCTTTTCCCCCTCTGTTTCCTTTACTAATCACCTACATGCTTTTTTTTTTTTCCCCAATAATTGAAAATATAATTAAAATTGTACCATTTCTCTTGGTTCTTTGATTGTCCTAGTGACTTCATTGCTATATAGCTCCCCTGAGGCCAAAAGCAGTTATATTGGGATATAAGAGTAATGAGGGGAGGGGTGCTTAGAGGTGACGTGCTTAGAATTGCTGTAAAAGGAGAAAGCCTATTGCCAGTTGAAACAATGAATCAGCAGGCTTATTGTCCATTTATCTACTTCAGTGCTGCTTAATTTTCTTCTACTTATGAGATTGTTTAAAAATTTGGAATTAGAGCTGAGACAATGCTATATAGCTTTTTTGTGTTTGTGATATATTGCTTTAAAAAATAATTATACCGGGGGATTAAGAGGTACAAGCTACTATATATAGATAAATGTTACAAGGATATATTGTACAGCATAGGAAATATAGCCAATATTTTATAAAAACTTTAAATGAAGTATAATCCGTAAAACTTTTGGATCACTGTGTTGTACACCTGAAACTAATATAGTACTGTAAATCAACGGTACCTCAACTTTAAAAAAAAAGATGGATTAATAAGATGGATAGATGCATGATAATTAAGTATAGTAAAATATTAATGGTAGAGTTCAGGTGGTGGGTATACAGATGTTCACTGTAAGGTATTTCAACTTAGGCATATGGTTGAACGTTTTCATGATAAAATATTGCGGGGAGACCAATGTTTACTTTTGTTAAAAAGTATACAAAACTGCTTTTAATTTTCACACAGCTCTCTCCATGGACATTTCCAGTGCTTCTCCACATGCACACACACTTATGAACTTGTGATTACTATGTTTGTATAAATATCATAATTGTTATTTCTCACATGTTTCTAAAACTTCACGTGTAGTATTTAATGTGTGTATATCACGAGTAAATATGTTAAAAAATAACACTTGTGTATAATCAAATTTAGAAAATGAAGAAAAGTATGAAAATAAAGGTTTCCTATAATCCTGTTCCCTAGGGATAACAGTATTTTATTATATTTCTTTCCAGTATTTACTTTTATATTCCGGTTATCAAAAGAGTACGTGCTCATAGTTGAATATTTGGAGAGCACAGAGAATTATAAAGTAGCTAGAGAAAAGCTCACAGTCCTAAAACCCAGGGGCAACCATGTTAATGTGTTCAGTGTTGAGATGTATGTCTGTGTGTATTATTTATTTATTTATATTTATTTATTTTTATTTTGGTTGTGCCGGGACTTAGTTGCCGCACAAGGGATTTTTTTTTTTTTTTTAGCAGCAGGCGGGCTTTTTGGTTGTGGCATGCAGACTCTTAGTTGCAGCATGCAGACGGAATCTAGTTCCCCGACCAGGGATCGAACCCAGGCCCCCTGCACTGGAAGCGTGGAGTTTTACCCACTGGACCACCAGGGAAGTCCCTGTATATTATTTTCTAAAATATAATTTTTAAAGTTTATATAATTGGTCACCCTGCATGTACAATTATGTATCTCCTTTTCTGACTTAATATTAGAACACAATCTCATTTACGTGTCATTTTAAAACTCTCATAAAAATAATCTCTAATGGGGAATTCCCTGGCGGTCCAGTGGTTAGGACTTGGTGCTTTAACTGCCGAGGCCCAGGTTCAATCCCTGGTCAGGGAACTAAGATCCTGCAAGCCACGTGGCGCAGCCAAAAAAAAAAAACACATCTCTAATGGCTGCCTGTTATTTCATCATATGGCTATCCCATGACTTAACTATTCCATTATTTTTGGAAATTAGATTGCTTATAATATGTTCAGTTCACTGAACATTTTTGTGCATAAATTTTACATACACGTTGGATTATTTCCTTAGATGGATTCTTGGAATGAACACATTTAAGGCTCTTGGCATATCTTGTCAAATTGCCTTCCACTTCCACCAGAAGGGTACTCAAGAAATATTAATGGAAAGTGAAAAGCTGCTGTCTGCCACAATATATCATTCCTGTAGAAGATGCTGATGATGGAGTGAACTCACAAGAATGGAGTTCTTGCTCCTAGGATAAGAACTCCAGGCCTGGCCAAGGGCTGAGTAATTTCATGCTGGCTGTTTAATTGCAGTAGCTCTTAAGAGGACTGATTTATAGAACTCTACTGTGAGGACTGGTTTTTAGTACCACAGTTCAAATGTATGTATGTGACTGCCTCTTCTAAAGGGGTATAAACAGCTTTAAACTCTTGCAGGTCACTTGGTGAATGGGCACTATTACAAAATAAGAATTCAGTGAAGTAAATAACTGAAAGTGCCTTCCACAGAAAAGAGGTGTTTGGAGACATCTGGGATTCATCCACCTGTTGCAGTCTGTTAGAGAGCTTGACCAGTTCCACGCTTCTCCCCTTGCCTTGAAGGATGTGATTATGGCCCCAGTCCCCCTTTCAGCCTGTTGTCTCACTGCTTCCCATTGTACATTCCACCCACTCCCAGGAAAACTAGAATTATTGCTGACCTACCCATCCTTCTGCTTTGTGCTTTTCCTTTCTGATGGCCTTTGTTCACAGGTCCTCCCCTTGAGATGCATACCCGTCCCCTTTTGGGTATTTTTTTCTTTTTTTTTAAACTGTTATTTATTTATTTATTTTCTTATTAGTTATCCATTTTATACACATCAGTGTATACACGTCATTCCCAATCGCCCAGTTCATCACACCACCACCACCACCCCCCCGCCGCTTTCCCCTCTTGGTGTCCATACGTTTATTTTTTTTTCATTAATTTACTTATTTATTTATTTTTGGCTGTGTTGGGTCTTTGTTTCTGTGCGCGGGCTTTCTCTAGTTGCGGCGAGCGGGGGCCACTCTTCATCGCGGTGCGCGGGCCTCTCACTGTCGCGGCCTCTCTTGTTGCGGAGCACAGGCTCCAGACGCACAAGCTCAGTAGTTGTGGCTCACGGGCTTTGTTGCTCCGTGACATGTGGGATCTTCCCAGACCAGGGCTCGAACCCGTGTCCCCTGCATTGGCAGGCAGACTCTCAACCACTGCACCACCAGGGAAGCCCCCATACGTTTTTTTCTCTACTTCTGTGTCTCAATTTCTGCTCTACAAACCAGTTCATCTGTACCATTTTCTAGGTTCCACATATATGCGTTAATATACGATATTTGTTTTTCTCTTTCTGACTTACTTCACTCAGTATGACAGTCTCTAGATGCATCCACGTCTCTACAAATGACCCAATTTCGTTCCTTTTAATGGCTGAGTAATATTCCATTGTATATATGTACCACATCTTCTTTATCCATTCATCTGTCGATGGGCATTTAGGTTGCTTCCATGACCTGGCTATTGTAAATAGTGCTGCAGTGAACATTGGGGTACATGTGTCTTTTTGAATTATGGTTTTCTCTGGGTATATGCCCAGTAGTGGGATTGCTGGGTCATATGGTAATTCTATTTTTAGTTTTTTAAGGAACCTCCATACTGTTCTGCATAGTGGCTGTATCAATTTACATTCCCACCAACAGTGCAAGAGGGTTCCCTTTACTCCACATCCTCTCCAGCATTTATTGTTTGTAGATTTTCTGTTGATGCCCATTCTAACTGGTGTGAGGTGATACCTCATTGTAGTTTTGATTTGCATTTCTCTAATAATTAGTGATGTTGAGCAGCTTTTCATGTGTTCTTGGCCATCTGTATGTCTTCTTTGGAGAAATGTCTATTTAGGTCTTCGGCCCATTTTTGGATTGAGTTGTTTGTTTTTTAAATATTGAGCTGCATGGGCTGTTTA
Source organism: Balaenoptera acutorostrata (assembly GCF_949987535.1). Classification (NCBI taxonomy): domain Eukaryota; kingdom Metazoa; phylum Chordata; class Mammalia; order Artiodactyla; family Balaenopteridae; genus Balaenoptera; species Balaenoptera acutorostrata. Next base: position 67,108,965 of record NC_080078.1, on the reverse strand, counting down.
TATATTTTGGAGATTAATCCTTTGTCCGTTGATTCTTTTGCAAATATTTTCTCCCATTCTGAGGGTTGTCTTTTCGTCTTGTTTATGGTTTCCTTTGCTGTGCAAAAGCTTTTAAGTTTCATTAGGTCCCATTTGTTTACTTTTGTTTTTATTTCCATTACTCTAGGAGGTGGATCAAAAAATATCTTGCCGTGATTTATGTCAAAGAGTGTTCTTCCTTTGTTTTCCTCTAAGAGTTCTATAGTGCCCAGTCTTACATTTAGGTCTCGAATCCATTTTGAGTTTATTTTTGTGTATGGTGTTAGGTAGTGTTCTAATTTCATTCTTTTACATGTAGCTGTCCAGTTTTCTCAGCTCCACTTATTGAAGAGACTGTCTTTTCTCCATTGTATATCCTTGCCTCCTTTGTCATAGATTAGTTGACCATAGGTGCGTGGGTTAATCTCTGGGCTTTCTATCTTGTTCCATTGATCTATGTTTCTGTTTTTGTGCCAGTACCATATTTTCTTGAGGACTGTAGCTTTGTAGTATAGTTTGAAGTCAGGGAGTCTGATTCCTCCAGCTCCGTTTTCTTCCCTCAAGACTGCTTTGGCTATTCGGGGTCTTTTCTGTCTCCATACAAATTTTAAGATTTTTTGTTCTAGTTCTGTAAAAAATGCCATTGGTAATTTGATAGGGATTGCACTGAATCTGTAGATTGCTTTGGGCAGTATAGTCATTTTCACAATGTTGATTCTTCCAATCCAAGAACATGGTATATCTCTCCATCACTTGATATCATCTTTAATTTCTTTCATCAGTGTCTTATAGTTTTCTGCATACAGGTCTTTTGCATCCCTAGGTAGGTTTATTCCTAGGTATTTTAGTCTTTTTGTTGCAGTGGTAAATGGGAGTGTTTCCTTAATTTCTCTTTCAGATTTTGCATCATTAGTGTATAGGAATGCAAGAGATTTCTGTGCATTAATTTTGTATCCTGCAACTTTACCAAATTCATTGATGAGCTCTAGTAGTTTTCTAGTGGCATCTTTAGGATTCTCTATGTATAGTATCATGTCATCTGCAAACAGTGACAGTTTTACTTCTTCTTTTCCAATTTGTATTCCTTTTATTTCTTTTTCTTCTCTGATTGCCGTGGCTAGGACTTCCAAAACTATGTTGAATAATAGTGGTGAGAGTGGACATCCTTGTCTCGTTCCTGATCTTAGAGGAAATGCTTTCGGTTTTTCACCGTTGAGAATGATGTTTGCTGTGGGTTTGTCATATATGGCCTTTATTATGTTGAGGTAGGTTCCCTCTATGCCCACCTTCTGGAGAGTTTTTATCATAAATGGGTGTTGAATTTTGTCAAAGGCTTTTTCTGCATCTATTGAGATGATCATATGGTTTTTATCCTTCAGTTTGTTAATATGGTGTATCACATTGATTGATTTGTGTATATTGAAGAATCCTTGCATCCCTGGGATAAATCCCACTTGATCATGGGGTATGATCCTTTTAATGTGTTGTTGGATTCTGTTTGCTAGTATTTTGTTGAGGATTTTTGCATCTATATTCATCAGTGATATTGGTTTGTAATTTTCTTTTTCTGTAGTATCTTTTTCTGGTTCTGGTATCAGTGGGATGGTGGCCTCAGAATGAGTTTGGGAGTTTTCCTTCCTCTGCAATTTTTTGGAAGAGTTTGAGAAGGATGGGTGTTAGCTCTTCTCTAAATGTTTGATAGAATTCACCTGTGAAGCCATCTGGTCCTGGACTTTTGTTTGTTGGAAGATTTTTAATCACAGTTTCAATTTCATTACTTGTGATTGGTCTGTTCATATTTTCTATTTCTTCCTTGCTCAGTCTTGGAAGGTTATACCTCTCTAAGAATTTGTCCATTTCTTCCAGGTTGTCCATTTTATTGGCATAGAGTTGCTTGTAGTAGTCTCTTAGGATGCTTTGTATTTCTGCAGTGTCTGTTGTAACTTCTCCTTTTTCATTTCTAATTTTATTGATTTGAGTCCTCTTCCTCTTTTTCTTGATGAGTCTGGCTAATGGTTTATCAATTTTGTTTATCTTCTCAAAGAACCAGCTTTTAGTTTTATTGATCTTTGTTATTGTTTTCTTTGTTTCTATTTCATTTATTTCTGCTCTGATCTTTATGATTTCTTTCCTTCTGCTAACTTTGGGTTTTGTTTGTTCTTCTTTCTCTAGTTCCTGTAGGTGTAACATTAGATTGTTTATTTGAGATTTTTTTTTTGTTTCTTGAGGTAGGCTTGTATAGCTATAAACTTCCCTCTTAGAACTGCTTTTGCTGCATCCCATAGGTTTTGGGTTGTCGTGTTTTCATTGTTATTTGTCTCTAGGTATTTTTTGATTTCCTCTTTTATTTCTTCAGTGATCTCTTGGTTATTTAGTAATGTATTGTTTAGCCTCCATGTGTTTGTGTTTTTTACATTTTTTTCCCTGTAATTGATTTCTTATCTCATAGTGTTGTGGTCAGAAAAGATGCTTGATATGATTTCAATTTTCTTAAATTTACTGAGGCTTGATTTGTGATCCAAGATGTGATCTATCCTGGAGAATGTTCCCTGCGCACTTGAGAAGAAAGTGTAATCTGCTGTTTTTGGGTGGAATGTCCTATAAATATCAATTAAATCTATCTAAACTATTGTGTCATTTAAAGCTTGTGTTTCCTTATTAATTTTCATTTTGGATGATCCGTCCATTGGTGTAAGTGAGGTGTTATTAAAGTCCCCCACTATTATTGTGTTTCTGTCGATTTCCTTTTTTATACCTGTTAGCAGTTGCCTTATGTATTGAGGTGCTCCTATGTTGGGTGCATATATATTTAAAATTGTTATATCTTCTTCTTGAACTGATCCCTTGATCATTATGTGGTGTCCTTCCTTGTCTCTTGTAACATTCTTTATTTTAAAGTCTATTTTATCTCATATGAGTATTGCTACTCCAGCTTTCTTTTGGTTTCCATTTGCATTGAATATCTTTTTCCATACTGTCACTTTCAGTCTGTATGTGTCCGTAGGTCTGAAGTGGGTCTCTTGTAGACAGCATATATATGGGTCTTGTTTTTGTTTCCATTCAGCAAGCCTGTGTCTTTTGGTTGGAGCATTTAATCCATTCACGTTTAAGGTAATTATGAATATGTATGTTCCTATGACCATTTTCTTAATTGTTTTGGTTTGCTTTTGTATGTCCTTTTCTTCTCTTGTGTTTCCCACTTAGGGAGGTTCCTTTAGCATTTTCTGTAGAGCTGGTTTGGTGGTACTGAATTCTCTTAGCTTTTGCTTGTCTGTAAAGCTTTTGATTTCTCCATCGAATCTGAATGAGATCCTTGCTGGGTAGAGAGTAATCTTGGTTGTAGATTCTTCCCTTTCATCACTTGAGGTATATCATGCCACTCCCTTCTGGCTTGTAGAGTTTCTGCTGAGAAATCAGCTGTTAGCCTTATGGGAGTTCCCTTGTATGTATTTGTCGTTTTTCCCTTGCTGCTTTCAATAATCTTTGTTTGTCTTTAATTTTTGCCAGTTTGATTACTGTGTTCTTGGCATGTTTCTCCTTGGGTTTATCCTGTATGGGACTCTCTGTGCTTCCTGGACTTGGGTGGCTGTTTCCTTTCCCGTGTTAGGGAAGTTTTCGACTATAATCTCTTCAAATATTTTCTCGGGTCCTTTCTCTCTCTCTTCTTCTGGGGCCCCTATAATGCGAATGTTGTTGCTTTTAATGTTGTCCCAGAGGTCTCTTAGGCTGTCTTCATTTCTTTTCATTCTTTTTTCTTTAGTCTGTTCCGCAGCAGTGAATTCCACCATTCTGTCTTCCAGGTCACTTATCCGTTCTTCTGCCTCAGTTATTCTGCTATTGATTCCTTCTAGTGTAGTTTTCATTTCAGTTATTGTATTGTTCACCTCTGTTTCTTTGTTCTTTAATTCTTCTAGGTCTTTGTTTAGCATTTCTTGCACCTTCTTGATCTTTGCCTCCATTCTTTTTCCGAGGTCCTGGATCATCTTCACTATCATTATTCTGAATTCTTTTTCTGGAAGACTGCCTATCTCCATTTCATTTAGTTGTTTTTCCTGGGGTTTTATCTTGTTCCTTCATCTGGTACATAGCCCTCTGGCTTTTCATCTTGTCTGTCTTTCTGTGAATGTGGTTTTTGTTCCACAGGCTGCAGGATTGTAGTTCTTCTTGCTTCTGCTGTCTGCCGTCTGGTGGATGAGACTATCTATGAGGCTTGTGGAAGTTTTCTGATAGGAGGGACTGATGGTGGGTAGAGCTGGCTGTTGCTCTGGTGGGCAGAAGTCAGTAAAACTTTAATCCACTTGTCTGCAGATGGGTGGGGCTGGGTTCCCTCCCTGTTGGTTGTTTGGCCTAGGCGACCCAACGCTGGAGCCTACCCGGCCTCTTTGGTGGGGCTAATGACAGACTCTGGGAGGGCTCACGCCAAGGAGTACTTCCCAGAACTTCTGCTGCCAGTGTCCCTGTCCCTTGGTGAGCCACAGCTGCTCCCCTTCTCTGCAGGAGTACCTCCAACACTAGCAGGTAGGTCTGGTTCAGTCTCCTATGGGGTCACTGCTCCTTCCCCTGGGTCCCGATGCGCACACTACTTTGTGTGTGCCCTCCAAGAGTGGAGTTTCTGTTTCCCTCAGTCCTGCCGAAGTCCTGCAATCACATCCTGCTAGCCTTCAAAGTCTGATTCTCTAGGAATTCCTCCTCCCGTTGCCAGACCCCCAGGTTGGGAAGCCTGACGTGGGGCTCAGAACCTTCACTCCAGTGGGTGGACTTCTGTGGTATAAGTGTTCTCCAGTTTGTGAGTCACCCACCCAGCAGTTATGTGATCCGATTTTATTGTGATAGCGCCCCTCCTACCATCTCATTGCGGCTTCTCCTTTGTCTTTGCATGTGGGGTATCTTTTTTGATGAGTTCCAGTGTCTTCCTGTCGATGATTGTTCAGCAGTTAGTTGTGATTCCGGTGTTCTCGAAAGAGGTAGTGAGAGCATGTCCTTCTACTCCGCCATCTTGAATCAGTCTCCCCTTTTGGTTTGATTTTGTTGGGGTTTTTTTTGGGGGGGTGGGGGGTAAGGGGGAGATTAAGTACTAAGGATAGAGGTGACTTTATTCTCATTTGGGGAGAAAAAAAGAATCTTATAGAAAAAGCTGAGGCCTTTTATCACCACCCCCAATCTCAGTTCCCTTTTCCCCTGTCACTAGAGGGTTTATTTCTCTGACAAGCTCTGTCATAGCATGGGCGTGACAGCTGCCAACTGCCCAAAATTCACATCCTTCCAGCTTAGCAGCCTCACTGCTAAGAGAAGAGATCTTTACCTGTAACTTGAGGGAAGAGGCTAGGGGAGGAGTCTTATTGGCTTAGTATGGGTCACATGTGTGGGGGTCACATGCATATCCCTGGACTGCTCACTGTGGCCAGAGATTGGGGTGTCTGAATTGGCCAAACCTGGACCCCTTCCTACCTGGACTAGAGAGTCCATGTTCTGAAGGTGTTTTGGGCTGTTGCATGTGGGTTAAATAGTCATTCACTCTTTTTCTCCTCATTGTTAGCTAAGGCTGTGTGAAGAAGATATTGGAGTTGGCTTTGAAAAGACAGATAGGAAAAGATAGGTTTTATGTTGACGTATTGCAAAAGAAGCTTTCAAATGAAGAGCATGATTTGTAGGAAGTCTGAGAGTGTGGGTAGTTGAAAAGGAAAAGTCGATGTCTCAAAGAATATTGATTTAACCAGGCTGAAAGATCTAAGAGGTAAGAGGGGAGAGAGCTGAAGCTAGAGTCAGGGAGAATGTATTATAGAACTTTAAGAAGGAAAATGTGATTTACTCATAGGCAGAAAGGCTGAGTAATTGTGGAGGCAGATTCTTTTACTATGGGATTAAATGAAGTCATGCAAATGAACTTTATACCACTACACAGGGGTAAGGCAGTGGGGGCATTATATTAAAATTTCCTATGTAATAAATAACAAAAACTATGCCCAAGGCTCATACAGTAGCTTGCTTATTAGAAACAGAATAAAACTCATACTAATAAGAATGTTGACATTTCCAAGAGTATGTTGTCCTCCAAGTTTACCTAAACTGTTTCAGACTGGCCAGGGAGAGGAAGAAGCACTAATAGACATGACGTGATCAAAATTTAACTAAGTTCAGAGAGGTATGACAAGTCAGATTGTGTAATAACTCTGGTGACTGCACATTTAGCAGAAGGAAAAGGACTCAGAAAAAAAGGTGAACACTGATTATTATCAATTAATGGTAATATCCTAATCTCTCAACTACATCTTTGATTAAGAGGGAGAGGCAGTCTAAGATGGAGAAGTATGTTGTGGACCGATATGATTTCAGGTGGTTTTATAAGCCTGGAGAATAAAGGATCATGTTTTAAAAGTGCATAGTCTTGGAGGTGGTAAGTAATCAGAGAGTGCTGGGAAAGATCTATGACCAGAGCCTATTGGACACTTTCATTGTGCAGTCACACCCTCTAGAATGCTGGGGTGAAGGGTGAGGTAACTGGAGAAACAGCCTGTGCAGCAGCTGGTAGTTGGCTAAAGCAGAAGGGTGGCAGCAGCATCACCCCTGCAGTGGCCCGACCATTGAATCAGCTCCGTAGCCAAGGTCTCTGTGCACTCATCTCCAGATGGAGACTTGTTCAAGCCATTCACATATAAGGTCACAAAGGATATATTTACAAATCCACATGGATGTGAGTGTCTCCTTTCTTTTCATATTACTTTGAAAATGAAGAGAAACCATAAGAGATAGTGACAACCAAGGGTTGCTCCAAATAGGGCAACAGGATTGACAGATAGGGCTCAAGACTCTTGGCCTTTTGATACTTTGGTCGCTACACAATTTGAGGGCATATTATGGGGAGGTAGGGGCTAAGATCTCCTTAAAAAGTTGAAATTTTGTAAGCCAATTTTAACTCTGAATTTCGTCCAGATTATGAAATGATGACAAAGTAGTTACTTTGCCCTGTTGCCTCGTCTGCTTTTTAAATGTGTTCTCTTTTGCCCCATCTGTTTTATTTCCCTTTTCATCATCCTTCTGAACTTCCCTGACAGCTCACTATCCCCCACCCTCCGCTTGGCACCCTCCCTTTTCCTGCACACACTATCCCCATAAATTACCAGGTCTTAGGAGGTCCTGCTAACCCTAGGGCCAAAGTGTAAATTGTTTTTTTCCCTCAGTTCTCAGTAGCACAGCTGAGACCAAGCCAGGATATTTATGCAAGACTCTACTGAAGGCTTAGATATGACACAGGAAGGCTCCAGCAACTAGACTGTCAAGATGACAGATGGTTGCGCATTCTCTTCAATTTGGGTTCTCCTGTATTGTCACTCATCTGGCAGGGGCTGGTTTCTCCCTGTCTCCCTCTTTATTCTTTCTTTCTCTCAAGAAGTGAAACATGAGAGAGATCGAAGCCTCCTTAAGTTCATTTTCGGAATATATCACCTCCCAGAAGGAATCAAGTCCTAAATTTAGTGTACATTCCTTCTCCAAGTTTTTATACTTTAAATATATGTATGTAGGGACTTCCCTGCTGGAGCAGTGATTAAGATTCCGAGCTCCCAATGCAGGGGCCTGGGTTCGATCCCTGGTCAGGGAACTAGATCCCACATGCATGCCGCAACTAAGAGTTCGCATGCCACAACTAAGAGCTGGCGCAACTAAATAAATAAATAAATATATATATATATATATATATATATATATGTAAACATATACAATCTGTATAGTGTTGCTTTTTTAAAAAATCTACATACATAAGTCATATATCATATACAGATCCTTCTGCATTTCTACTCAGCATTGTTTTTTCAAGATTTTCTCTGTGTATTAATGCTTATAGTTCTAGTTCATTCATTTTTGTCTGCATCTCATTATATGAATGTCATAATTTATCAGTTTCCTTATTGATGACTAATTAGACTACTTTCAATTTTTTGACATTATAAATAAGGCTTCAGTGTATATGTATATATGTATATATATCTGCACATATCTTTTTGTCTGTGTGAGTGTGTTTGAGAATCGCTTTAGATTAGACCTAAAAGTAAAATTGCTGTAGGGTAGACACCTCTTAACTTTACTAGAAATTACCAAATTTTTCTCCAGAGTAGTCGTTCCAGGTTACATGCCTACCAATAGTGTATGAAAGTTCTTATTTCTCTACATCTTGGCCAACACTTGGCATTATCTGACTTAAAAATTTTTGCCATTCTGGTATGTATGAAATTACATCTCATTTAATTTGCACTTTCCTGACTGCTAATAGAGTTAACGTCTTCCTCTTCAATTTTCCATCACAGCATCCTATTTATTTCTTTCATTCACAGCACTGATCACAGGCTATTGTTATGGGTTGGTTGGTTTGTGTGTTTATTGTCGGCCTCCCTGTGTAGAACGTAATCTCTGTGAGAGCAGGGATCACATCTCTCTTGTTCACTGTTTTGTGCCCAGAGCTCAGTCCAGGGTCTGGTAGTAGGGGTTCAGTAGATATGTAGTTGTTTAGGGAATGAGCCTGACGATGGTGGTGGAGGGGGTTCCTCAATAAGTGATGTTACCACGTGAGAAATGCTCATACAGCAACAGGAATTTCTGTCTTTATATTCCTCCCATCCAAACCCTGTACTTCATTTCATAGCCAGTTCACAGTACCTGATTCTCTCCTTCATTTCTTATTCCCCCTTTTCAAGCCTTTGAAGAGGATGTAGCAAGCAGTAATAGAGAATAGCAGAAATATTGAGTCACTTGTGGTTTGATTTGCTAGAGAGATACCTGCTCTAGCTTGCAGCCCATGATTTGAGATATACTGATGTTCAATTAGTGTAAGATTGTTCTGTGCCCCACATGAGAGAAGAAACCAAGGCTCTGATGAGGTTCATTATTAGATAGGAAGTTAAGTTGGAAGTGCTTTGCCTTTGTTGGGATTCTTATTGACAGAGCTATTTTGTCTCAGCTACTGTAAGACTTCCTGAGATAGGTACGGACTTTGTCAGCAAAAATTCGCTAGGCTAGGTGTGGTAATTCATTTTTAAGAAATTAGATGTTGAAGAAGACTAGAATAAACTCAGTTACTTTTTCTAGAGTCTCTTTCTTTTCTACCCAACCACTCTTAGTGCTGGTCCCAGTAGCTCTGATTGCATCTTGTTCTAGCTTTATTCAGTTCCTGAGCTCTGCTCTGGCTGCATCTTAAATTTTACTCATTGCCTTGGTTAGGACCCTTTAGGATGCAGGGAACAAACCCACCCAAATAGCTTAAACCAGAGGCAATCCAGGGATGCCTCAGAACTTAACAGCACACACAGCCGGAACCAGGAATTAAAGTGGTGGAAATGCCTACTCTAAGCTCCCAAGTTTACTTCTCTTTTCAAGAGAAGAACCAAGCTGAGGATGGAATCTCTTAGTCCCAATTACAAATTCTCAGGGAAGGATGCTGACCTAGCATGGACCAAATGCCCACCTGACTCCAGTGAGCCATGGCCATAAGGTTACAGTCTACAGACAAGGCGGCCAAGAGCCACTCCTGTACTGTATGGATGACACAGAAGGGCAGCTCCCAGGGAAAGGGAGAGATTTTAGGCAGATACACCCATAGGTGCTATTGAAATGATCAGTTGTTGAACATGCATTTAGAGGCTCTGAAGCCTCTGTCTTTTTACCCAGCAGCTTCTTCACATCTTCTGCTTCCTTAACTTTCCTTTCCCCAGGTCTTACCTGCCTCCTCACTCAACTTGCTGATCTCCTCGCCATACCCGGTTACGAATATATTCTCAACAGATCCCTGGCTTCCCCCACTTAAGAAAGTGAGCTTTGTAGATAAGGTATATTTTTCCTTAGTTTGTTTATCTGGAAGGAATTAAAAAGTAGGAATATTCTGTATGATATAACATCTCTCTAGTAGGCTTATAATTCAGCGATGTGTCCTGCCCCAGCTAGTGGGAAATAGCAGTGAACTGGGTATTTTGAAACTTCAGTAACCTGGGAAGTCCATTCTGCCCTTGCTGAGACCTTTATGTTCTCTTGTTACAGGAACATGATATAGAAACAACTCACGGTATGGTCCACGTCACTATAAGAGGCCTACCGAAGGGAAACAGACCAGTTATTCTGACATATCATGACATTGGCCTCAATCGTATGTATTTGATTTTATACCTTCCCTATTTTATTATAATACATAATCTTTGTATATTTTTTAAAAACACACAAGAAACCCCAGTATTCTAATAAACCATAAGTTTTCTCCTCTCTGCCTTAACCTTCCCTCCTCATTGCTACATGTTAATGGCAGAATTAAAGTTCCTGGGAAGTATGCAGTTGAATGCGTTTTTGGGGGATACTGGGATTATATCTCACTTTGTGTCATATCTGCTAAAGGACTGAAGATTATATGATGAACTGGTTAAGAAAGTAGAACTGAAATCAGTTTTTTTTTAAAAACAATCTGTGCTTTGGGTTTTTTCATATTTCGGGTTAGAAAATTCAGAGTTTGAACTTAACTTTGTTGTGAGCTCTTCAATAAATTAGTAAAAGTATTCTTATTATAGTCTGTCATGAGTGACTTTATTTAATTAATTAATTAATTATTTAACATCTTTATTGGAGTATAATTGCTTTACAATGGTGTGTTAGTTTCTGCTTTATAACAAAGTGAATCAGCTAGACATATACATATATCCCCATATCTCTTCCCTCTTGCATCTCCCTCCCTCCCACCCTCCCTATCCCACCCCTCTAGGTGGTCACAAAGCACCGAGCTGATCTCCCTGTGCTATGCGGCTGCTTCCCACTAGCTATCGATTTTACATTTGGTAGTGTATATATGTCCATGCCACTCTCTCACTTTGTCCCAGCTTACCCTTCCCCCTCCCTATGTCCTCAAGTCCATTCTCTAGTAGGTCTGTCTTTATTCCCGTCCTGCCCCTAGGTTCTTCATAACAATTTTTTTTTTTAAGATTCCATATATATGTGTTAGCATATGAGTGACTTTAAATGGACTTTTCTAGATGGTAATATAAGATTCTGGCCCTAGCCCCAGGCATACAGAGTCTACGTACATGTGTTTTCTTTCACGCTCCTCTGGCTTTCAGAGGTGGCCTGCATTTGAGGTTACAGTCTAGTGCTGGAGCTTTTGTTGCCTCTTTAGCATGAGAAGGAATTTAAGCAGTTCCACCAACAGGGTAGAAATTGAAGCAGAAACCCCTCCCTGCACCCCAGCAATTTTGCCAAGAGACAGTCTTCCACGTGGTGAATGTAAGCAGCGTAAGATACTCACTTTAGCCAGGCTCTTGTGATATGGTCAGTATCTCTCTGTTAGGTAGGGGAATAAGATACATGAAAAATGACAGTATTATGGGTGTAAGATTGTTTTGTGAAACACCAGGATTGGTTTCCACTTTGTAGACATTCTGTAGAATTGAGGATTAGTTATCCTTTTCAAGTTGTTGAGATGTCTGGTAGTCAGCCTTTAGGGCAGCTTGAATCAGACAGATTATTCAGACACTTCACTTTAGTGAAACAGTAATTAAAAGGGGGTGAAAGAGGACGATGATATGGAATTGATTGAGTAGAGGAAAATTGGGGAGAAATGGAGAACTTGTGACTTATGAGTGTTTTGCTCTTGCAGATAAATCCTGTTTCAATGCATTCTTTAACTTTGAGGATATGCAGGAGATCACCCAGCACTTTGCTGTCTGTCATGTTGATGCCCCAGGCCAGCAGGAAGGTGCACCCTCTTTCCCAGCTGGGTAAGACCACAAGCAAGACCTTCTGGAAGACACGCACTCAGAGGGCAAACGGCTAAGCTCCAGCGGGAGCAGTAGCCGTGTGCTTCCCTCCAAGCTGGTTTCAGCACAGCCTACAGGTTATACTTGTCAACCGACCATCTGCATATTTCCTCTCCTTGTTCTGAGAGGACTGTTATGTACAGTCTGTTCACGAACACTGCGTGTTTTCCCATATCCAGGAATGGCCCTCCATGAATGGGAGCCAATCACAAGGCATTAGTGTCTGGAACACCCACTTCTCACTGTCTTTTAACTGTCTCCTTCCTCATCTATTTTAAATCTGTCATTTTTGTGTCCCTCCCTGAAACTCCCAGCTACCTAGGCCCAAACTCAGATCCCTCTGAGCTTCCTGGGAGCACCTCCCCACCCTTACCTTCAGTCTGGTGACAGGAATTTGAATATCAGTGTAACCGTTTATTTGGAGGAGCTGCCCAGTCAGCTGGAGGTGCATTTAACTGGACGTGGGCACGGAGCTCTCAGCCTCATCCTAAGCCTGCCTTGCATGGCGGAGCCACAGTCTCCCTGACTCTTCCCTGCACAGCATAATTATTGAGGAGGCCTTGGAGGAGGAAAGAAAGCACAAGCTGTGGAATGCTAATTCTCCCCCTCTCCCTTTACTCATCTCCAGAGCTGCCTTTGCCAGTGACTGCTGTGAAGTAGACCATTGCAGTGTTCGAATAATAGCTAACACTTACATAGTACTCAAACAGTATTCTTGACGCTGCATTGCATACTTTACATTTATTAACTCATTTAATCCTTGCAACCCTGTGGGATAGGTTTACTGTTATTCCCATTGTACAGGGGAGGATATTAAGGCCCAAAGATACTAAGTGCCTTGGCCAAGCTTACATAACAAATAAGTAATAGAGCTGGGATTTTTAACCCAGGCAGTCTGGCTCCAGAATCTATGTTATTGACTACGTCCAAGCTATTCTGTCTCTTAAACACAAATTGGCCGGTGACCAGTTTATATCCAACAAGACTTAGATCCAGTTCCTTTTTTCTATTTTATGTACAAATGGCTCAAGAGCACTCCAATGCTTGAAGTGTTTCAAGCAGAGGCAGGCTGACTTCCCTGTCAAACGTAGAGCAGATCCTACCCCGTATGTAGGGGGTTGTCTGAAGATCCCTTCCATCTTTGATGCTGTAATTTCTATGCACACTTCCTACTTTTCTTGGATTCTTGCTCTGAGTCAGTTTCGGGTTTGCCTGACTGTCTTAGGATCCAGTGGCTTAGATCATGAAGCAAATTCAAAAGCAAATAATAAAGTAACCGGGTTATTCTAGGCCTAAGTAAAACAAATCAGCCTCTATGATGAGGAGCCCAGGATTTGCGACTGTGTGCCTAGGCCCAGTAAAGCTTTGTTTACTTTTGCACTTAGCTGCCTAAACCTAAGCAGCAGACCAAGAGCAGTAAGTTGACTCTTACTGCTAGAAGTTTACTGAGCCTGAACCCCAAATGAAGTGGTTATTAGGGGTTTGGAAATACCCTGGAGAGAACCGTATTACCTGTTCTTTTCAAATGGCTTCCTCTCGTCCCAGAGATTGCTCTTCAGGTTATAGAAACACGTAGGGGTTTTTTTGTTTGTTTTTTACTTTCCTCTTAGTGTGGCAGTTGTAGAGAGTCACACAACATGCCACAATCATTTCCAGGTACCACATCACCTCCTTTGAGCCTTTGGTAAAGGGAATGCTTTTATCTAAGAACTCTGTACTTTTCTAGCTGTTCTAGTGATTGGGAACTGTGAGTACATTCTAATTCGGGAGGTATCCTTCTGGATTTCAGGTACCAGTACCCGACAATGGATGAGCTGGCCGAAATGCTGCCTCCTGTTCTCACCCACTTAAAGTAAGTTCATTCTGCAGTTCTTTCACATGGTTTTTGTTTTTTGTTTTTTCACACTTTCTACTATGTGTCTGATCTGGGGGATATGACGATGAGCAAAACAGTATCGTCACTACCCTCGTGGAGTGTGGAGCTTACATTTTGGTGTGGGAAATAATTGACAACAGGTAAGCAAACAAATAGTCGCAACCTACGTCCTATAGAAGAAGTCAGTGGGGATGTTGTGATAGAGAATAAGGGCAGGGTCTACACAGATAAGGCTAATTGAGGATTGCCTCTCTAAGAAGGAGTCCTTTAGATTGAGACCTGGAGGATAAAAAGGAGTTACCTAAACAGAGAGCCAGGACAAGAGGATTCCAGACAGAAGGAATATGTCCAAAAGGCCTGAGCCAAGTGAGCAAGTGGGAGAAAGGCACAGGGTGAAATTTGAGAAATAGACAAGGACCAGAATGCACAGGTCTCACAGATCAGGTAAGAATTTGGGATTTTATTCAAAAGACAAAAAACACCAAAGGGTTTTAAGTGCTATCCAATTTAGTCTTTTAAAATGATCACTCTAGATATGTAAATTGCACATCAGTAAAGCAATTTACATTTTTAAAAAGAAATTACTCCAGCTGTGGAGAGAATGGTTTAGAGAGGGGTAAAAGACAAAAAGCAAGGGACCAGTTAAACTGTTAAAACAATCAGGCAAGTGATAATGATAGCTTGGTACTGGATACTGCCCAGGGGATGGAATAGAGTAGGAGAAGGCAGATGGAAATACTTTGAAGGTAGATTTGCTGATGGGTTGGATATGGAGGTATTAGGAGAGTGAGCTGTCAAGGATGACTCCCAGGTTTTAGTCATATTTCATTTAATCCTTAAAATCAACTTAGAAGTAGGTGGTCATATTCTTGTTTTATAGGTAGGGAACCCAGGCTCAGGAAGTTAAAGAAACCTAACCAAATTCTACATCCAGTAAGCATCAGAGCCAGATTTGAACCCAGTTGCATTCTTTTCATTATGCCATCCTACCTCCAAATGAGTTAACCCTATTGATGTTGGTGTGTCCCATTCACAGTCTGAAAAGCATCATTGGGGTTGGAGTTGGAGCTGGAGCTTACATCCTCAGCAGATTTGCAGTAAGTACATGGAGGATTAGTCTCAACACCCTTGAGGCACTGCCTAGGTCACAGCTCTTACTGCTGTGTTAGATGACAGGGAACTGTTGTGGATCTTATGTCAGTTTTTCTATAAATTCTGTCAAAAGATACAGGTTTGTATAAGGCCTTGCTTTGTACTTATAGCACCTGAAGAATAACAAATGAGGGCAAGATATCATCAATAAAAATAATTCTCAGAGAATACTTATGGTGGAATTTCTTACAACCATTAAAATTTTGTAAGAAGAGCTTGTAATGATATGCAATTCACATACACCATAACCTTAACAAAAAGGTTAGAATACAGATGCACATAAAGTTTGTCATAGGCATAGGAAAGAACTGAAAGAAAACATACGAAAATACTAACAGATTGATGTTGTGTGGTTAGATAATATGAGATTTTATTTTCTGCTTTTTATAATTTCTCTGTTTATCAAATTTTCTATAGTGAGCATAATCGGAGGGGAAAAAGTAAGCTGGAAAGTTTTTAGTTTACATAGAAATGTTCTTATTGATTTTTATTTAAGGAACTCTTTCCCAAATGCCTCCTGGGTAAAGGGCAGTCTTCTGGAGGGTGGTATCACCTATTCATGTGGTTTTAGAAAAAAACTTAAGAAGTTGCTATTGGGGACAAGGTGTATGAGTATGAAATAGCCAGTCTAAGCCTCAGTAGCCCCTTATGCCATGTAGTCCCAAGGGCACTGCCCCAGCAGGGGAGACCCACCATGAGCTAAACAACTGTAGAGATACCAGGTGC
Source organism: Balaenoptera acutorostrata (assembly GCF_949987535.1). NCBI lineage: Eukaryota > Metazoa > Chordata > Mammalia > Artiodactyla > Balaenopteridae > Balaenoptera > Balaenoptera acutorostrata. Next base: position 67,093,413 of record NC_080078.1, on the reverse strand, counting down.
CGTCCTCTGCTGTGGAAATAAAAACCATCTCCCCCGTAGATCTTTGCCAGGCGAGATCATGTGACGGTAATTTAGGAAGCTGGTTTTCCAGATGCTAAGCTAGATTTATAGAGCTATTTTTCTAAATATCCTCCCTAGCACCTCTCTGACCTTTCTTACTTTCAAATCTGAGACATTGAGGCCTAGTAAGAGGTGACTAACCATGCTGCAGTATTTTTAGAAGAAGCTGAGAAGGGGGCTCTTTACTGTTGTCTTTGTCTTGTTTCAGCTCAATCACCCAGAGCTCGTGGAAGGTCTCGTGCTCATTAACGTTGACCCTTGTGCCAAAGGCTGGATTGACTGGGCAGCTTCCAAAGTAAGACCAGTGTCCATTGGCTCATCTCTTGGTTCCTTCTCAAAATGGCTTATCTGGTTTTTATTTTTATTTTTTCATTCATACAGTCAAGGGCAAGAAGTTTTAAGTATACAGCGTGATGAATGTTTACACATGTAATCACCACTTAGTCAGTATACAGAATATTTCCAGCTCTGTGCTTAATACTTCCTCCCTTTCCCAGAAATAACTGTTATTCTGACTTCTACCACCATAGATTGGTTTTATATATTCTTAAACTTCATATACTTGGAATAATAGAATATATATTCTGTGTATCTTGCTTCTTTGATTCATCATTGTCTGTGGGTCTCAGTCACGAATGGAATACTATGCAACCAAAAACTTATGGTTTTTTTTTTGGTTATTTAAGGAAATGTGAAAATTCTCATGTTTAAAAAAACAGACAGTAAAATTTTGTTAAATACATATATGCATAAGAAAAGAAGGAAAATAATTTGCTACCGGTAGTTACATCTTTGGCTGGTAGCATTACGGATGATTCTTATTTTTATTTTATGTATTCTATGTTTTCCTAATTTTCTATGATAAACATGTATTGCTTTCATAGTTATTTAAAAATATTAAACTATTCCACCTGCCAGCAGACCAGATTCTAAAAAGTTTATCCATTCCCCCACACATTTAACTTCTGGAGAAATGATGTATTTCCTAGCTTTGGATGAAATATATTAACAATGCTGAGGAAAAGAATATACAAATCAATTTTCACTGCAAAGTAAAGGAGCTGTTACAGTAGAGGATTACTGGACTGAATGTCAATGTTATGACATAGTATAAGTGTGTTTCATGTTTGGTAATTGCAATCATTGTTGCTTTTGTTGTGGTCATCCATGTACAATGCTTGGTGTCAGTCTATCTATCTCTTGTAAAAATAAAATACAGTGTGTGTGTGTGGAAAAAAAAAAAAAACAACAATGCTATTGCCAGATGCTATGGAAATTCTTTCTTACAACCTGACTTATTTAAAATTTGTTCTAATTCCTATCTAGGATGTGGGTACATTAAAACTTACCTGAACACTCTTAATAACGTGATACAACCTAGTAAAAATTCTTATAAAGCTTTAGAATGACCTTATGAGTATTAAACATGAAATGAAATAGGTTATTAATTCTTACTATCTTTAATTTATAACCTGTGGATCATTGATAACCCATGTGAGGATTTCTGGGCTTCTTTCTTCCTTAATCTTTCTGGGACTACGTGATCCTGCTCCACCCATATCCACATCTGTCCCCCTGATTTCCTCTTGTCTGTCTCCACCCCCAACTCAGTACTTCACCTCTGATCCAAGTCAGCAGTAGGAATTGAGCATAAAAGCAGCAAAGAAGGAAGGCTTAAGGGGAATCAGCAACATAATTTGAGATGGAAATTTTTCTGAAAATAGACTAACAGTCTGCAGATTTACACAGATTGATGCATTTATTAGACTGTGATGTGCATAGTTTTGAAATGGGAAAAATTAGGAGAAAAATGTTCAAAATGCAAGAACATTCTGTAAACATAGCAGTTTCCTCCCACTACTTGAAATGAAGATAGCAAAACTAAAAGAAAGAAAAAAAATTGTTTTTTCTTTTGGATGGCTTGGGAGTAGTTGTAAGCCATTCCTTATTAACTGTAAACCCAGTGTAACTGCAGAAATACAGGCAGGAATGAAGCAGCTAATAGCTGTGAGTTCTCGGTCCCACGTTTTCAAAGAAGTAATGGCAGCATTTCTTCTAGCCACCTATTTCAGAGCAGGCTATATTATTACCCTGGAAGGAAAACTTTTCGTTTTTTTCTGACTTGTTTCTTGTTCTCAGGTTTCCTGGGACCACCATCTCACAAAAATGTGTGACACTGAGTTGTGTTGTTTATTTGTTGAAGGATAACATATATACAAGAAAGTGCACCAGTGAAGTGGACAGCTTGATAAATTTTTACCCATGCTAACTCCCTTGACACCAAGTTTTTATCTTTGTAGCTCTCGGGCTTGACAACCAATGTTGTGGACATAATTTTGGCTCATCACTTCGGGCAGGTAAGTGCCTGTGCCGGCCAGGAGAGCGGTGTGTTTACTGGCTTGTGTGCAAAGTCTTATTCACCTCAGGAAAGAAGGGGTGCCCCAGAACTCACCTGATCCCAGTGGGCTACCACTTTCCGTGCCGTGTGAGATGCACGTGGCCCAGCAAAGACCAGTCTTAGGGGAGAGGCATGAACTCAGTGCCACGTGGCTCTTGGCATTTGGAGAGAGGAGAGAAGGCAGCCCCCACCGCCGACCTGTTCCCTGTGAGCAGATGCCATCTGTTCATGTTTGACAACATCACGTGCCTCGCCAAGCATCTCTGGAGCCAAAATGAGGTCTGGGAAGGGCTTCACAGAAATAGAAGTTTCAGAGAAAAAGAAACCAAGAATGTTAGTGCTGAAAGAACCTTAGAGATTATCTTGTTCAAACCCCATGTCTTAGTGGTGAGGAAACAAGTCCACAGAGGAAATGACAATTATATGGATAATTGTTACGTGAAAGAGGGGATCCCAGTCCTCTTTTCAGAGAGAAAGGGAGTTGGGTAACAGAAGTCTTACACCAATTACAATGTGTGTTTTCTCCTACACCACCAAACAATTCTCAGACACCAGCTGGGTGTCCTGCAGTTCAGCTCAGTGATGCCACTGTCTACCTGGAGATAGGTCAGATCCAAAAGATGGGGGCTCGGTCCTAACCACCAAGCCACCACCACTGCTCCCCCTTCCCCCACTTCAGCCACCAGTTGCCACTCTAGGTTGTCGTCACCTGTGCTTCTGACCAACCAGCTATATAGATCAGAGGTTCCAACGACCCCCTCCTTGGGTTCAGTTAATTTGCTGGAGCGGCTCAACAGAACTCAGAGAAACATTGTACTTACTAGATTACTGGTTTATTATAAAAGGACATATGACTCAGGAACAGCCAGATGAAAGAGATGCATAGGGCAAGTTATATGGAAAGGGGCACGGAGCTCCCATGCCCTCTAGGGTGCACCAGTCTCCCAGAACCTCCACGCCTTCACCAACCTGGAAGCTCTACCAGTCCCGTCCTTTTGGGGTTTTATGGAGGCTTCATTACAGAGGCATGATTATGTGGCAGTCAATTCGATGGCCAGCTCCTCTCCCCTCCCCGGAGGTGGGGACTGGGTGGGATTGAAAGTTCCCACCCTCTACTCACAGGGGCTGGTTCCATCTAGAAGTGACTTAGGGGCTTTCCTAAAATCACATCATTAACAAAAAAAGATACCTTTATCACTCTCATCAGTTTGGAAATTCCAAGCATTTTAGGAGTTCTGTGCCAGGAGTGGGATGAAGACCAGACACATATTTCTTATTGTAAATCACAACATCACAGATGACCTATGAAGAAGGAATAAATGGGCAATGAGTTTGGAGAGCTGTGAGGTGTCTGGAGTTGGGGAGATGAAAACAATATAAATAGGAGTAATGCAGGCTCAACTGTAGTCTCTGTACTGAAGGAAAATGGTTGGTGGGGAGAAAATTAGCATTTACTGAGTACTCATTCTCTGTAAAGCACTTTGACAAGTACTTTTAGGTACAAACTCAGTTATTTTTCATATGGTTCTATTAGACTTATCTTAAAATGGAGAAACTAAGGGCCAGAGAGGCAGCGTAACTTGCCACCATTGTCCAGATAGCAAGTGGTTTGAATCCAGGCCAAGCTAACTCCAAAGCCCATAGTTTTTTTCTTTCATTGAGATTTTATTTTATCAAAGGTACACATTCACCTATATTTTAGAGTAGAGAAGTTCTGCAGGGCTTATGACAAAGAATCTGCCACTCACCCTATTTCCTTCTTCTTAGATTAATTCTTTTAGCTGATTCTTTAGGGTTTTGCCTCTTTAATTAAGGTATTTACTTGCATATAGTAAAGGACACAAATCCTAAGTGCATCTCAGTGACCTTTTATATTACCTACGTATACTTCTTTGTAACCACAGCCAAATCAAGATACATAACATTTCCATCATCCCAAAAAGTTTCCCTCATGCCCCTTCCTAATCACTATAATCCCCCTCCCCAAACAAGGTATTCACTGTTCTGTTACCTCTATACATTATCTTGCCTGTTCTTAAACTTTATGTAAACGTAATTACAGTGTACAATCTTCTGGGTCCGGCTTCTTTTGCTCTGTATAGTCTTTGAGATTCAACCATGTCATTCTGAGTATCAGTAGTTCATTCTTTTATTCTGTGTAGCAGTCCATTGTTATATACCATGAATGTTCCTATGAACATTTGGGTTGTTTCCAATCTTTTGTTTTTGTTTTACTATTATATTTATTTATTATTATTTTTTAAATTTTATTTATTTTTGGCTGTGTTGGGTCTTCGTTGCTGCACGTGGGCTTTCTGTAGTTGGGGCGAGCAGGGGCTACTCTTCATTGTGATGCGCGGGTTTCTCACTGTGGTGGCTTCTCTTACTTCTTAGAGCACGGGCTCTAGGCACGCGGGCTTCAGTAGTTGTGGCACGAGGACTCAGTAGTTGTGGCTTGCGGGCTCTAGAGCACAGGCTCAGTAGTTGTGGCGCATGGGCTTAGTTGCTCCACGGCATGTGGAATCTTGCTGGACCAGGGATCAAACCTGTGTCCCCTGCAATGGTAGGCAGATTCTTATCCACTGGGCCACCAGGGAAGCCCTGTTTTACTATTATAAATAAAGCTTCTATGAACATTCTTTTTTTTTTAAATATTTATTTATTTGGTTGCGCTGGGTCTTAGTTGTGGCAGGCAGGCTCCTTCGTTGTGGCACGCAAACTCTTAGTTGTGAAGTGCATGTGGGATCTAGTTCCCTGACCAGGGATCAAACCCAGGCCCCCTGCATTGGGAGCATGGAGTCTTACCCACTGCGCCGCCAGGGGAGTCTCCTATGAACATTTTTATATGTGTCTTTTTGGACATATGCTTCCATGTCTCTAAATATGCGTATATTTCCACTTGTTGATTTTTCATTTGTAGGCATTATCTGTTCGCATTTCATTATGAAAGATGACTTCTCTCATATACACATACACACCGACCCCATGACACACGTTTGTGTTTTCCACCGCTTCATCCTCCCAATATAATGTAATTTGGATTAGATCAATTTCCAGGATTTACACTAGCATATAAATGTTATTCAGAGCTGAGCCATGACAGATTTCTTTTTCTGTACATTTCCCCTTTACCAAGTGACAGTGTTAGAATTTTTAAGTAAAGGCCACTGGGGGGACACTGCAAGGTGATAGTGGCAGGAAGGCACTTCCTTTCCTTTTAAAAAAAAATTTAGGACTTCCCTGGTGGCTCAGTGGTTAAGAATCCGCCTGCCAATGCAGGGGACATGGGTTTGAGCCCTGGTCCGGGAAGATCCCACATGCCTCGGAGCAGCTAAGCCTGTGTGCTACAACTACTGAGCCTGTGCTCTAGAGCCCACGAGCCACAACTGCTGAGCCCACGCGCCTAGAGCCAGTGCTCCGCAACAAGAGAAGCCACTGCAAGGAGAAGCCCACACACTGCAATGAAGAGTAGCCCCCACTCGCCGCAACTAGAGAAAGTCCATGCGCAGCAACGAAGACCCAACACAGCCAAAAATAAATTAAAAAAAAAAATTTAGCCCAAGAATCAGGGCTTGCCATACAGAAGGCCTGGTGACACTCATCTCGGCAGTCTTCAGGTCACACTTTCTCCATCCTGTGGGCTGTTTCCAGGGTCCAGTCAGGAGACAGAAACCACACACTTTGAGTTGAGAAAATTTAACATAAAATATTGTTAACTAGTAGAAGGTTGCTTACTTCTCAAAGAGGTGAAAGAGGACTCTCAGGTGTCCAAAAGTAGCAGGTGGAAACCAGCAGCTACTCCTAGGCAGAGTGCATGTGAACACTCAGGGAACTAAGGACTTAGTTGGGCCCACCCCCACCAAGCCTGAGAGTCATGTCTCTTCAAGGAAGGTAAGGTTTCCACAGAAAGTACAACCAGCTAGGAGTGAGAAAACTTGCCAGAGGGTGAGGGCCGTAACTGGTCCATAGAGCCATTCACCAGATGAGGGAGACATTTGTCTAAAATAAGGTCTGAACAGCTGCAGAAGCTCCAGAAGCTGCAGCTGGATGGGGGAGAACCTGGGCCTAGGGTGCAGCTACAGCTTTTCTACGAGAATTCCTGACACCTTGAACCAGTGGCTCCTGTGCTCAATTTTAAAAAGGGACTGGCAAACGGAAAATGTTTATGCATTCTAGCTCCAGTACTACAAAGAACAGTGGATCTGAGGCTGAGGGTAACTGGAACAGGTTCTTTGCCCAATGGCTAGTGATCCCTGTCTGCCCGGATTTTATAAGGGTGGATCACTGAAAGGCCTGTGTGCACCAGGTGAGGCTTATCCCTTGGGCGATTAGACTGGGCCATTTCCTTGGGGAGCCCCTGATGCCAGCAGCTTTAGGTCTTTTCTCTGGGACTGGTCAGATTCCCCAGATAAGCTTTGAGGTTACACACCAGACACTAATGTTAGTATTCTTGGAGCCAAGTTCAGAAAAAGAGAGCCTCAACATTCAGGCTTTAAACTTTCACTTAAACTTCATGTTTTCAGTATGGTGTATCTACCCATCTGGGCCTGTGGTCTTCCAGATCAAAGACCTTGTGTTTTATCGTTTCCAGAGAATAGACCTTCAGTCTTCTTCTGGGGTGGGAAAAGGGAAGTCCCCCAGAATGCAGGGGAGGGATCAGGAGCTCTGGCTGCTTTATGCTTTGTTCCCATTGGACCACAGGTGCAGCTAATTAGAATGATCATAGTCTTTGGTTTGTTATATGCCCTCATCATTAATTGGTCCATGCACGTAACCCACTTTTATTTAGTTAATTAGCTAGTTATTTTTAATAATGTAATAAGCACCCAAGATATTACCACCCAAAGCAAAAGCTAGGGTTTGACAGTAACCTGCATCTAACCAAATGATACTCTGAATTAACCTGTCCCCCTGCTTTTCTCACCCTGAGGAAACTATCATCTTTTATCAGTCCTTTGTTTTCCTTTATGATAGTCTTACTGAATTTATATGTGTTCTTTTACATGATGTACATATTTCTAATTATAAAAGGATATTATGCTGATGTAATTTGGGGAACTTTTTTCACTTAAAATTGCCAAGATTTATCCACATTACTGCTGGATGACTGTGAACAGTTTTGTATAGCCTCCTGCTTTATTCGTACGAAAGTCCATCTTGGGTGTAAGTTTAGGAGTGGAATTGCTGGGTCTTAAGTGTTCATATATCATAAAATTCACACTTTTAAGGTTTAGTGGTTTTTAGTATATTTATGGAGTTGTGTAACGTTGCACTATCTCATTTCAGAACATTTCCATCACCCCAAAAAGAAACACCATACCTCTTGACAGTCACTCCCTATTCTCCTTCCCCCTGTACTTGGCAACCACTAGCCTACTTTCTGTCTCTGTGGATTTGCCTATTCTGGACATTTCTTAAATGGAATCATATAATATGTGGCATTTGTGTCTGACTTCTTTCACTTAGCATGTTTTTGAAGTTCATCCATGTTACAGCATGTAGCAATACTTCATTCCTTTTTATGGCTGAATAATATTTCAGTGTATGGATATACCACATTTGGTTTATTAGTTGATGGACATTTAGGTGTTTTCCACCTCTGGGCTATTATGAAAAATGTTACTATGAACATTCATATACCAGTTTTTACATGGACATATGTTTTCAGTTTTCTTGAGTATATACCTAAGAGTGGAATTGCTGGGTCACATGGTAGCTGTGTTTAACATTTTGAGAAACTGCCAGACTGTTTTCCAAAGTGCCTGCACCATCTACAGTCATACCAGCAAAGCATGAGAGTTCCAGCTTCTCCACGTCCTTGCCAACATTTGATGGTGTCTGTCTTTTTCATTATAGCCATCCTAGTAGGTGTGAATTAGTGTCTCATTATGGTTTTGATTTGCATTTGTTTATCTTCTTTGGAGAAGTGTCTATTATAATCTTTTACCCATTTTTTAGTTGGGTTATTTATCATTTTATTATCAAGTTGAAGATTTCTTTATATGTTCTTGATACAGATCTTTAGATATATGAAATGCAAATATTTTCTTGCATTTTGTGGGTTGTCTTTAACTTTCTTGATGGTGTCCTTTGAAGCACAAAAGTTTTTATTTATTTATTTATTTTTGTTTGTTTAACCTAATGAAAGCATCTTTTTTTGTTTTGTTTACATTTTATTGGGGTATAGTGTTGATTTACAATGTTGTGGTAGTTTCAGGTGTACAGCAAAGTGAGTCTGTTATACATATATCCACTCTTTTTTAGATTCTTTTCCCATATAGGCCATTACAGAGTATTGAGTAGAGTTCCCTGAGCTATATAGTAGGTCCTTATTAGTTATCTATTTTTTTTTTTTTGTGAATGAGATTTTTTTTAAAAATTTTATTTATTTATTTATTTATGGCTGTGTTGAGTCTTCGTTTCTGTGCGAGGGCTTTCTCTGGTTGCGGCAAGTGGGGGCCACTCTTCATCGCGGTGCGCGGGCCTCTCACTGTCGCGGCCTCTCTTGTTGCGGAGCACAGGCTCCCAGACGCGCAGGCTCAGCAATTGTGGCGCACGGGCCCAGCTGCTCCGCGGCATGTGGGATCTTCCCAGACCAGGGCTCGAACCCGTGTCCCCTGCATTGGCAGGCAGATTCTCAACCACTGCGCCACCAGGGAAGCCCAGTTATCTATTTTATATGTAGTATTGCATATGTGTCAATCCCAGTCTTCCACTTTATTCCTCCCCCCACTTACCCCCCAGTAACCATAAGTTTATTTTCTACATGAAGCACAAAAGTTTTAATTTTGCTGAAATCCAATCTATTTTTCCTTTTGTTGCTTTCACTTTTAGTGTCATATCTAAGAAACCATTGCTTAATCCAAAGTCATGAAGATTTACTCCTATCCTTTCTCGTAAGATTTTTATAGTTTTAGCTCTTAACATTTAGGTCTGTGGTCTATTTTGAGCTAATTGTTTGTACATGGTGTGAGGTTGGAGTACCAGTTCATTCTTTTATATGTGAAAATCCAGTTGTCCCAGTACCATTTTAAAAAAGACTTTTCTTTGTCCAGTGAATTGTCTGGGCTCCCTTGTTGAAAACCAGTTGATCATAAATGTAAGGGTTTATTTTGGAAGGCTCATTTTTATCCTGTTGATATTTGTCTAGCCTTATGCCAGTATCACAGTGTCTTGATTACTGTATCTTTGTAGTAAGGTTTGAAATAGGGAAGTGTGAGTCCTCCAACTTTGTTCTTTATCAAGATTGTTTTGGCTGTTCTGGATTCCTTCCATTTCCATATGAATTTTAGGGTCAGCTCGTCCATTTCTGCAAAAGAGCTAACTGGGATTTTGATAAGGGTTGTGTTGAATCTGTAGATCAATTTAGAGAGCATTGCTATCTTAACAATACTGTTTCAATCCATGCACATGGAGTGCCTATCCAGTTATTTGGATCTTTTAAAATTTCTTTCAGCAACGTTTTGTAGTGAAGTCTTCCCACTTCTTTTGTTATATTTTTTCCTAAGTATTTTATTTTGGGGGTGCTATTATAAATGGAATGCTTTCTTAATTTCATTTTTGAATTGTTTATTGCTAATGTATAGAAATACAATTAAGTTTTGTATATTGACCTTGTATCCTTCAACCTTGCCAAACTAATTTATTAGCTCTAATTGTTTTTTTGTGGATCCTTAGAATTTTCTACATACAAGATCATGTCATCTGCAATAGACATAGTTTTACATCTTCCTGTCCAGGCTGGATATGTTTTATTTCTTTTTCTTGCCTAGGCAGAGCTTTCTAGGCCCTGGATAGAACCTGTGGTACAGTGTTGAATAGAAGTGTTAAGTGGACATCCTCATCTTGTTTCTGATCTTAGGGGAAGCCATTCAGTGTTTCACCATTAAGTATGATGTTAGCTGTGGATTGTTCATAGATGTCCTTCATCAGGTAGAGGAAGCTCTCTTCTATTCCTAGTTTGTTGAGCACTTTTATCATGAAATCGTGTTGGATTCTGTCAGATGCTTTTTCTGTATCTATTGAAATGTATGTGTGACTTAGGTTCTTTATTCTTTTAATATGGTGTATTACATTTATTGATTTTTGTATGTTGAACCAGCCTTGCATTCTCTGGATAAATTCCACTTGCTCATGGTGTGTAATCCTTTTTATATGTTGTTGCATTTGGTTTGCTAGTATTTTGTTAAGGATTTTTGTGTCCATATTCATAAGAGATATTAGTCTATAAGTTTCTTATGTGGTCTTTGTGTGGTTTTGGTATTAAGGTAATACTTGGCCTCATAGAATGAGTTGAGAAGTATTCTCCCTTTTATTTTTTGTAAGAGTTTTGGAAAGGTTGCTGTTAATTCTTTAAATGTTTGGCAGAATTCACAGTGAAGCCATCTGGGCCAAAGTTTTTCTTTATGGAAAGTTTTTATATTACTAATTTAATCTTTGTTTCTTCTTGAGACACTTTAGGTGGTTTGCGTCTTTTTAGGAATTGGTCCATTTCATGTAGGTTATCTAATTTGTTGGCATACAGTTATTCATAATATTCCCTTATAATTATTTTTATTTCTGTAAAGCTGATAGTGATGTCTCCTCTCTCATTCCTGTTTTTAGTAATTTTGAGTTTTATCTCTGCTTTTCTTGGTCAGTCTAGCTGACTAATTCTCGATTTCATTGATTTTCCCCATTCTTTTTCTATTCTCTCATTTATTTCCACTCTCATCTTTATTATTTCCTTCCTTCTGCTTGCTTTAAGTTTCCTCTCCTTTTTCTAGTTTCTTAAGGTGGAAGGCTAGCTATGAATTTGAGATCTTTCTTCTTTTTTAGTACAGGAATTTACAGCTGTAAATTTCCTTCTAAATATTAACATAGCTGCATCCTATAAGGTATTTTCATTCATTTCAAAGTATTTTCTAATTTCCTTGTGATTTCTGCTTTGATCCATTATCATTTAGGAGTATGTTGTTTAGTTTCCCAAATTTCCTTCTGTTATTGATTTTTAATTCATTTCACTGTGGTCAGGGGATATTCTTAGTATTTCATTCCTTTTCAGATTTATTGAGACTTGTTTTATGTCCTAACATGGTCTATCCCAGAGAATGTTCCATGTACACCGAGAATAACATGTATTCATTCTACTGCTGTTAAGTGGAGTGTTGTATAGATGTCTGTTAGGTCTGGTGGTTTATAGTGTTGTTCATTTCTTCTATTTCCTTGTGATCTTCTGCCTCATTATTCTATCCTTAATTGAAAGTGGGGTATTAAAGTTGCAAACTGTTATTGTTGAATATTCTATTTCTCTCTTCAATTCTGTTTCATTTTGCTTCATCTGTTTTCATTGTTATGTCTTCCTGATGTTATATCTTTTTTTTAAAAAAATTATTTATTTATTTATTTGGTTGTGCTGGGTCTTAGTTGCAGCAGGCAGGCTCCTTAGTTGCGGCTCACTGGCTCCTTAGCTGTGGCATGTGAACTCTTAGTTGTGGCATGCATGTGGGATCTAGTTCCCTGACCAGGGATTGAACCCAGGCCCCCTGCATTGGGAGCGTAGAGTCTTAATCACTGCGCCACCAGGGAAGTCCCGGATGTTATGTCTTTATTAAACAGGACTTTCAACCAGTCATCCTTTGTACCATGTTTACCCTCTGCTTGCAGGGAGAACTGGTGCGGACAAATCTGGGGTCTTTTCAGGCTCCTTGGTACATGATTACTGACTTTTTTCACTTTGCCCACTGCCAGCCTAGCAGCCTTATTGAGTCTGTTAAATGAGTGATTACAGTCTTCCTTCTGCTTTCCGACTTTCAAAATGTTATTGCTGTTGTCACTTTTCTTTGTTGTCTTTGTCCTTATGAGTTTATGGCTTATAAAGAAAAAAATTTACTGTTATTTTTATGATTTTTCTGGAAGGAGTAAAGCTGTATTTTAATCCAGTATCTTTAATTGGAAGTTTCAGAGACCATGATCTTTCCACTGCATAGTGCTAGATAGAGTGGGTACTTTCCTGAAGACAAAGGATGCATGGTTTTGACTGCAGACCTTAAAAACCAGTTCACAGAATTTACAAAATTCCATGCTAAGTGCTCTGGGAGAGACAAATGTATATAAGATATGGCCCTTCTTCTCCAGGAGCTCACTCTGTGGAGAGATGAGATGTACAGAAATACTGCTATAGCACATGTAAAACAGAATAAGTAATAAGAACTATTGATACCTTTCATTGAACATCTACAGATTTCAGACAGACGTGTTATGTACATTAAACAATTCAATCTAATAATCTCATAATGGGAATTGTATTATTCCCACTTTACAGGTGAAGAATGAATTGTTTATTACAAGGCCAGCAGCTAATAACATATCAAGGGAGATTTGAAGCCACGTGTGTCTAACTCTGAAGCTTTCCTCTTTCTGCCATGTCAGGGTATCTTAGGAGAGGCCCCGTTAGGGACCTAGAGGAATTCAAAGGCAGGAGAGGATCAAGGAAGGCTTCAAGGTGGAGGCATCCCAGCTGGGCCTTGAAGGATGGATAAAATTCAACATTTTAGATTTTGGGGGGAAGGGGATCATTCCAGGAAGGGGGAATAGTTTGCTCAAAAGCCAAAGAGGAAGGAATTATAAGATGCATTTGGGGGTTTTAAATAACCTGGTGGGAGACTTAGTGTAGGATACCTGCGGGAGGTTGATTAGCCAAAACATCGCCTGACCTGGAAGAATGAGGCCCTGAGGTGTTTGCATTGGAATAGGGGAAAGCTAAGAAGAGAATTTTAATGATTTTTGCAAAGTAAGAACATCCTCACAATATATATATAATGTGTGTTTAATTAAAAATGTGTGAGGTCACAGTGGGTTGTCACAAGGCTGAAGAGTTCATTTAAAATTTAAGCAAGCAAACACATGTATATGGAATCTAAAAAAAAAAAAAAAAATGGTGCTAATGAACCTAGGGGCAGGACAGGAATAAAGACGCAGAGGTAGAGAATGGACTTGAGGACACGGGGAGGGGAAAGGGTAAGCTGGGACGAAGTGAGAGAGTGGCATGGACATATATACACTACCAAATGTAAAATAGATAGCTAGTGGGAAGCAGCTGCATAGCACAGGGAGATCAGCTCGCTGCTTTGTGACCACCTAGAGGGGTGGGATAGGGAGGGTGGGAGGGAGGGAGATGCAAGAGGTAGGGGATATGGGGATATATGTATATGTATAGCTGATTCACTTTGTTATACAGCAGAAACTAGCACACCATTGTAAAGCAATTATACTCCAATAAAGATGTTAAATAAAAAATGAAAATAAAAATAAATAAAATTTAAGCAAGCAAATGCTTGTATTGCTCTTATTGCTTTGAAATGAAAGCAAATAAGTTTTCTAAACGTTAATAATCTCATCTTCTCTAATAAGAAAACAACCCCACAGTGATATCCCCTTTCTTATCTACCAAATTAGCAAAAGTCGAAAAGTGATCGTTTGTAGTAGCAAGCATGCGGGAAAGCAGGTAGTATAAGTAAACGGGATGGCTCCATAGGTCCTGATAAGGAACGACGACCTCTGCCCCACTTTTAAGTGGAAAAGCACAGTGTAGAACGGTGCGTGTAGCAGACTGCACTTTGTGTTTTAAAAAAATGTGAGTGGGGGGGTGCAATTTATACGCAACAGCTTTTCCTGAGAAGTTCCATTAGCACTTAAGCCAGTTTTACCCATTTTATACCAGTATCATTCCTTCTCTTTTTTTTTTTTTTAAACTTATTTATTTATTTATTTTTGGCTGCATTTGTTCTTCACCGCTGCAGATGGGCTTTCTTTAGTTGCGTTGAGCAGGGGCCACTCTTGGTTGTGGTGCGCAGGCTTCTCATCGCGGTGGCCTCTCTTGCTGCGGAGCACGGGCCCCAGGCTCGCAGGCTGCAGTAGCTGTGGCGCACGGGCTTATTAGTTGCTCCGCCGCATGTGGGATCTTCCCAGACCAGGGCTCAAACCCGTGTCCTCTGTATTGGCAGACGGATTCCCATCCACTGTGCCACCAGGGAAGCCCCCCTTCTCTTTTTTTTAATCTCAAACTTTGCTGCTCAAGTTCCCCTTCAGACTTTCAAAGGGGAGCTGGATAGGTCATTTCATCTCTAATTGCCATGTGGTTCATTTGTTGTTCACTTTTCTTAGTATCTTCAGCATTTATCACATTTCCTTGGAATGGCTCCAGTGCCCTTTAGTTTCAGGTAGCCTCTGATCCAGTTGGTAAGTTTCCTACTGTATTCTTGGCTCACTTTACCTATATAGTAGTGAGTATGCAAATACACGTTCTCCTTATCTCTGTTTCTCTACAAGGCTTGCTGGTGGTGACCTTTACACACTGCTTTAGATTTACTGACTCTCACTATCCCTGATACATTTCTTTCCTCCAGTGTAAACATTTTCCGTTCTGCTTAAAACTATTTACTGGAGGTTGTGTGTGTGTGTGTGTATACATATATGTACATATATGCTTATGTACACAAAAACCTAGCAACTCGTTCTGGTGGCCTCCAAGAAGACCAGCAAGATAAGGACCACTGGACAGTGGGTAGTGGGGAGGGAGATTCTCTTTTTACTGATAGACCGTTTTGTTTCTCTTGAATTTTATACAGGGAATATAGCCAATATTTTATAATAACTTTAAATGGAATATAATCTATAAAAATTTTGAATCACTGTGTGATACAACTGAAACTAATATAATATTATAAATCAATCCTACCTCAACACAAAAAAATAGTATTGGTAATAAGAGTAAATAAATGATAACTTGACTTAATAAAATATTATAAATGGAAATGTAATATATAATTCTACAATGTATATTATTAAATGATAGTATATAAATAGATATTATACCCATTATATTGATGAAGATACAGATAAGCTAATTATGTATGCAGATTTATGGCTAATAAGAGAAATGTTACTTTCCACTTACTTTATACTTTACAGTCCATATAACTTCTCTTATTTAATTTTTAAAACAGCCCTGGCAGGTAGCTAGTTGTTATCTTTATTTTACAGACACTATCTATTTTTATGAGAATGGCAGAACATGAATAAGACACAAATAAGGAAACTAGGCTTCCGAATGGTAAGGTAACCTAAGTTTCACATCTAGTACTTGAATCCAAGTTTAGTGTAGTTTCCTCTGTGCTGCAGGGAAGGGTATTCAGAGCATATCCCCAAGTTTTTGTGCTTGATTTGGAGTTGATTACCGACCTTTTCCATCATAGATTCTTTGTTGCCCTCATTCAACACAGAATATGGCACTGAACCAGTGTGATGCAAATAAAAAAGAAGCCATTCAGCCTACCAGTACATAAGTAGGCCCCCCCAGGCTCTGCCCCATCTTCCATCATGGGCAGGGAGCTTTGGCTTTGGGCATTGAGAATGCAAACCAAACAAGATAGACTTGTACTGTAGCTCAGAAGTTCACCTGTGTCTTCTTTTCATTGTTCTAGGAAGAGTTGCAGGCCAACCTGGACCTGATTCAAACCTACAGACTGCATATTGCCCAAGATATCAACCAAGAAAACCTACAGCTCTTCCTGGGTTCCTATAATGGGTACAGTTGTTTCTGTTCCTTCACTTAAACGCAGACTAGGTCTAAGAAGATAACGGATATTTAAGAGAGAAGGAGAAGAGGAAATAAACTACTTCTTCCAGTGTTGTGTGATGGGATTGCTTTCGTACTTTTCACCACAGTAGAAGGGGAAGGGCTTTCAGACAGAAATGAAGACAGCTTTCAAGAGCAGTGCATGAACTGAAGGCTGTTTCAGGCATGTGCAACTACCAGTTGTACTTTTAAGATGTTTTGAGACTAGAAGTACCTAAAGTTATGTACACACACAAAACACACAAATTGAGGTGGCACAGAAAGATGCATGTAGAGGAGGCAAAGAATAGAAGTCTTGGGCCCCAATTCAGTCTCTCTGCTGGTGTCCTGTCATCACGCAGAAGTGACACACGGAGAGAAGCTTAATTCTTATCTTGGGACCAGCTTCTCCAAGGTGAAAATGTTAGCTTCTTCTAGCTTTCTGGGTACATGGAAAAAGATTGAGAAAACGGGTCAGCTGTAACTTACCCAGAGTCACACAGCCGGTCAGGAGCAAAGCCAGGTTTTGAACCCAGTCTCTCTAGCTCCTTCCTCCGTGTAACAGAGCCTCCTTATTTTTTGTTGAAATCAGAAAGGTTATTAAGTACTGCACTAAACTGTTAGTTACCAGGAAAATGTTCCCCCAGAAAAGTTCCCCTTGGACCTCCATGGCGGTCCAGTGGTTAAGATTCTGTGCTCCCAATGCAGGGGGCATGGGTTGGATCCCTGGTCGGGGAAGATCCTGCATGCCACGTGGTGTGGCCAAAAAAAAAAAGAAAAAAGTTCCCCTTAAATTATTCCTATAAACTAGTTGGAAAATTGAACACTTAAGACTTGAGGATTTCAACAGCATTGCTATTGAGTTTTGAAGTTGCCTCCTTTTAGCATCCTGCAGAGTCCCTTTTTCCTGCTCTGTACCACTCAGGATGCCACTGAACAAAGTGCACAAGGGCCCCTTCCCTCATCTATGTGAAAGAAAGATAGTTTTCAGATTTCTTGATACATTTTGGTTTTCACAACCAGGAAGTAACCTGAGTTGCCATGATTTTACCTGAAAAGTGCATTGATTCCTTTGTGTTTCTCTAGACGCAGAGACCTGGAGATCGAAAGACCCATTCTGGGACAAAATGATGACAAATCAAAGACATTAAAGTAAGTCCCTCAGTCTCCGCCACTACATTGCTCAACATCTTTGCCTTTCATAGACAGAGTCATTTTCAGTGGAGTATATGTGCTGCTTGCTGAGCGTCCTCTTGTTTTCCCTTTCCCCAGGTGTTCTACTTTATTGGTGGTAGGTGACAATTCACCTGCAGTTGAGGCTGTGGTAAGTATGTCCTGATGTTGTGAAGATGAATAAGATGAAATGCAATAAATTGTGTGTAACACACTGCTGACGCACTAGAAACAGTTGGTAGGTACTAGTTTTTGTGATTTTTCATTACACAGACCAGGGTTTGCACTTTGTTACCCAGTTTGGAGGCAGAATTCCTCGTTGATCACTAGGTTTCATCAGAAGGGATCAGGACTGCCCTTGACTGCTTTGGGTGGTGGAGCTCGCTCTGTGGCAAGCAGTACAGGTAAAGGCCACTGGCTTATCGTCAGACTTCTGACAGCCTTGGCCTTCTGCAGCCACCACAGATATAGAAGGCTGCTGGGAGCCTGTATACTTTCCTCAGGCACGTAGCACACTGGCAAAAAAAATGTGTGCTCATTGTAGAAAATTGGTAAATAGGAGGACAGGAGGAGAAGTCATGATCCCATTACTCAAAGACAAGCCATTATGTTTTTCTTTACAATAGATGGGATGATATTAGCTATACAGTGTTTTGGGACCTCATGACTTAGCACTGTTGAGAACATTTTTCCATACTATAAAGTCAGTATGTCTGTATAGTATTCAGTCTTATAAATATACCCTTGTTTATGTAACCTCATTCTCCTGTTGATTATTTCTGATTTTGCACCATTAATAATGTTGCTGTTGAACATCCTTATAGAATCTTTGCCTGAATCTTTGATCATTTCCCTGGGATGAGATGGAAATAATGTGTCAAAAATCATAAACCTCTGTAAGGTTTTTAATACATTTTGCCAGATTCCTTTCCAGAAAAGACATAACAGTGTGTTGCCACTGCCTATGTATGAGAGTGCCTGTTTCACAGCATGCTGTTCAGCATTGGACTTTTAAATTTCATTAGTAGTTAATTTGATTAAAAATGATATCCCACTGTTTTAATTTGCACTTCTATAATTACAGATGAAGCTGACAGTTTTTGATAAGTCTGTTATCACTTGCTTGTCTTTCCCACAGCATATATAACTTAAGTATCTGCATGAAATTATCTGGTTTTCTTTGGCCTACTTCACTTGCACCCTATTTAGAGCAAAACATTAGGAAGTAAAGCTTTTAGAAAGGGAATCTAATAATTAATCAGAGATGCAGACATAGATGAGAAGGTTGGTGGGCAGGGGGAGTGTTGGTAGGGTGAGATAGATGTGACAATAGAATATATTCACACTTCCCTGAATTACCCTGTAAAACATTCCGTGTCTAGTGTAAAATACATAGTGTGGCTTGAGCACAGAGGCAAATAACTCTCAACTCAAAAAAAAAAAAAAAAAATCCCCAAAGGTAATAAAGTTACAGTGATGATCTCATCAAGAAGGAGTTTTGTAAAGGTCAGTCTTTTTTTGGCTAAAAAGGTAGAGATACATGCTACAAAATATCTATAAAAAACATTTTTTCATAAACATGTGTTTATGAAAATAGTATCGTTTATAGAAAATACCCTTAATCAGAATTCTCTAATAATGCTGAGTTGCCTTTTGGAAATTACATGGACTTAAAGCAGCATTACCAATTATTTTTCAAGATTGTGTAAGCTGGCCAATACAGATAAGATCTTTTTCTCTTTCTGATTTCCACACCTTCAGTGTTTATAGGAGAAGAACTTCAGGAACCCCATCTGTACCACAAACTAGATGCTCTTCTAGACACATTCAAAACCAGCTCCCCTGCCAGAGCCTTTTATCCCATAAGTTGGTAGGGATTAAAGGGCTATATCCATGCATGGAAGAGCAGGAAGAAACTCCACAAATTCTGGCCACTGTTGCTAGCTATTCTTGCTCACATATTCATTCCGCATCATTTTTTGAGCATCTCCTATTCTCTCGATGCTGTTGAGAACACAAAAATGAATAAGACGGAGTCTCTGCGCCTGGAGCTGGGGAGAGAGTAGACATGTCAAAAACCAACTGTTGTTCTTGGCCTACCAGAAACTGAGACTTCTTATAAAGTTACAGAAATTACAAAGTGATGAACCAAGAAAAGCATGCTTTATTATATTAAATACAGACTTGGGAGTTCATTCTTCCAGAAAATATTTATTGTATATCTACTGTGTTCTCAGCACTGTGCCTGGCAGTTAGGGATCCGGTTTTTACATTCTGCCCTTTAGAGCACCTTCTATAGTAAGTAAACGGGTACATTTGTTTGTCACTGCCTGCGCTGTCATTTGTATAGAGCAAAAACCTTGATTTGGTGATTCTGGCTTTTAGATCATCCTGTGCTTTTAGAAGAGTTTTGAATACCTACCCATCAGCAATCCCCAGAGTAAACGTTCAGCTGGGTTACTGGTTCTTGCCTAGGTAATTTTAATAACTCCCTAACTGGCTCGCTGCCTCTGCAGTCTGTCATACAGGCCACTGCTGGTTATTTTACTAAAACAACTCACATCCTGTCACCCCAGAAACCCTCTGTGGCTTTTTGCCTTCCACAGTCAGTTCAAGTCTTTCCAACCTCTCCCCACGGTGCATCCTCATGCCATGCTTGTCTCTGTAACCCCACACATGCCCTGCACGCTCACTTCGCATCCCCTGAGTCTTTGCTTATGCTTTCCCCCTGACTCTAGAAGCCTTCAAATGCCCACCCCTTCTTACTCTAGCTATAGAAATTCTACTCACTCTTCTATTCTCACTCAGCTCAGAAGTGAAATTTTCAAGTGATCTCATTCTGCCTCATATTACATTTCCACCCCACTAGATTCCATGCTCTTAGCGCAGTGTATTATATGTGTGCTTGGGCAAGCATGTGTAAAGAAGAGATCCAGTTAATCAAGTTAACCATAAAACATTGTTGAACCTGGAGATTATCTCCCCAGAATATTTTCTTTGAGGTCCCTGCCTTTGTGGATACAAAGGTATGAGATACCATACATGTAAATATACAAGGTTGTAATTCTTAATTGTGATGGCTACAGTGAGAGAAAAACCGTAGAGAGTTCAACTTTACATGGGATAGCCAAAGATCTTGAGGCAGAAGAGAATCAGGGTGTAAGGAATGGCAGACCCACTACCTCCAGGGCACGGGAAAGGGGTGAGAAATGGGCAGGGGAGGGGTATAAGGGCCAGTCATAAGGGCCAGTTGTGCTGGGAAATCATCAAGACCCCAGCAGGTGAGGGCCACAGTCCAGTTCACTTTTTAAATTAGGTAACTTGTCCCCATGTTATGTAGCGAGTAGGAGGAATTAGATTCAACATGTAGTCCTTTAAAGACTCTACTTGTAACGGATTCAGAAAATGAACTTTGCCAGATTTTTAGATCTACTAAGAAATATAAGATATAAAGTACTTCATATAAATATGTCTCCCACTTTTGTATTTTGGTAATTTGGCTGATTCAGCCATCTCCAAATGAGCCATTGATCTTGGAAGATCATTCTCATGCCAAGCTATTTCTTATTTTTCTAGCAGTTCATAAAATTCTCTCTCTCTCTCTCTTTTTTTTAAGGTTGAATGCAATTCTCGGCTGAATCCTGTAAATACAACTTTGCTAAAGGTAATGTGTCTTCTTCCCTCATTGCCAACCATTAGTGAGTAAATTATACATGGTTCAGATTACTTTATTTCTGGAATAGATGCCCAGAAAGAAGGAAAGCTTCTCTTTCTCTCTCTGATTCTCTCACTCTCTTAAAAAAAATTTCTTTTCCTGAATATATTCTCATTGTAGAAAATTGGAAAATAGGAAAAAAATGGAAATATAAAAAAGAATAAAATAAAAATTACCCTAATCCTGCCACCCAAAGGTAACCTTCTGGTAAAAATATCGGTCTTTTTCCTATACATTTTTACATCATTAAGATCATAGGCTGTTTATAGCCCTGTGTCTGTTTTCCTCAACTTTTTGACATATAAACATCTTCCCGTGTCATTAAAAACGTCATAAGCATTATTTAATATTGTTGTGGGAAATTAGACAATGAATGGAAATTCTTTATGTGCTAAATCCCCTTGTATGGATAAGGGAAGCTTCCAATAACATTCTCATGATAAGGGTAGATGCATTTTTTCTTTCTCTTAGGGCAAATAGAGAGTAACTCTTGTACTAAATTTCTAGGCTTAATATCAAGCTTCTCCCCATTTTGATTGTATCCCAGGCTCACATTTTCTGGAGCCTCTAGTGACATATTTAAGGGCCTGACCTCCTGGTTTGAATTTGGATTACAGTAGATTTAAGTACTGATCTTATGTTTCTGACTGTTACTTTCTCAGCCTGAAAGACCTCTGCTTTCTTCCCTTTCTCTTTGAAGTGAGATTAAAAGGGAAGTGCTGTCACCAGAAGCAGCCCATAGTTCCTGGAAATATAACATGAGGTTAATGCTCTGAGGTGACAAAACTCAAGAGTGTTCTGGGGTCCAGGTGATTGATGAACTAGTCTAAAATATGATTTTTTTTTTTTTAAAGCATGTGGTTTCAAATTAGCTTTCATTTCATGTTTGAATCAGTTTTCCAAAAGCGCAAAACAACTTTACAGTAGCCATAGATATGCTTATTTCTGGGCAAAAATGCCCATCTACAACAGCATGATGGAACTGATTCTCTGTTTGATAGGTATCAAGCTTGGAAACAGTCTTTCCCAGTATTCTCTCTGCATACGGGAACTGTTTTACAGTTCTAATCAGACTTTGACTCCTAACCTTCGTGAAAATACAGCCTGGGCCAGTTAGGTCTATTTTATACTTATTCAGGTTAAATATTTGTTCCTGATCTTACACGTAGAATTTTCAGGGAACTGACTGTTCCTTATTAACCTCAAATTCCTGTGTCTCACGTGGCAATCCCATCTGCTGAATAACAGTCCACCCTCAAAGAAAGTTTTCATGTTAGTGAAGGGAGACCATGAGGTTCATGTCTCTTTTTTAAAAAACGCCAGTCAGCCTGAATAGGCTACTATCTGAGTGTGGAATGCATAACAGCTGGAAGGAGGAGGGTGGCCTTATGGTTGGCCATCATGCCCTAGAAGCAGTGTTCTCTGCGGATTGGCAGAATATACATCACCTGGCTTGTTAGAAATGCAAGTTCTTGAGACCCGCTCCAAACCTATTAAATAAGAATCTCTAGGGACTTCCCTGGTGGTCCAGCGGTTAGGACTCTGTGCTCCCAATGCAGGGCGGCCAGGTTTGATCCCTGGTCAGGGAACTAGATCCCGCATGCCGCAACTAAAAGATCCCACATGCTGCAGCTAAAGAACCCGCACGCCACAACTAAAGACCCTGCATGCCACAACTAAAGATCCTGCACGGGGCAATGAAGATCCCATGTGTTGCAAAATAAATAAATAAATATTAAAAAAAAAAAAAGAATCTCTAGGGCAGGAACTCAAGAATCTGAGTTTTAACAAGTCCTCCTGGTAATTCCAGTGCATGCTAATAAAACCCCACTCTAGAAATCTTTGCACAGGTGAGAATAACCAACTGTAAAGATTTATGAAGTGAGAGACAGCCTTACCAAATCCAACTATGAAATGAAAGTGGCTGACCAAGTAGGTTGGCTGAATTCAGCCTCAGTGCCTGATTGGAGACATTCCCTTAGTCACGAAGTGAAGACAATGTAGAGTTGAGAGGGAACCTTAAAAGTGTGGTGCCCTGAGGAGTTAGGATCACACTGTTTGAGGACTCTGAAAGTAACATTCTCCAGGTGGAGGCAGAACCACGGTCGAAGGTAGTGGTTAACTTCACTATCACCCGAATGGAAAATTCCCGACACGGGCCTGAAAGTTAGGCCCTGCACTACTGATTAATAAATGTTGAATAATCTTTCAAAATTACATCCAAGGTTATTGCTAGGATTTAAGTCTTTGTGTAAGAGTGCATTGAGGAGATGGACACTTGGATGTAGTTAAACATTAAGTTAAGGAACCTAAAATTTGATCCTGTCCTGTTTGAAAGGACCCATGGATGTTCAGAGCATTTCCCTTAAGTGTAAGTCTCAGCTGACTTACATATTTTTCCTCTTCTAGATGGCAGACTGTGGTGGACTACCCCAAGTAGTTCAGGTAAGGAGATTTTTTTAAAAGCACCCATTTGACTCCAGCTCTCTGACTGTGCAAAGATTAATGCCTTCTTATTTTGTCCCCTAGCCCGGGAAGCTCACCGAGGCCTTCAAGTACTTTTTGCAGGGAATGGGCTACAGTGAGTAGTACACAACTTTCTATTCTACCAAAGATTTATTGATAATGGGGTCATTTTGGCATCTGATGAGTACTCAATTCTCAGGGCATAACCTCTGTGCTAGCCAGCCTGAAATCAAGTAGAAACCAAACTGTTCATAGAACATTCATCTGTGCATATATATATAAAGATGAGCTAATGCTTATTAAGCACTTACTTTGTGCCAGGCATTCTATATTCTTAACCTTGAGAGGTAAGTTCTGTTATTAGTCCCATTTTATAGAAGAGGAAACTGAGGCTCAAAGAAGCTAAGCACCTTTCCCAGGGTAACAATTCAGCTGCAGAGCCATGATTCAAACCCTGGCAGTCTGACTCCAGAGCCCACATTTTCAACCACTGAAGCTTAGCCAGACCAAGCTATGAATCTGAAGTTGTTATTTGCATCTGAACTCAGCTGGTTAATGACTCCTGGACTAGAGAAACAAAATGGAGCCTCCAGAAGAAAAGGAGTTAAATCAGTTAAGTCTGCTCCACCACAGGAGATGAACTTGCAGAGTGTTGTAGAGTGAATCCAAGGATGTGTCCATATCATGTGCCACTGTCCTGGTCTCTTGTATTGTGAGACCCCTGAGCTTTCTCATTTGTCACAGAATATCCACACTTGCTCCTTTCTTGGAGTTATAAAAAGGAAAACTCTTCTACCCAGGTACAGAGCTCTTTATCCAGTAGGGTGATTTTTCTCCTGTCTTTGGTATCAATGTGATTAATGACGATTGGGCAGCTGCTCTGGGCAGCAGCTGGGCCCCTGGGTACAGCCCTGTACCTGGCAGGCAGCTCGTGTGTGTCTCGTCTAGAGTGGCTGTGTCATCCCCGTCTGTGAGCCACTACCAACCGAGCCCACACCCATATCCCTCTGGGAGGAGCAGAAGTCCCTCTCCTTTCCTAGGAAGCAGCTGATCTTCCAGCTGTTGGATCCATTTCCGATCCAAACAGGTTGGCTCTTTATAGCGGAGGAGAAAACCTTTGACTAGTTGAGAGAAGTAACATCTGAGATGTTATTGAAGCATCAGTTGGCCTCACCTCCTTTCTGGGGCCTTAAAATAAAACTTCACCCCTGGCTTAGAGCATTCTGTCAGTGTCTGCTGGGCAGCCGAGGTTGCCGCTCGGCACGGTCGGGTCACTAACGTGCCTTTTCCTGTGTCCGTCCTGCTTCCAGTCCCGTACGTGCAGCTCAGTCACCTGAGCACCGAGTCAGGTACCATCCTCTACGCTGGCCCTGCCCCTGCCTCCCAGCCATGCTCTCCTGGCTGCATTGGCTGCCCGCAGCATGTCCGTGGTTTTCCTGTGCAGTGAGAGCCCGATAGAACGTGGCTCGTCGTGCCCTGAGAGAGTTAGCCTGCAGGTCCCGCCCTGGTCCCCCAGGAGTAAAGGAGCGGGTTGTAACAGCCAGGGTCACAGCAGCAGCTGAAACTTTATGTAGGCAGGGCCCCTCCTCCACCACCACCTACTGACTGATCCTTGAGTTAACCCCCAGACACTGGATTCTCAATTAGGAGCGTCAGAGCCTGTGCCCGGAGAACTGCAGGTGATGGCATCTTCGGACCCCAGCACTGAAATGGCAGCTGGGGGAGTGGCTCGTGTCTCAGAAAGATAGGCAGGGGGGTGTGCCAGGTAAGGCCCTTTCCTGGCCAAGCTGGAAGGACCTCCCAGCCAGAGCAGTGGCAGTGGGCAGGAGTCTGAGTTAAACAGCCACCTCCGGTGCTCTTCCTCACAGGCAGCCTGTACCTCACCCCCTGCGCAGGGACCAGCTCCAGGCCTGCCTGCCCTCCCTACACCTCATCTTCCTACGTGTCTCCTCCCCAGGTAGCAAGGGTCGCCTGTGGACACGGATGGTAGTCTTGTTGTATCGGGCTTGCACTGTGTTTGTGAAACACCTTCATACTTGTGTGGTGTGGTTTGTCTTTCTTTGGTTTAGTCTTGCATGTACTGCAGGTTTTGGTTACCTGCTTGGGTTCCCAAAGCCTCCTTCCTCATCACTTTATGAATGGCATGGGCATAGCTAAGAGGCTACACTCTGGACTTAGGTTTCCCCTCGTTCTGCTGTGGACCAGAATCAGCTGAGATTCCAACCAGAACCAGAGGCTTAAAGCAGCCTTGCCTATAGCCCCTCACCTAGAGCCAGTAATGCAAAGTGGGGATGGCTATGTCTTGTCCTGGTGTCACCTTAAATGGGTTGGGAAAGCTAAAATGTAAAGCTTTTGGTGAAACTTCTCGATTAGCTGAGTTGAACCAGGGCTCCTTCCTATAGTCCTCTTGGTTCTTTCTTACAGTCCCATCTGCCAGCATGACCCGGCTCGCCCGATCACGAACCCACTCCACCTCAAGTAGCATCGGCTCTGGAGAAAGTGCCTTCAGCCGATCTGTCACCAGCAATCAGTCAGACGGAACTCAAGAATCCTCTGAGTCTCCTGATGTCCTGGACAGACACCAGACCATGGAGGTGTCCTGCTGAGCAGATGCTCCTCCCCTGGACCATGCAAGTCCGTCCTCCTTCCGACAGCCACTCCGTAATATAACACTTCATCCAGCAAACTGGCATCTATCTTTAAGTCTTGCATGGGCACTGACTCTCTCTTTCTGGTATCCTGGATTAATCATCCTCTCTGCCTGCCCACCCCCCTTTTTGTATGTACCAAGAACCACTTCCATGCCATTACTGTAGCATTCCAACATCTTCAGCTGATCCGATCTCCATATCTTCTCTTGCCACCTTTTCCCTGTGCTTTCCCAACTATGTAGCTAAGATTGTTTGATCCTGATGTATGTGTGTGAGCACGCGTGTCTGTGTTTGTGTGTGCATAGTTCTGTGATTTTAGACAGGCTTTCTTGTAGAGCTTCTGCAAAAAACAAAAAAAAAGGGACTCTTTTTTTGCATTTTCAGTGGTGTTTTTAGGGGAAATATGCAGAACAGGTTTCTAGGTTGGGTAGGCCATTGCATTCTCTTTCGCTTCCA
This sequence comes from Balaenoptera acutorostrata, assembly GCF_949987535.1. Taxonomy (NCBI): domain Eukaryota; kingdom Metazoa; phylum Chordata; class Mammalia; order Artiodactyla; family Balaenopteridae; genus Balaenoptera; species Balaenoptera acutorostrata. Next base: position 67,066,897 of record NC_080078.1, on the reverse strand, counting down.
TATTGGTCAAGAACTGCAAAGTGACTTCAGGAGAGAGCAGTTCTGAGGAACGTGGAAGATCATAATTCCTGTTTGGATTGTTGACTGCGACCAACAGAAGGGAGCCTGTTACGTAGAGACGCAGGCCGGGTGGCCGGCCACTTCTCCTCTCCAAATGAATTCACGCATACTGTCCTGTGAACAGAAGGGGGGGATGTGTTCTCTCAGAAGCCCGTGAATGATGAGCTTCTGATGCAACGTGGAGTTTTTCCCAGGGAGTCAGTGTGGCTTAGTCACTGGACTTTTTTAGCACAGGAAGGGGAAAACGAAATTCCAGGCCTCTGCTCTGTCAGAACAAAACTGAGTCTCTGCAGTGTCTGATACCACATGCCAGACGTCTGCAGGAAGCGCCTCCCAGGAGGGACACTCTCCATCCCTCAACTGCCCCAGAAGGGAGGGGTATAGCCTGAAAATTATGTAAATGATGAGGCAATGGCTGGGCAGAGAGCAACAGTATAGACTTGATTTCAGCAGACTTAATGGAAGCTAAATGAAATTCAGATAGAACCCATGTCTCAGAAAGTTATTCCTGTGAACTCCCTTTTGTAGGAGGGAAGGGGCCAATCTGTAAGGGCAGCCTGTCCGGGTAGAATTTTGTTCAATCCGCTGCTATGTGAGGGGGTCACAGCCACCCAGCGAGTATCACCAGGAGGAGGGTGAAAGCAACTGCCACCCAGTAAGGGCCCAGCTTTGAGGGCATTGAGATATTACATAGAGAAGGGTTACACAGTTCTGATCTTAGGAAGGCGCTTTTCAGATGTAGCGTTTGCTTTCTGCTGAGGTACGGAATGCGTTACTCTGTCAGAGTACAACTTTTTACGGATGATGAAATAAAGCTGTATACGTCTCATTGTTACCCGGTGGCTGGTGTGACTTCTCTCAAGCCACTTCCTGGGGCTCAGGGGGGTACCGAGTGACTGTGTGTGGGCTCCGTGCTGGGCATACTCACATACCTGATGCTTATCCACCCAGCAACACTGTCCATTTAAAGTGAGGAAACCAAGACCCAGGATAAATAATTTGCCCGAGGTCATACCAGCAAGCCAGCTGGGATTGAACCCTGAGTCCATCTGACATGCTTATATTCCTCTCAAACCGAAAACCTGACCATGAGAAGCCTGACCGTGAGGTGATGCGGGAGAAGCCGATATTTTGGAAAGGCATTCTGCATCTCAGCTCTGCCCTCTGTGTGCAGTTGCCACGTCCCACCCCTCGTGTAGTAATCTGCAGCCACCTGCCAGGGCTCCTCCAACAGACCAGACTGTATTTCGCCAGAAGGGGCTGTCTTCACACCCACCAAGGATAATTTCAGGAGGCAGCCGTCTCAGGTCAGTTTTGAATGGTCCAGGGTCTGCGGCTACCAGTACATCGAGGTTGCTGTGCCTGTGGCAGGTACTTGTAAAATGACTCGACCCTGCCCATCCTGGTAGAGGACAGGAAACGAATGCATGTGGGCCGATGCAGGTGACCGTGCTGAGGTCCTTGCAAAACAGGCAAAGTTCCGGAGCTGGAGGTGGTCTCATGGGCACAGTTGCTCTACGAACCCACCTTGCTCCGGCTGCCTTGGCTACACATTGGCATAGATGGTTGCCTGTTTCCCACCTTGGCTGTGTGCCTGGAGTCGGGCCCCAACTGGCTGGTCCTTACCACACTCATCCTCTTCTCATTTTCATTTCCTTTCTTCCTATTCAGTATATTCCAAAAAAAAAAAGTTGGGGTGCCTGCTTTGTGAGAGGCAAGGAAGTGGCCAGGTAGATGCTACCTACCCAAGATGATTGTGTGAAGCTTTTCCGTATAAATTGTCTCACCCAGTTCTCATGGCAACTCTGCAAAGTGGCAGTGTATTTTACAGACAAAGAACAGCTGAGGAAAGTTAAGTGATTTGGCCAAGGACACCTAGCTAGAAAAAGTTCCCAGTTCTTTCAAAATTGATGCATTTTCATATGACTACAGGCCGAGCCCTTACACCTTCCTGAATGTTCCTCCTACTGAGCCAGTAAGGTAGACCCTATTCCAGTTTTGTGGATGAGAAAACAGGCCCAGAGGTAACCAATTTACAAATGGTCAAAAAACTCACAAAGCAGCAGATCTAGGCTTTAAACTCTTAATTCTCAGGTGCCTCCCTGAGTGGAACGGGAGAGGATATGGTGGGATCTTTTTGAGACCATAGATGGTCATTCCCTACTTCCTTCCTCGTTCATGGGCCTCTCCTTAAGGCCAGTCCAAAAGTCTGCCTGTCAGATGAAAAGATGGACATCGCGGTGGTGTGGAGGCAAGAGCAGGAGGGTGGGCCTGTGATCAGTTCCCTCCCAGCAACAGGCCACATCCTTGAGTGGCCGTCACGCACCCTAACATCCTGGTTAGAACCTCCACTCTGGCTCCCTCAGCTCTCCACGCCAGGTGCCGCAGGAGTTAAATCTCAAACCAGCCTTCCCCGGGAGAAAGGGAGAACCTGAGCCCAGGTGTGCTCGAGGCCCCAGAAAAGGCTGCATTGTCTGTGAAATAGCGGTTTTGTGTTAAAAGCATCTGTCTCCAGGATTGCTAAGCCCCTAATGGGGAGGCAGTGAATGGGTGGTTATTTAGATACTAATGAGCTGAGATTTTTACTAATTTAAATTCAAAAAAAATTCTTTTTTTATTTGGCCATGCCACATGGCTTGTGGGATCTCAGTTCCCCAACCAGGGATGGAACCCGGGCCCCCAGTAGTGGAAGCGTGGAGTCCTAACTACTAGACCGCCAGGGAATTCCCTAAATTTAAATTTTAATGACTGATTTAAACATACCAATCAAAGGGAGTTCTTTCAGAGATCCTTTATCCTAGCCGAGTGGTTCTTAAGTTTAGCGTGTGCATCAGAATCACCTGGAAGGCTTGTGAAAACAGGTTGCTGGCCCCCTACCATGGAGTTTCTGATTGGGTAGATCAGAGATGGGGCCTGAGAACTGGCATGTCTAACAAATTTCCAGATGATGCTGAGGCTGCTGGCCTAGGGACCACACTTGGAGAACCGCTGTCCAGGTCCTGCTCCGCAAAGTGCGGTTCCCAAACCAGCAACATGGGTATCGCCTGGGAGTTGTTAGCAATGCAGAATCTCGAACCCCACTGAACCAGAATCTGCTGTTTAACCGGATCCCCAGGGGATTCCTATACACATTAAAGGTTGGGACACTCCAAGGCAGTGCTTCCCATACTTGCTAGTCAAAGGAATCTCTTGGAGTGTTTAAGATTCAAATTTTTGGGCTGCTCCTCTGGTGACTTGGATTCAGAAGATGTGGGGGGATCTCAGGAATCTGATACTAACAAGCCCCTCAGGTGATTATTATGACCAGGTAAGCATGGGAAACTCCTGCTCATTTAGCTTGGTTCTGTGTTCCTTGGACCAGGCCAAGCCACAAAGCCAGAGAGAAACCTCTCCCTCCAGGATCATGACGAGGCAGCTGCTTCTCCCCCATAAACAGGAACTTGGGGAAGGTGGCTCCTCGATGGTCTGTGATGCCGTCAGAGGAAACGGGTGGTTGTGAGAACCACAGAGCCTGCAGATGTGAGCTGGGAGCCCCAAGGACCCTGTGACAGAGCTCGAAGAGCCCTGGGCCTGCTTCCTGGCCTGCCTGTGCTTGGGAGGGCCAGCCAGTTGGAGGTCTCTAAGGAGCATGGGGCTCCTGTCTCATCCCAGGGGTACAGACTGCTGACCACAGGCAGATGCCAAGCTCCCCAAAGCAATATCGAGAGCCTCCCCCTGAAGACTCCCAGGCTGAGAGGGTCCCGGGTGACCTAGGACTAAGGACATTGGCAGACTTCCAGAAGGGGCCCCCCAAAGCCCTAACCTCTTCAGCTAAAGCATGCGTCTTAGCCGAGCCCCTGCCTCAAGCCTCTGATGACAGGAAAACAGTAAGTATGCTTGTTTTTTGTTTTCCGATGGCCTTGGGACTGTGAGGAAGGATGGTCCCCTCAAGACTGGGAGTGACCTTTATGGTTGGGACAGAGCGTCAGTGGATAAGAGGAGTCTAGATTATAACCTCTGAAGACACGTTCAGCTCTAGAGTCTACAATTCTTCTTAAAAGGGTGATCTTTCTCAGTGGAAAGGGAGGGAGGTCTCCCTTTAGCTCAATCCAAATTTATCACTTACGCCGCCACTGAGAAATTATCTGCAGAAAATTATCTTCAGAAAAACACAACAGACGCGGATTGTAGATCCAGCTCTGCACTAACCGGCTACGAACAGTGAGCACGAGGTTGCTCTCCCTAGGCCCTGGGCCTTGTTTTGAATGGCATTCAAACCCTGCCGACCTCTCAAAGGGTCAAGTGCTGTGGTCAAAACACCAAATGTTCCATGTGCTGACCTCGGCTGCCTTTAACTCTTTGCTTCCGCCCAAGCCTGGGTCCCCTAGAAAGTGCCTACCTAACATGCAGTAAGTTGTTCAAATACTTAGACAATTAGGATTAGATTCTTAAAAGTTTGGGCCAGTACCATCTCCCCCTCCTAGGTCTGCCCACCCACAGTCTTCATTTTGCCCCCAGAAGGCCTCCTGACGTTGCCGAGACCAGGTGAAGGGAGCTGGCAGAGTGCTGGGGGCTCTGCCGGCCTGAGTGCAGGGTTCTCCTGCCTCTCGGGCCCAGCCCCCAGCACCACCTGCAGCGGGGAGAAGTCTCTGGGTTCACTGTGGTTGGTGACTGTCTTGCTGAAGGAGGGGAAAGGAGACTAACCTTTACTGAGCACACACTCCGTGCCAGGCCCCTCAGCTTCTCACAACCCCGTGGAGTCAGTATTATCCCAGATTAACCAGTGAGACTCAGAGAAGTTACACGCTTTGCTTGAGGTCACACAGCTCGAGCTTGGTTGGTCTGAATCACTCGTGCTCCTCAGGAATGATCTCTCCCAGGGATTTTCTGGACCCATGTCTGCATAGTTAAGCACAGAGCATGTGCCCCATACCCTAGGGGAAAGGACTATTGAAAACCTGGCCTGAAGGGATGCGCTGGCATTGAGGGAAGCAGAGACCCCAGGAGGCAGCAGCGCCATCTCGGGCTGCCAAGGCTTCGGGATCCCAAAGTCGGAGCAGGAAGTGGCTGCCAGGAGCCATTCCCTAATGGTGGGCCTGTTTTGTGTTAAAGAGCTCTCCTGTCCCATGAATACGGAACTCCCCCGGGAGGCAGGAGCAAACATGCTGTCATCCGCGTGTGGATGGCACGAGACTACAGATAGCTGTTCCATTCTCCAGGGCCAGATCCTTGCTCCTCAGACAGGAAGGCCCGTGAGGCCATGGGAGTCACTCCGCCATCATGACGGACACCCATCCTCACCCAGGTGTGGGAAAAGGCTCAAAGGCAAGGACGGAGCCGGCTATGTCCCTAAACTGGTATAATTATGCGTTGTCTCTAACTAAGAGACTGAAAACCGTCCGAAAGAATGAAACCACCTCCCTACAACATTTTAATACGTATAGTGTTTAAAAAAATCGGCATTACCCTGGAAACCTGGGAATTTAAATTATTCTAAGGATAAGACACCTGTCCAAAGAGCTAATAATCACTTCGTCCATTTAGATAATGTGTATCAGGTGCCTTCTGTGGGTGAAAATGCTGAGGAAATGGGCAGAGAGGTCCTTGTTCTCAACAAGCTGTAGAATAATGGCTGATTAAACAAGCACCCCAGTACATGAATAATTAAAACTTGGGAAAAGCACAACAGGCAGCCCTGAGAGGTAGCAAAGGGAAGGTCCCCAGGAATGGCCTCTGGGGAAGTGACACTCAGAGCGTGAAAAAGGAAAAGCAGGCCCTGACCTGGCTCTTCACGTGCATTATCTCTCAGACCCGTATGGTGGGTATCGTTATCCCCATTTTTCAGATGGGGAAATGGAAGCAAAGAGAGGGAAGTGGTTCGACAACCAATCCTGTAAAGGCTTGCAAGTCATCACTGTGTCATACAGTCTCCCGGGCCTCTTACTTTGCCCTGTGACCCCAGTAACAGTGTGCTCGGTGTCACCTTAGCGTGTGAGACGTGCCAGCCAGCTCCCAAGCCCCCTCAGATCCCCCTTGCCCACCTAGCCGTGGGTCCTGGTGTGCCTAGAGTGAACTCTGTCCTGTCATTGGCCCCTTCCACCCAGTGGCAGAATGTGATCCCAGGTCAGGCAATGATTCTGAGTAGCCATAGGAATGATCATTAGGGCTGGGGGATTCGGGGAAAGCTTCCTGGGGAAGGGTGGGATCCAGACAGGCCCGAAGTGGAAAAAGGGCCTTCCAGTAATGGGATGGGGCTTCACACACGCAAAGGCCCAGAAACAAAGAATGGAGCACGGCTACAGCGTAGAAGAGATGGGAGGCAAAGAAAACAGCGTCCGGTTTGCAGAAAGCCCTAACAGTCTGGTGGAGGGGCTGGAACCTGGTCCTGATGGGAGGGATCTCATTTGCCTGTGTCAGCAAGGAGGTCAGCAGGGCTGAGCTGGGGAGGGAGGGTGTCTGGGCACCAGGCTGGGAACCACAGCTCTGTCCCCATCACAGCATCTCTTTCAGATTTCTCTTGGTGATGCACTTCTGAGTGTTCTGCTGAGGAACGATGGGAAGTCAGCCCAGCAGGGGGAAAGCCCTTCCAAGCCCAAGCCTGAGCCCCTGTGTGCAAGGCCAGGGTCCTGAGCCCATGCAAGCAGGTAGGCCGAGGGCCCCGGGGCAGACAGGCCCTTCCTGAGCAGCCACTCCAGCCTCAAGTATCAACGAGGACCTGCTGTATACCAGGCCCTCCCCATGAACCACACAGCCAGGGTCCCTGCTCTTAGGAAGCTTACATATTAGTGGTCAGAACATTAAACCAGACAAACTAGAAAATGTGAGAGTGACCAGAACTAACCAGGAGGGTGTGATGGTCCCCCAGGCATCTCCCATGGCTTCCCTCCTAAACCAGTTTATCCAGAGCCTGAGCTGCAACCCTAAGACCAACCCACATCCATAGCTCTCCAAAGCTGCACCGTCCATTATGATAGCCGCTAGCCTTATGTAGCTATTTCAATTTAAACTGAAATTAATTAAAATAAAATAAAACTAAATATTCAGCTCCTCAGTAACACCAGCCATATTGTAAGTGCTCTCCAGCCATATGAAACTAGTGGCTACCTTATTGGGCAATACAATTACAGAACATTTCCATTATCACAGAAAGTCCTACTGGACAGAAATGCTTTTATCCTGAGAGGTGCTATGAAATACTTGACGCAAAATAGAGCTATGATGATTGGAAAAAATGAGTTCATGCAATGCATGGGCTGAACCTGTAATTGTGGTTTTCTGAGGCAATCCTGACTAAAAAATGCCAGTTTTTTTTTTTTTTAAAGTATTTGTTTATTTATTTATTTATGGCTGTGTTGGGTCTTCATTTCTGTGCGAGGGCCCTCTCCAGTTGCGGCAAGCGGGGGCCACTCTTCATCGCAGTGCGCGGGCCTCTCACCATCGCGGCCTCTCTTGTTGCGGAGCACAGGCTCCAGACGCGCAGGCTCAGTAATTGTGGCCCATGGGCCCAGTTGCTCCTCGGCACGTGGGATCCTCCCAGACCAGGGCTCGAACCCGGGTCCCCTGCATTGGCAGGCAGACTCCCAACCACTGCGCCACCAGGGAAGCCCAAAAATGCCAGTTTTTAGGACTATTAGACAATCAAAGTATCCTGCAGTATCTAGTACTTTGATGTCAGAGCTACAGCCCCAGTTTGTTTCTTGTTCCCTAAAACAGCCCACAAATCCTTTCTCAAATCACTTTCTGATTTGGGGTTTTGATAATGTATTTGTCAGGGTTCCCCAGAGAGACAGAACCAGTAGACTGTGTGTGTAAGAGAGAATTTATTTTAAGAAATTGGCTCACGCAGCTGTGGGGTGGCCAGTCTGAAGTCTGCAGGGCAGGCCAGAGGGCTGGAGACCCAGGGAAGAGCTGATGCTGCAGAATTCCAGAGTGGAGTCTGGAGGCAGGATTCTCCCTTCCTCAAGGACCTCAGTCTTTTTCTCTTAAAATCTTCAACTGACTGGATAAGGCCCACTCACATTGTGAAGGGTAATCTGCTTTATTCAAAGTCTACTGATTTCAATGTTAATCTCATCTCAAAAATAGTGTCACAACAACATCTAGACTGGTGTTTGACCAAATATCTGGGTACTGTGGGCTAGCCACGTTGACACATAAAATCAGCCATCAGAGATAACAGGATTACTCTAAACCAAGCAGCACTTTTAGGAGGAAGGACACAGACACACAGTTAAACAGAAGTAGAAGACTGCAGAGCCACACTGGATATCTGTGTTTGGCAGGCTCTGCCCCAAACTGAAAAGTCCTCTGCAACGGCTGGGGCTTCCTTTCTGCTCCTCAGCCCCCATCCCCAATATCCACCTTTCTTTTTCTTAAATACTTTCATTTTTTATTAATTTTTTTTTTCTTTTTGGGCACGCTGCACAGCACGCGGGATCTTAGTTCCCCGACCAGGGATAGAACCCGCGCCCCCGCGTTGGAAGCGCGGAGTCTTAACTGCTGGATGGCCAGGGAAGCCCCAAAGTCCTCCTCCTCTCTTTAACAGCAGCCTCCCCTAGTCCCCATGGTCATCGATGGGCACCCTGGACCCTGTAGACTCCTGCTGGGGAGGCAGTTGCCTCCTTCTAGCCACGCAGTGTGCACCGAGAGCCTGGGGCCCAGCAGGCCCTGCAGGAAGGGATCTGGAAACCACACAGGCCTCCACCTCATTTCCTCTGAATCTAGCCACAGGCAGCGGCCCCGAAGCTGCTCTGAGTCATGCCCAGGATGCTGAGGGGGTGACCCCCCGGCAGGTGCCCTGGGGCCCTCCTTGCCTGTGGAAACTGAGGGGCACTGTGTTCCCCTCTCTGTCAGGATCTCCAGGGGACGAATGGGCTTCTCTCAGTACTTCTACCCCTGGTCCCAGCAGGAGCATGGATTTTGGGCAACTCCTTTGTCCATCAGCCTTGCATCCATCCAAAATCTACCAAGGCTCTACCCCGTGCCAGGCCTTGTGCCAGGACCGGGGGACACAGTAGTGGACAAGACAGACACAGTCCCTGTGTTCAGGGACAGTCAAGCCTCAGACACAGGTGCTAAACCAATAATCAATTACAACTGTGTTAGACTTTGGTGACAGTGTTTTAAGGGACTCTGACCAAGAGTGTGTGCTGAGGGGCTCATCAGGGAAGGGACGTTTCATCCAAGGAGTGAAGGATGAAGGTGACTCAGCCACCGGAGGGGACCCATCAGGGGGACAGCATGTGCTGCTCAGTGGCTCCTGGGGTGCAAGGCCAGGGCTTCCAGGAGGGGGAGGGGCACTTCTGGCCATCTGGCTCTGTTCTTGTCAGAGGACACCCTCCCCAGACTTACTTGCACCGTGTATTCGGGCATCAGGCAGGCATTTCCCTGCACCGAGGGATGGCCAGGCCCTAGGTTCTGAGGAGCTCCAGTCTGGGGTCACCATGGGGGTCTCCATGTGTGTCTGGGAGGACATGTAGGAACTGGTCCATTTCTGGAATCACAGTCTCATTCTGCCCATGTCCCGGAGGCCCTCAGCACACGTAGCGTCCAGCTCTGTGTCTGCCCCACCCGTCCCCTGCGCCCTTGTCTGTCCTCTGCTCACCCTCGCTCACTTCCTGGGGCCCCAGCTCTGTCTGGAGGGCCTCACAGCGGCCTCTCAGGCTCTGAGGAGCACCTGTGAGGCACATAAACCTTCCTTGCTGACCTCACTGCTTCTCGCAGCTTCATGCAGAGACCCCTGCTGAGCTGGGATAGGAGGAAGAGAAGGGAGGGCGCCGGGGTGTGGGTGAAGGGCGCTCTGCAGCCCGTGTGTTTTCAGGACAAGTAGGCCTGGACAGGCATCAGGAGGTCTAGATGGTCGGGGCGGGCTGGTCCCTGAGTGGGGGGCGAGGGGATGAGCGTCCTGCGCTAAGGGAGCCGCTTGCCGCCTGCTGTCCAACCTCAAAATTGGGCCTCAAGGCCACCACGTGCTCAGGACCAGTCCTGGTGTGATGGGGTGGGGCGCGGCGGCTCGGTGTCCCGTCTCTGTGACTCCCTCTCTGAACGCCAGCCTCCCGGGGAGTCTGGGCCTTTCAGAGACGTGCTGCTGCTGTCCAGCCCAGTCCCCCCCACCCTGGGCCCGTGGGAGGACAGGGACGGGGTGATGTGGCAAAGGAGTTGCGCCCCCCTCCCCGGCAGACTGCCCCGTGGAGCCTCGGTTGCCTTGCTGTGTGATGGGGCTGAATGGAGATGACACATAGGGTACCCGTCAGGCCCTGACACAGAGCAGGTGCTCAGGAAGAGATGGCAGGTGTGTGACCAGGACACTTGACTGAGACACACATTCCTGCTGGGTGTCTGCTCTGGGCCAGGCCTGTCCCAGTGGGCCCTGGGGCTGCACCTCTTCTGAGGGGGCAGCACAGACCTACGCCTGTCGCTCTGGACAGAGGTCATGGGAGAGCCACTCTGCCCACATGCACGGCACTCCAGAGTTACAGAGCCCGTCCAGGTCAGTGATTTCCTGGGCCCCTCCAGGAGCCCTCCCCCTCCCATGGCCACCTCCCAGCCCCTCAAAGCTAATCCATCTGGTGGCCACCTCATCGGTGCCTTTCAGAAGCTGAGCTCAGAGATCCAGGCTGACACCTGCTTAGAGCTGTCAGCTTCAAGTTTGCTGAACAGTTTGCTGAGTTCCTTTATCAACATCTCCTGTGATGATCTGTATAAAAATGGGATTGTAGCCAGGAGCCCCACTCCTCTTGCCACACCAATCCTTTCCCCGAGGGGCCCCCAAGAGATGTCTGGGTACCCCCAGGGCTCTGCAGAGCCCTATGGAAAAGCATCAGATTCCAGGTTGCCATCCCGGGATCCCAGCAGACATGCTGCCCTAGGGTGCCCGTGGGAGGATTGATGGTGGGAGCCCAGCCTCCACTGGAACTCACGTCTGGCCAGAGGGTGACCATCTCTATCCCTCCATCCAGAGAGGAGCAAGGCCAAAGCTGTGGCCTTGGGCAGTTTCCCGGTAGGCGAGCAGGCAGAGCTGTCTCTGAGACTGGGGGAGCCACTGACCATCGTCTCTGAGTAAGTCCCTCTGAGGGCACTGGCTGGGGTGCTCTCTCCCCTCCCCCGATCCCTGAAGATGCATGAGTGGGAAGAGGGGCCCCTTCCAGGAGGAAAGAGCATGGACTTTTGTGCTGAGCTCACACAGCACTCTAATGGTGGGATTTTAGGCAGCTTGACACACCTGTAGGGAAAAGCAGTGGGTGGGCAGGGCCTTGCAGGGGGGCCCTGAATCAGGCCATTCATTGCCTAGGAGGTACCCAGACTGGCTGGTGCATGGAAACCTGGGAAACTCAGGTGGGATGGGTGGCCTCAGGACCTAACCTGGAGGGTCCTTGTGAATCCCGAATGAGCGGTGCCCAGGGCCTTGGCCCTCCTGAGAGGGGTCCCCTCGCCCTTCTCTCTCCAGGGATGGAGACTGGTGGACAGTGCTGTCGGACATCTCAGGCAGAGAGTACATCTTCCCCAGCAACCAAGTGGCCAAAATCTCCCATGGGTGAGTTCACACCCCCAGGCCCTGCCTCGGGGGAGCTTCCTGCTTTCTCCTCCCACAAGTGTAGTTCTTTACGCCCAGGCTTATGCTGAGCAAAGCTGGGGTCAGGGGAAAATCAGGCCCAGACCCTGCCCTCCAGAGGAGCTGAAGACTGACTCTCTCAGGTCAGCCTGTGAGACTTGGGAGCCCAGAGGAGAGGGCTCGGCAAGGCCTCGTGGAGGTGTGGCACCTGGGCTTTGGAGGGTGGCCGGGAATCTGGTGGTGGAGAATGCTGGAAGGGACTTGCAGGAGGTGCGGGCAGCCTGCATAAATGTCCCCAGAGAGCCTCCTCGGGCTGCCCTTCCAAGAGGCACTTCCTCAGGAGGGCTGGACTCGGGGACGCAGGGTCTCTCAAAAAGTGTGAGCCATCCCTTGCCCAGAGTAAGTGACAGACTGACTCCAGAGCAAATTCTATGTCGAGAGAGAAAGGCAGTGAATCACCTGGAGCCAGGGACATGTCACTGCGTCACTGTGTGTGCTGTGACAGGCACGCTTCAGTTCTGAGGAAAAGCACGGCTCCCACACTGGATGGCCTTCCTTTCTGAAGCTCGTGGTATGTCTGGCTCTGAGGAAAGCAACATAGGATCCTGAGACACGTGGACACCGCATAGAATCAGCTCGCGTCTCCCAGTGGCCTGGGCCTGCTGGGCAGGGTTTTGCCTCCACAGCCTGGCGTGAAGTTTAAACAGAGGAAACACCAACTACCCCTAAGAGTCCCCTTTCCTTGCCTCTGCTTCATTTATAGCCTCGATTTTCATAAGTTGTATGAATGATGTATTTTATTTACTAAGAAACTAGGCTCAGTTTGCTGCTGGCACCAAGAGAATCACAGCTTCTCTACTTTATTTACTTGGAATCAACTGAACCCTGACTCTGGCATTTCACAAAGTGACAGGGAGGCAACCATTTCCATCAAATTGGCTTCTGGAGGCTTTGCCTGGGACCCCCGGCCATAACTCTGGGGGCAGTAAGAAGCTGATGGACTGTTAGCCAGAAAATTCCTGCACGACTCCTTGAACTTTTCACTGCACTGAAGTCCTTCATGGACATACATAGGTGAGGGATTAAGTGAAGAGAGAAAAGGAAGGTGTGGGCTCAGAGTTATCAACAATCCCAGCATTGGAAGAGGCACGTATGGCGACTGATGGGCTACATGATTTTTTCCAAAATTTTAGAATGTCTTGAACATTCTAGTTCCGAACTTTCTACCCACAAATAAGCTCCAGTGGAAGTTAGATTTCAGTGATAATGCGTAAATGTTCACCTGCATACCTTTTGGCTACAAAGTTAAACTTTAAACTGTTGAAATAAAATATTTACTAAAATTAAAAAAAAAGAGAGAGGCAATTCTGGAGAGGTGAAGGCTTCGAAAGGTGAGTGGATGGTGTAGGGGCGCTGGGGGAACTGGGCAGTGATAGGAGAGGGTCTGGGATCACCTCACCTGCCCCCAGACCCTGGCCACTTGGGAATGAGCTCTTCAGTTAGAAAAGGCTGGGGCTGACCCCATGAGATGGTCCTGGCTCCAGGGGCCTCAGAGGACAAGGACAAAGCTGGGGGCCCTGAGAGACCTGAGGCCAGCTCTTCATGGGACATTTGGAAGTCTGAGGCCCACAGAGGGAGGAGAGGTTCCAGTAGAGTCTTGGGCCACCCACCCCCCAGGCTGACCCCCGACCCTCTCTCTGCTCATCTCCCCACCCCCAGGTGGTTATATGAGGGCCTGAGCCGGGAGAAAGCTGAGGAACTTCTGCTGCTGCCTGGGAACCCCGGAGGGGCCTTCCTCATCCGGGAGAGCCAGACCAGGAGAGGTGGGTAAGCTCAGCCTGCCATGGGCTTTTCCCTTGCATGCCAAGAGCCAGGTGTGATGTGACTTGGGGGTAGAGGTAGGAGGCCACATGTGGAGGGCTGGAGACCTGGCCTTGGAGTCGGGCAGTCCGGCTGACTGACCACATGTTGCTGCCGTGAGAGCCTATCAACAATGGGGCAATAACCTGCATTTCTAAAAGTGGTGTGAATTGCCCATGGGAGGGATCCAGCTCAGCCAACACTTTGGCAACCAGGACTTGTAACACAGTATAGTCGCAGGATTTCCCTGCCTTGACCAGCAATGATTTCTCCCTTCCCAAGACACAACATGATCCTGATCTCTTGACAAGGTCTCTGTGCTTTGGGTCACCAGCCAGTCGGAGCCAGAAAACCCACTAGGAGTCACCTCATGATCTTCCTCTCTGTGCTGTGCAGATGGGGAAACAGAGGCCCACAGAGGGATAGGGACATGTCACACTGCACATTCATATGGGACTTCTCCCACCCCAGGTACAAACAAAACACTAAGTTGAGTCTGTCTCTGATGCCCCTGCTTCTCGCCGAGCTGCCCTGAGTCCCTTACAGCAGGGACAGAGAGGGACGTTGAAGGAGTGGCAGTGCCCTCGTTTATGTTAGGCGCTTTAAATGCCTTCAAACAACCCTGTGGGGATTGTACTTCCAATGTCCCCATTTTACAGATGAGGAAATGGAGATTTTGGGGAAGAGAAACGATTTGCCTGGGGAGACACAGCTAATAAGTGCAGAACCGGGATTCAAACCCCACTGCGGTTCATCGCACTTCAGACACCTAAGAGAGGCCCACCTATGACAGTAATGGTAGCATTGCAAGCACAGGGGTGGACTAGGGAGAAGCTATTCAGGAGTGAGGACAGGCTGCCTGTGCTTCCCTTAACTGAACTCACTTTGATGCGTCGTCAGGGTCCTTTGCTCTCTACTCAGTCTCCCTCCTGGGGCCCCTTCCAGTGCGTCTTTGCCTCTCCTTCCCTTCCTTTGGGAGTCCCCTGGGTTGACCTCTCCCCAGCCCCTCCTACTATTTTCCAGGCAGCGCCAGCATCCCTCACATACACCCATAGGCAGGCCAGGGTGGGGGCTGGCTCAGGTGCAACAGCTACAAACAGGAAGCCATAGCGGTGCTGTTGGGGGCAGGGGCACTGTATACCCGGGCCCCAGTGAGCGTGAGAAGCCACAGGAAGTGCTCCGTGCTCAGCTGCCCCTCCCACACCCCTTCTCTGGCCTGGTTCAACCCCAAGAGCATAGTGACCGAAACTTATTGCCTCTCTGAGCCCCTTTTCTAAGAAGGCACATATACAAGAGGAACTGGTGGAGAAATAAAGGAGAAAGCAGATAAGAATCCATAGGAGCTTTTTTTTTTTCCTTCCAGTTTTATTGAGACATAATTGATATACAGCACTGCATAAGTTTAGGGTGTAAAGAATCCATAGGATCTTTAAGGATCCACAAAATTGCTGGGATTAAGGTTAGATTTGACTCTGAGGTTCCCCATAGCAACACCAAAAAGGGATAGATCAGAATGCAGCTCTCATTATCGAAAAAGGAAGAATTTGCCAATTCTGCAGGAAAGGCAACAGTTTCCCAGTACTGATTTCTAATCTCTCATCCTGGGCTTCCTTTTGGAGAGTGTTTGTTAAGCTGCAGGTTACAACCCATTTGTGGGCCAAGAAATCAGTTTGGTTCAGTGGTTATAGACCAGTGGGTCTCAAACCTGGGTGGGCATCAGAACACCTGGAGGGTTTGTTAAAACAAAGAACTGGTCCAGCCAGTTCTGATTTGGGTCTGGGGCCTGAGAATTTGCCTTTCCAACAAGTTTGCAGGTGGTGCTTGCTGCTGCTAGTCTGGGGACCACACTTTAAGAACCACTGATCTAGACCTTGGCTGTGTGTTGGAATCATCTGGGGGAGATTTATAAATTACTGACGGCTGCACCCCACCCCCAGAGTTTCTGATTTAATTGGTCAGGGGTGTGGCCTGGGCCCTGGAAGCTACAAGAGCCCCCCAGGTGATTCTGATGTGCAGCCGAGGTTGAAACCCATTGGTTTAGTGGATCTGGACTAGTGAGCGTTTAAAGTGAAATATAGCTGAAAACATTAGGATGCATCACTGGGGTTGGGGAAAATACTGCTTCACCAAACTTTTTGTTTTCAATAATTTTAAGTGTGTCCTGGGTCACTGTAAAATTTCATATGTGGTTTGTGGCCAAAAAAAGTTTGACACTAAAGCTGTTTGAGCCCGAGTGATGCCACAGGATGGTGGTTCTCAGACTTGAGTGTACAGGAATTGTCAGGGGAACGTCTTGCCAATGCACTCTTCGGCCCCGCCGCAGACCTGCCAAATCAGACTGTTGGGTACAGAGGTCAGAAATCTGCTTCCTTCACAAGCTCTCTGGATGGTTCTCATGTTCTTTTAAGTTTGAAAACACAGTTCCAATCTAGGGAACCCGAAGTTAAGTAATGAGAGACAATGTTTTTCATGTTTACATAATGCATCTTGTCATATATAATGGTAATTAACTGTTGACCAAGTGAGTGAGTGATATCAGGATCAGCTTTTCTTTGGCCCAAGATCCAGACGTACCTCTGGCAAGGGAATTCTGTAGGGGCTTTGAGCCTGTGAGTGGACCAAGGAGGAAGGCCTGGGGCCACTGAGCTCCCAAGAACACTACTCAAGAGTCTGGAGGGGGAGGGGAAGACCCCCCCATCTTCCCCAGAGTCCCTCTGGCATACCTGGTTGTGTTCTAGGCCTGGGGGGAGCCATGGCAGGGCCTAAGTCAGGCCGAAAACCTTGGTGTGTGAAGGGGCACAAAGAGTGTGTGGAGGTCCCAGGATTGCTCCAGAGGTCAGTGCCAGGGCCAGACCCCAAGAGTGTCACCCTCTTGCCTTCCTACTGTCCTACTATGTGTCTATACTGTGTTGAGCATTGCAAGAGAGACTGATGAGCAAGACACGCTTCCTGCCCCTGAGGGACTCACCTCTGTGATTCTGTCAGCCGAGAAACACTTAAAAGCATCTCCTCTGAGTCAGGCCTGCTAAGTTGTGATTCCTGCCCTCAGGCTTCAGACAGTCAAGGGTCCAAGGTGCAGCATCCTCGAGGCTATCAGCTTCTTAGAGGTCTCAGAAGTTCAGAGGGTCCTGCTAGATCTGCGTCCCCCAAACAGGTTTTAATGTGCTCCCTCACACCACTGTGGACCCCTCCCCTCCTCCCGGCATCATCATCAGAACACCTGGGAGAACATGGTTCCTGAGCCCACAGGTCACTGCAGGCCAGGGTGTGACACTGGCTAAGCCTGCTGGAGCTTTCTGGAATCCGGGACCTCATACTTT
The DNA here is from genome assembly GCF_949987535.1 of Balaenoptera acutorostrata. Taxonomy (NCBI): domain Eukaryota; kingdom Metazoa; phylum Chordata; class Mammalia; order Artiodactyla; family Balaenopteridae; genus Balaenoptera; species Balaenoptera acutorostrata. Next base: position 67,050,127 of record NC_080078.1, on the reverse strand, counting down.
CCTTGCCTTTTTCCCAATGGGTCTCCCTCCAGGCCCTGCACCCAGCCATAGCTCCCACCATTCCTTCCCACAGCCTGCCTTCTGGCCCACTGCCCACCAGAACACTCCATGAATGAACACACCTTGTTCTTTCCACTGCTGCATCCTTGCACACGAGCCTCCCTCAGCCTGGAAAGCCCTCTCCTCCATTCCTCCACTTGGCCAACTCACACTGATCCTTCACAACCCATTGCAGTGTCATTTCCCCAGGTTATTTGTCACTCTTTGCTCTCAACTCCCACAGTATCCTGAAAAGACCTCTTCTGTAGCTGCAATAAACTTATTTCTTAAAACAAAGTCAGGGTATGTGGTCTAACAGCAGGGGAACTAAATACTTGAGATGAGGACCATAAAGGAAAATTCTGGCTGAGGGATGTGCTGAGGGACAGTACTTCTTTCCCCAGAGTATGAAGATCTGATTACCTGTGTCTGGGGCTAGCGCAGTGCCAGCTTGCAGCAAGTGTTCAACAGATGTTTACTGGATAAATGGATGAGTGAATGAGTGCATGTATGTACATTGAGGGGAGGAGAGAGGATGAAGAGCTGGGGTAGGGTAGACTGACCCGCAACACCATCTGTGCTCACAGCGGTAGGAGTGCAAATGGTGGCAAGGACTCCTCAAGTCTGCTTGTAATCATGGCCGTGTCCAGTGTTTATCACAGAGACTCAGTAATTCATTCAACAAATAAATATTGCATGGCAGCTCTGTGCCAGCCACTGTTCTAAGTGCTGGGGATTCAACAATATAAAAAGCACCAATAAAGAGGTTAAAAAAAAAGCAAAATCCCTGCCCACAATCTAGTTGGCAATGTGCATAGTGAACAAATAGTAATTAAGCAACTGATCATGGCAAGTGCCACAAAGAAACAATAAAGCAACAGTTAAGAGGAACAGAGTAAACAGGTGCATCCTCAGCAGGAGGCAGGTGTGCCTGGAGCAGATCCAAGGTCACCGGAAGTCAGGTCATGCAAGGCCTTTCCAGGGTGAGAGCTTCAGATTTATTTTAAATGTTGACAGGGAGGGTTCTAAGCAGGGGAGTGACATGATCTGATCCCTCTACGGTGCAAAGAGAGGATTTGGCAGGGGATGAGGCGGAAGTGGGAAGCCACATGGGAAGTTGTTGCAGGCTAAGAAGTGGTTAGATTCCGGATATGTTCTGAATGTAGCCAGTAGGGTTTTCTGTGGGGCTGGATGGGAGGTGAGGGAGAATGGAAGCTGCCAGGGATGATGCCGGGGTTAGGAGCTTAGTAATGAAGGAACTGTGCTGCTGTTTTCTGAGATGGGAAGATGGTGGGCAGATGAATTAGGACAATCCCTCGTGAGGCTCACCGTTGGTTATATGGTGGGGTGGGGTAGTGTTGAGGGACAGACGATGGGAGAATAGGACCTTTGGTGCTAGCACTTGTGTCTGGGCAAGCCTAGAGCTGGGGTTTCTCCCAGGCAGAGAAGGTGTTCTGGAGAGTTGTCTCAGTAGGAACTGAGTTGTAAAAGGAAGGCTGGCGGTTACACAGGTGCAAGAGTGTTCCATATAGAAGGAACAGCGTGAACAAAGAACCAGAGAACTGATAAGGAGCACTGGATGCTTGCTATGTGCCAGACGCTGCTAAATGCTTTACCTACTTTACCACCTGAATCTACTGAGGCAGGGACAATTATTACCCCCCTTTAGAGAGGAAGAAACAGATCTGAGAGGTCAAATAATGTGTCTTAGAGACACAGGTAGGGTTATAGGATGTAGGGGTGCTATAGTGTGTGACTCTGGGTGGGATATGAAACCAGGGAGTCTGAGTTTAAAAGACGTCCTGGAACTGGGAGGCAGCTGTAGATATCTGGACCGGCTGCAGCAGCAGTGAGAAGGAACAGCAGGACAGCAGGCACACAGGGCAGTCAGAGGTGGCCTTGGTAGGAGACCTGTCCCCACATGGGCTTGACAGAGCTTATTATCTCTGAGTCTACCAGTCAGATCCTCAGTGTAGCTGTGAGGATCCCTCCTGGTTCTAGTAACTGTAGTGACAGTGGCCAGGGTGGGGTGGCTGGAGAACCAGGCCCCATAGAGGGACTTGGTCACTTAGTTCAGCTGGTTGGTTGGCTTCCAGGGCCTAGTTTCAGTATCCTTTTCCCAACCACAGAGCTTTTTCAGGGCCACAGCACAGCTCCAGAAGAGATTCTTCTTAAAGGTATGGAGTCAAGGGGTCTCCAGAGTCAGGTAGAAAACAACGAAAAGGAAGCAAGGACCTTACTCCATACTTCTCAAAGTATATTGACTTTGTATCCTGTAGCCTTGCTAAATTCACTTATTAGTTCTCGTCTCTTTTTTGTAGGTTCCTTAGGATTTTCTACATCTATGATCACACATTATCTATAAATATAGTTTTACTACTTATTTTCCAATTCATATACCTTTTTTTTTTTTTTTCCTTGCCTTACTGCACTGGACCTCTAGTATAACAAGTAAAGTGGTAAGACCATTCTTGCTTTATTCTTAGAAGGAAAAATTCAGTCTTTCCCATTAAGTATGATGTTACTTATAGATTTTTCACAGATGCTCTATGTCAGGTTAAGAGGAAGTACCCTTCTGTGGTAGGCAGACTAGCCCCCCAGTGATGTCCAGGTCCTAATCCCTGAAACATGTGAATATGAATTACCTTACATTGCAAAAGAGAGTTCATAGACATGATTAAGGATTTTGAGATAGGGAGTTTATCGTGGATTATCCAGATGAGCCCAATGAAATCACAAGGGTCTTTACAAGATGGAGGCAAGAGGGTAAGAGTTTGAGAGACTGGAGGATGCTATGCTTCTGGCTTTGAAGATGGAGTAAGGGGCCATGAGCTAAGGAATGCAGGGGGCTTCTAGAAACTGAAAAGGCAAAGAAATAGACATTCTTCTAGAGCCTGCAGAAGAAGTACAGGCCTACTGATACCTTGATTTTAGTTTAGTGAAACCTGTTTTAGATTTACGACCCCCAGAATTGTAAGATAACACATTTTTTGTTGTTTTAAACCACTAAATATATGGTAATTTGTTATAGCAGCAATAGGAAATCATTACACCTTCTATTTGTAGTTTTATTTTTCTTTGTTTTTTAAAAATCATGATGGGTGTTGAATGTTATCAAATTATTTTTCTACATTCCTGCAGGTGATCATGCTTTGTCTCCTTTATTCTACTAATTTAGTGAGTTAACACTGACATTCAATTTTTAAATCAACTTGTATTCTTGGGATAAAGCCAATTTAGTCATAATGTATTATCCTTTTTATACATTGCTGGATTCAATTTGCTAACAGTGTGTTAAGGATTTTTGTGTCTACATATATGAGGTATATTGGTCTATCGTTTTCTCATAATGTTTTTGTCTTTTTTTTAGCAAGTTAATTGCTGGCCTCATAAAATGGGTGGGGAAATGTTATCTTCTCTATTTTCTTAAAGAGTTTGTATAAAATTGATACTATTTCTTCTCTAAATATTTGATAGAACTCACTAGTGAAGCCATCTAGACCCAGAGTCGTCTTTTCAGGAAGTTTTAAAATTATGAATTCAATTTCTGCAGTAGATATGGGTCTATTCAAATTTTCTATTTCTTGTGTCAGTTTTGGTAATTTGTGTCTTTTAAGGAATTTGTCCATTTCATCTAAGTTGTAGAATTTATCGGCATAAAGTTGTTCACAATATGCCCTTATCCTTTTAATGTGTGTAGGATCTATAGTGATGTCCCCTCTTAATTCCTGATGTTGGTAATTTCTGTGTGTTGTGTTTTTTTTTTTCTTTCATCAGTCTAGTTTGAGCTTTATCAATTTTATCAACCTTTTCAAAGAATCAGCATTTGATTTTTCTCCATTGTCTTCTATTTATTTCCTTCCACTTAAATTTATTCTTTTTCTAGCTTTTTAAAGTAGAAAATTTATTTTATGCCTTCTTTTCTTCAAGTGTAAGATTTAAAGTTAAAAATATACCTTTAAGTCCTGATTTAGCTGAGCTCACAAATTTTTATTATTTAGTTAAAAATATTTTCTAATTTTGCTTATGATTTCTTCTTTGATCCCTGGGTTATTTCCAAGCATCTGGGGATTTTCCATATGTCTTTTTGTTATTAATTCATAATTCTGTGCGGTCAGAAAACATACTTTTAATTATTTCAATCCTTTTAAATTTCTGTTTTTACGGCCCAGTCTATAGTCTGCCTTGAATATTCCATGTGCTCTTGTTGGGCCCAAAGTTTGTTAATTAAGTCAAATGGGCTGACTACATTGTTCAACTCTTCTATATCCCTGTTGATTTTCTATCCTATCAAGTACTAAGAGAGGAGTGTTGAAATCTCCAATTATAATTATGGACATCTATTTTTTCTGTTAATACTGTTGGCTTCTATATTTTGAATCTCTGTAACTGGGTGCATATAAATTCAGGATATCCTCTTATCTCTGGTAATACCCTTGGTCTTGAGTTCTACTTTTCTGATATTAATATAATCACTCCAGCTTTCCTATGATTAATGTGTGCATGATACATATTTTTTACTTTTAGCCTGTGTTTTAATATTCAAAGTGTGTTTATCATGTAGTTGGGTCTTGCTTTTTAAAATACAGTTTGAAAATCTCTGCCCTTTAATGGAGTATTTAGACCACTTCCTCAAAGTAAAAGCTTCCTAAAACTGAGCACTGCCTGTGGTTTGGGAAAGTCACTCCTGCATTTTGTTGGCATTCCACAGGGAAAGGTTAAGTGACAGGGTCACTGGCTCTTCCTCCAGGTTCTCTGTGCCAGTTTTCTCATCTGTAAAGTGGGGATAACTGTACCTACCTCACAGGGTGGTTATGAGAATTAGATGAGATAATCCATATAAAAAGTGCATAGTAAGCACTCAATAAATGAAAGCTACAGATAGCTTTAAATAATTAGATAGTAATAATAGGTTATTACTATTATTCCACTAAGCACCCTCTTCCCAATTGGCTTTGATGAAGTGTTAAGAAATGAATCCCACTTTACAGTTATAAAGAGCACTTGTATGCATCCCCATCTGCTGAAAACTACTGCTGGAGGCCTGATTTTATATAGTTATATAGTTATGATTTTATATAGTCTTTTCTCTCTATTTGTTTTTCAACCGTGTGCTTTTCCTCTTCTAGCCAGTTATCCTTTTTTTAAATTAAAATTTTCATTGAAACCTATCAAACTGTATACTTTAAACATATGTATTTTATTTTATATAAATTATACCTCAATAAAGTTGATTTTAAAAACTAAAACAGGGAGTTCCCTGGTGGCCTAGTGGTTAGGATTCTGGGCTTTCACTGCCGAGGCCCGGGTTCAATCCATGGTCTGGGAACTGAGATCCCGCAAGCCACACAGCACGGCCAAAAAAAAAAAAAACTAAAACAAAACTGGAAAAATTCTGTCACTTGCATCGGTGAATATAATATTCATGTATAGGTTTAAGACTAATAACAGGGACTTCCCTGGTGGTCCAAGTGGTTAAGACTCTGTGCTTTCACTGCAGGGAGTGTGGGTTTGATCCCTGGTTGGGGAACTAAGATCCCAAATGCAGTGTGGCGCAGCCAAAAAAAAAAAGACTAATAATAAAACCAACATCCATATGCCCACTTACCAGCTTAAGAAATTGTGCAACAGTCCCTTTGAAGACCTTTGCCTGCTTCACTGTGTTAATCAGTTACTTTTTTTTTTCTTTATTTTTGGCTGTGTTGGGTCTTCGTTTCTGTACGAGGGCTTTTCTCTAGTTGCGGCAAGTGGGGGCCACTCTTCATTGTGGTGCGCGGGCCTCTCACTATCGCGGCCTCTCTTGTTGCGGAGCACAGGCTCCAGACGCGCAGGCTCAGTAGTTGTGGCTCACGGGCCTAGTTGCTCCGCGGCATGTGGGATCTTCCCAGACCAGGGCTCGAACCCGTGTCCCCTGCATTGGCAGGCAGATTCTCAACCACTGCGCCACCAGGGAAGCCCAATCAGTTACTTTTCTTCATAGTTTTTTCTTTTCCTGGCTGTGCCAGGTCTTAGTTGAGGCAGGTGGGTTCCTTAGTTGCGGCAGGTGGGCTCCTTAGTTGCAGCTCACCAGCTCCTTTTAGTTGCGGCACACGTGCTCCTTAGCTGTGGCATGCAAACTCTTAGTTGTGGCATGCACGTGGGATCTAGTCCCCTGACCGGGGACTGAACCCGCTTCCCCCGCATTGGGAGGTGGATTCTTAACCATTGTGCCACCAGGGAAGTCCCTTCTTCATAGATTTGCCATACGTGCATCCCTATGCAGTAGTCTTGGCTGCCTCTGAACTTTATTTAAATAGAATCATACTGAACGTATGCTTCTGTGACTTGCTGTTTCTGCTCATTATTTTAAACATTTATCTACGCTTATGTGTGTAGTGGTTATTAACTTTTATGCTGAATAGTGTTACATTCTAGAATCTACCATTGTCTTGAGTCCATATGGGCCATTTGCAGTTTTGGGCTTTTCGGAACAATGCTGCTATGAATATTTTTGTTCATGTATTTGCAAGGCATCATGCTGGGATGGAACAGCTGGGTTGTGAGCTATGAGCGTGTTCAACTCGACTAGTTAATGCCAACTGTTTCCAAAGTGGCTTATACTAATTTATCTTTCCACCAGCAGGGTAAGAGTTCCTCTTTCTCCACATCCTTGCTGACATCTACTGACACATCTTCACATCCTAACAACACTTCTGCCCACTTGAGTCTTTATAATAACAGCCAACACTTAATGCTCACTTAAACTGTGGCAGGCCCTGTTCTGAGCGCTGTGTGCGTGACCTTGTTTCACCCTCACGAGAGCCCTAGCTATGATAAGTGTGTTGTCATTTATGAGCCAGAGAGCAAGTCTTTGTCCCTCCCTTCCCCCTTCCCTCGTCTGGGCCCAGTGCCCACTCTCTGTGGCCATTTCATGTCTTCCTTCTTCCATCCTGGGCTGGGCCGGGCTGGGTCCCAGCAGGGCCTTAGTCCCACCCCGGACCCTTTCCTCCTCAGGCTGTTACTCCCTGTCGGTCCGCCTCAGCCGCCCTGCATCCTGGGACCGGATCAGGCACTACAGGATCCAACACCTTGACAATGGCTGGCTGTACATCTCACCACGCCTCACCTTCCCCTCACTCCAGGCCCTGGTGGACCATTACTCTGGTACGGCCATCCCCTACCTCCATGAGAGCAGACTGGGATGTGGGTCTGTGGGGAAGTTAGTCATACCCTCGGACACTTTGCCTGCTGGAGAATATCTAGGCAAAAGTGGGACCTCCCCTCTCTCCATGCCAGTCCCTATGCCAAGAAACACAGCCCGGGAGCCCGAAGTTCATCTCGTGCCAGCAGAGCCACGGAGGTGTCCCGTGTTAGTGCAGGCCAGTGCCTCACCCACCACTGTGGTTCTGAGTCAAAGTCCCCAATGGCTGGCACAGTTCTCCGCACAGGAACTAGGCCCAGAGCTGTTGCTATTGTGGAATTCAGTTGATTCTCAGCATTTTCTGGTGCCTGTTCTGTAACAGGCACTGCAGCCACTACAGCAGAGTGTCAGAGAAGCAGAGAGGAAAGACTACTACTGGGAAAACTGATCGGGGGATTTCAGGACAGTCATTCCACGCAGCAGATACTGACAGAACAAGTAGAGACTGATCACCCCTTAGCTTTCTTCTTTCCAAAGCGCTTTTCTAACCAGAAACTGGGGCTCAAAGAGGTCCATCAACTTACCCGAAATCACACGGTAAATTAAGTCTCCCGAAACCTAGCCCAGAATGACCTTTGACTGCATGTCAGCTTCCAGATTACAGCTTGGGGCTCATGCTCCCACCTGCCAAGTGTGGAAAGCTGTCAGGGTGAGGGTGGAGTTGTCGGGGAGGAAGGCAGGGCTGGAGTCAGCCATGTCAAGGGTCTAAGTCTCTTCCTCAGAGCTGGCGGATGACATCTGCTGCCTACTCAAGGAGCCCTGTGCCCTGCGGAGGGCCGGCCCACTCCCTGGCAAGTCCATACCTCTACCTGTGACTGTGCAGAGGACACCACTCAATTGGAAAGAGCTGGACAGGTGAGAAGCCCCTGGAACGTGAAGGCAGAACAAAGGAGAGTTAGAAGGACCCACCCCTGGGAACCCAGAATGGGCTTGTCGCCTTCAGGGACACCTGGGAGCCAATAAGCGTTGACTGAACTCAGGCCAGCCCAGGCTCAGCAGGTCTGCTGGGGGGACTAACAGGGAGGCCAAAGTGGGCATGGATATGGGGCATGCCTGGGCACCAAGGTGGCCAGGATGGAAGGTCAGACAAGATGGGATACAACAGAGAGCACCAGTCCTGAGTGAAGTCAAGGGGAGTTTGATCTGACAGGGAACAGGAACCACTGTGAGTTTTTCAGCAGGTTTGAGAACGGAACCGTGTGGTAGGTGAAGGGAGGAGGGTGAGGCCCTCTAATGCAACTCTTTCCCCCTCTCCACAGCTCGCTCCTGTTCTCCGAAGCATCTGCCACAGGGGAGGAGTCCCCCCTCAGTGAGGGGCTCCGGGAGGCCCTTAGCTCCTACATCAGGCTGACTGATGACATCTCCTTGGACGATGCCAAGGCCCAAAGCAGAGGCCGAAAGGGGAACCAAGGCTGCAGCACCTAGAACCCCAACTCAGCTCAGCGTGACTGAGCACCCCAGAGGCAAAGGCTGTGCAGAGTGAGGGGAGGGCTGGGACACAGAGGCACAGCCAGAGTCCCACCTCTATCCTCTGTTCCTTCCTCTCTCAGCCCTAAGAGGTCACCTAACCTCCTCCCAGTGCCATGACCCGACCTACAGCCTCTAGTTCAAGTAAAGACCAGTTAAGAACAGGGCCAGGACTCCAGAGAGACTAGATATCCTCGGTGTGACCCAGCCAGTTCCCGAGTTTGGGAGTCCCAGTACCACCTTCCTCCCTCTGCCTGTCGAGTCTCATTCTACATCCCCACAACCACTCCCACAAAGCAGAGAACGCCCACTAGCGTCAAGGAGAAAAAAATAATCATTTAACAGAAACTGACCAGTCTCACTCAGAATGGCAGCACACCTCAGAAGGTAGAACTATGGCCTAGAAGGGACAGGAAGGCAGAGGGAATGGGTGGCTTAAACGACAGCAGAACCTGGGCTGTCCAGCTTCCACCTGACCACCACGGCGAAGAGCAGGACCTCTGACAGTCCAGGTCCTCCACGTCCCCATGAAGCCCCTTCTCTGGACAGTCCTAGCTCTCAGATCTTTCATTTTGTGGCTCATCAATTGAACCTGGCTAAGCTTTCTCGGCTACAACAGCCTTGCCGTCTTGTAGCCAAATGCAAAAGACACCATCGGAGCCTAGCACGCTGCAGTGAGCTCAGTCCTGTCCCTCAGTGCCGAGCAGGAGCGTCAGGGCATCGGAAGGTGGTAAGCCCTCCGTCCACAAAGTCAAGGCCACAGCCTACACCAACTCCAGCCCTTGATTTCCCTGCTGCACATTAAGGGAAAGAAGCCTGGATAGAGCTGTTAAGGGAGCAGGGAGAGGAGGAAGGGGGAAGGGGGAAGAGGGAAGGGGATGGGAGGGCACCACCTCTATTGCTCCTATTGGGTTCTAAGGCTAGAGGTGAGGTGGGAAAGGCTTTACCAGGTATCACCAACAGGGGCTCAATTAAAGATCTGATTTATTCAAGTATCTGAAAACATTCTACAACGAAAACTGTTATTAGATGCTGCTTGTACTGTGCTATGGACCACGCACATACTGCCATACTGTTTTCAGAAGACTTGAAATGCCAATGTTTGATAGTTTAAAAACCATACACCTGATGGAAAAGGAAGACAATTTAATGTTTCATCCGGATCCAGAGGTGCACCAAATTAAAGGACAGCTCCAATCGGCAAACAGGTGTTTCATGATGGTATCCAAGAAGAAACGGTTGGTGATGGACAATTCAGAAATGCTTCCCCAAAAGGTGGATGGTTCTTTAAAAAGTTTCAGGTCACAACCCTTGCAGAAAACACTGACGCCCAACACACTGATTCTCGGTCCAGGAAACACGGGTCTTCCAGGTTCCGCGTGGCTGGGGTGCCCCCCAACAATCGTGTTTCTGTGGTGTAACTAAGAGGGTCCTTTGGACCGGACAGGGAGCAGGTGGGGACTGTGCACCGTCAGTCATAGTGGATGGCAGTGTAAAAGATGATCCAAATGACCTAGAGAGGAAACAAGCAACGTTCATGGGCTCCCTCACCAACAGGGTCAACATAGGCTCCCACTCCACAAACAAAAGCATCCTAAGAACGTGCGCACAGTGTACTTCCCGGGGGCTATCCAATGCATAAGCTGCTCGGGGGCTTACGTAATTTCACTGAAATCAAGCTTTCTCTAATAGAGCCCAGGACCACCGTCCTGTGCTCCCAAAGGGACCCTGGACAAGTCTCTCCCCCTGCCAAACAGAGACCAGAGTGCGAGGGCTTAGAGTAATGGGTGTGAAATGATACAGGTAAAGCAAACTGTACTGCTAGTAAGTGTTAGCATTAGCAACAAACGTGAAAACAAAACTACATCATACCCTGTCAGCTTCATATCAAATAAAGCAGAGGTTCTCAAACCTGACTCGCCTTTGCAATCTTGTGGGCTCTTTAAAAACATACAGAGAGATGCCCGGGCGCCACCTCCCAGAGATTCTGATTTCGTTGGTTTGGGCTAGGTTCTATAATTTTTAAAAAATAACTTTGAGATATAATTCATATTTCATGAAGTTTACCCTTTTAAAGTATATAATTCAGAGGTTTTTTAGTGTATTCAGAGTTGTGAAAACATTGTGGAGCATTTGCATCACCCTGAAGACAGAATCTATTCCCATTATCAGTTACTTCCCATTTCCCCTCCTACCCCTGCCACTGGCAACCATTAATCTACTTTTTATCCATGTGGATTTACCTATTCTGGACATTTCACATAAATGGAGTCATACAACATGTGGTCTTCTGTGTCTGGATTCTTTCACCTAGCATAATGTTTTCAAGGTTCATCCTTGTAGCATGTACCAGTTCTTCATTCCTCTTTATGGCCAAGTAATATTCTACTGTATGGGTATATAACGTTTTATCTAGCCATTCATCGGGTGACGGTTGTTTGCATTTTTTGGCTGTTATGAATATATTTTTAAATGTTTTCCAGTTTTCAATATGCAGCCAGAGTTGAGAATTAGATGTAGAAACTGACAATGAGCTCTGGATTTGCTCACCACAGGGAGACTATACAGTGCATCACACCACATCTTTTGGGACAACATTAACTCAAGAAAGGACATGCCCTCCAGCCTCAGGAGTCTTGAAAAATGGTACCCAAATCACACACTGTAACTCAATCAAGGGGCTCGCCTTGAATAACTGACATCTCAGGAAATGACAAAACCTGCTGTGAAATGATCAGCTACACATACCATGAACAAGGCAAACGATGTCATAAACCCTTCCTTTGTGAGCTCCCACGTGCCGCCATACTCTTCCTCATCTATCTGTAGGTAGTTGCTGAAGTAGAGGTACAGGACACCTGCATTGATCAGGCAGAATCTGGAGCAAGGGAGGATAAGCACCAAACATAAACTGTAAGCTTGGAAGACTGAGAACTCCCACCAACATGGTCCAGCTCTATCAGGGCACTTGCTGTTGCACAGTTAACTCTATTATGGGGGCAAATGAAATAATACATACAAATGCCTAGGCCCTCAACGGAGCTGCCCACTTGGTTGTGCTAGAGACTTAAAAAAGGAGAAGCTCTTTTTAGCTGACCAGCAAAAGCAGAAAATAAAATAAAAATAAAGCACATATAAGTTCTCCAAGTCCCCTTGAAGTAAGACAGAAGGCTGCTTGCTGAACAACCCCAAATAGGTCCAGTACCTGACATGGGCCTCCAGGTAGCTCCAGCTCGGGGGCGGGGGGTGGGGGGTGGCATGGGAAAAACACATGTTAAGCTGCTGCTTCATGGCCTAGTTGAGCAAGCAAGGGCATAGTAAAGCAGCCTCTGCATAATTCCCAACGGGAGACAATTTCTGAATGTCCACTGTCCGCTACTGTGCTTGATGCAGAGGTGAACATGACAGTTCCTGCCCTCAGCTCACCACCTATTAGGGGCCAGAAACAGTCAGAGTGGAACTGAAACCAGAGGTTTGTGAGCACTTCCAGGAAGGTCTTTGACCCCTATCACGTATGATTTAACTGATGCAGGAATCAGAATACCATGACTAGTAACACATCACTCTGCTCTACTGATCTCTTGGTACTGTCACTATGTAAAAGTAATATTCATAAAGTGATCAAAACTCTCTTTATGATCTTTCCAGTTACGGCACCTAATCCAATGGGGGACTATATGCCTTAGGCCACATCCCTTCTGAAGGCTGCAGGAGAAAATGCAGAGAGAACAGGTTCCTCCTAGCAGATAAGTGTGGGCTGGTGTAGGGCAGGGCAGTATGATGGTGATGAGGAGTGTAAATCGGTATGGGGGGGCGGGGCAGGGAACAGACCCTGAGGCTGTCTGAGCAAGGTAACAAGGAGGTAGGGTGTACATACACCAGGAAGTCTAGTTTGTGAGTATGGGCTTTCTCGTGAGTGGAAGGAAAAGGAGCTGAGAGGCTGGTTTAGACCTGTTTCAGGACATAAGTACAAATAAAGTTTGAGGACAGGGACTGGGAAAATGGCTGAATGGGGAGGCAAGAATCCCCAAAGGCTTCAAGCCTAAGGACCTGGGAGAACCATGGGTCCAGTAACAGAAGCAGGGAGTCAGGAAGGACAGATGGTTTTTCTTGGATTTCACACGAAGTACAGTCCTTGGCTTGGCTATGTCATGGCCATATCCTTATCGTCTACTAGAAATCTTGGGACCCAGCCAATCTGGCCACCTCCCTCTGACAGGAGTTCCATTTTGGACAGGCTGAGTTAGTGGCTCTAGACAGAGCCTACTATCAGGACTTAGCAATGTCACTCTGGGGCTCAGCTAATAAGCTAGGGCTGGAGAGTGACTGGAGACTCACTGACAGTCTCCAGCTGTAAAGTGGTTGCTTAGTGAGATGAGAAAGGGAAATATAAGGGAAAGAGATAAAGGATGACAGGGAGAGAGAAAAGGGCTGACATATGCCCTGCCTTCCAAGGGGCACACATTAAGTAGAAAATGAATTCACAGACACAAAGGCATTTAAAAGTCTGGTGTATAAGGGGGAGGGGTCAGGAAAGGACTGGAAAGGCTCACACTGAGCTTTAAGGATGGGCATAAATTCTGTATTGTAAATGGGAGAGAATGACATAGCAAATGGGTGGACAAAGAAATGAACACACTGGGGACTTCCCTGGCAGTCCAGTGGTTAAGACTCCGGCTTCCACCGCAGGTGGGCAGGGGTTCGATCCCTGGTGGGGAAACTAACATCCTGCATGCCGCGTGGGGCAGCCAAAAAAAAAGACTGACTCTCAAATGGATTTTTAACAATTCTATCTTAAAAACTCCAGTCACAATTTTAACGAAATAAGGAATCTCTAACAAATACTGACTTCAGGGATGGAAGGTAATATACGACTCTGCTTCCAAGGGTCAATGGGAACTCGTTTCAGCTTTTCAAAAATTTTAACAAGCATTCACTGAGCACCTCTTAATCATGTGCCAAGCTCTATGAGAGACAGAGAGGCAGAAAGGGATGAATAGAACCTCTCTCCAATAATGTAAAACCTTGGCAGACAGAGCAGAACCATCACACTCAGTTCCCAGGCAAATTTTAAGTAATGAGACCCAAGGAAATGGCTTTACCTTAATAGGCCCTAACTGGTGGCCACACCAGAAATGAACAGAAGTCAAGTGGGGGTCCAGACAGAGGGCAGCGAAGGCGGGAAGTGGGGAGGAGATGGTCACCACAACTGAGCACCAGGCAGCTGAGTCAGACAGATGGAGGAAAGGGGGTGTGTGTGGAAAAATCAATGTCCTTGGGCACTTTCCAAGAGCTGGGAAATAGGTGCCAACCAAAGGAGGGAAGGGATTCCTCTGGAGTGAGAGAAACTGGCTCTGACAGGACACTGTGGGACTGAACCCTAGAAAACAGGCAGTCCTGAGAAAGTGGCATGATGGGTAAGCCACTCCAAGGTGAATTCACTGCAGACACCCCATTTCTTGCTTTCTCAATAGCCAGCCATATTTTATCACTCTTTGTAAAGCTAATCATATGATTGCAGTGAACCACTTATGGAGTACCTATGATGTACTAAGCCCTACATTTAGCAATTTACTTGTATCATCTCATTTAATTCACACATCAATCTCATGAGGAAGGCACTTCTTTATTGCCCCCATTTTAATGAGGAAACTGAGTCTCAGAAAGTGAGCTCCAAATTATGTAGCTTGAAAGTGGCAGAGCTGGAACTTGAATCCAGAGCTTTCTAGAAAGTTTAAAAAAAAAATCTGGGCAGCCTTACTCATTTGCCACAGTGGGAAGGATACTAGACTAGCTCTAGTCTTTGCTATATTATTTCCAGATTGGGTGACTTCGGAAAAATCCCGTAGGACTCCTACAAGATGAGATAGGTGCTGGGGGTTTGAACCAGTGTCATCCTCTCCTAGAAAAGTGATCTGGGGAAGACAGGAGACTACCTTTTGCCTTTAGATTGCCTTCTGCCTTCTCTGGCATTTTCCTTATATCTGCTTTTTTCTCGTAGAAAGCTAAAACAGGGTGACCAACATTCTAAAAATGTATCTACATACCACTTCCACCCTGAGAAGACCTCTGAACCCCAGGTCCTGCCTGTGTCTCATCACCCTCAATGAGTCCTCATCAAATGTCCACTCTGTCAAAGTCAGTCAGAGGATAAACTCTTACGGTTTCCTTGGACAAATGCTTTGCTCAGCATCATAAATCGAAAACCTCTTTAGGGACTTCCCTGGTGGCGCAATGGTTAAGGATCTGCCTGCCAATGCAGGGGACACAGGTTCGATCCCTGGTCCGGGAAGATCCCACATGCCGCGGAGCAACTAAGCCCCATGCGCCACAACTACGGAGCCTGCACTCTAGAGCCCTCGAGACACAACTACTGAGTCTGTGTGCCACAACTACTGAAGCCCGCGTGCCTAGAGCCCATGCTCCACAACAAGAAAAGCCACTGTGATGAGAAGCCCGCGCACCACAATGAAGAGTAGCCCCCGCTCGCCGCAACTAAGCCCGTGCTCAACAACGAAGACCCGACTCAGCCATACATACATACATAAATAAATAAATACAACAACAACAACTCTTTAGTTAGGAGAGGGGACTGTACATTCCTTTTGGGTTATCTTCTGAGAAAACAGGCAACTCAAATGAGTTTGAAACGATTTCACACTTTTCACCCCAGAGTAAGGAATAAGAGATGTATGTGATCATGGTTAAAACAATATATGTGATTTTCCATGGGTGAGTATGACAGTTTGTATTCCCAGAGGCCTGACTGTCCATTTCT
Source organism: Balaenoptera acutorostrata (assembly GCF_949987535.1). NCBI lineage: Eukaryota > Metazoa > Chordata > Mammalia > Artiodactyla > Balaenopteridae > Balaenoptera > Balaenoptera acutorostrata. The sequence goes on along the minus strand of NC_080078.1, from coordinate 67,034,663 downwards.
ACTATAACTTGCCCACGACTCCTATCCTAAGACAATTCCGGGACTTCCCTGGTGGTCCAGTGGTAAAGAATCCACCTTATAATGCAGGGGATTTGGGTTCAATCGCTGGTTGGGGAACTAAGATCCCACATGCCATGGGGCAACTAAGCCCGCACGCCACAACTACTAAGCTCGTGCGCCTCAACACGAGAGCCCGCGTGCCGCAAACTACAGAGCTCACGCGCTCTGGAGCCTGCGCGCCACAACTAGAGAAGAGAAAACCCGCACGCCACACGAAGAGCCCGCGCACCGCAACAAAAGATCCCACATGCCTCAACGAAGATCCTGTGTGCCGCAACTAAGACCCAATGCAGCCAAAAATAAATAAAATAAAATAAAATAAATAAATACATCTTTAAAAAAAAGAAAAAGACAATTTCCACAAATCCTATTAATTCAAACTGGCGGGCATTCGGACTTGCTCTCAGTGACTGGTTAACAAGCTGAGCCATGACTGGGAGCTGGTGTCAACTGCTACCACAGGCACACGATAAAAAACTGAGGGCTTAATCTCCTACTTTTTCACTGCCTTTAAAATGTAGGCACCTGGGACTTCCCAGGCGGTCCAGTGGTTAGGACTCTGCGCTTCCACTGCAGGGGGCACGGGTTCCATCCCTGTTCAGGGAACTAAAGATCCCGCATGCTGCAAGACGCAGCCAAAAAAAAAGGAGGGACCTAAAACAACTTCTGCCAAGTCCAAGATTCAGGACATCCAGCACAGTGCACAAGGGAGTGGTCATCAAGTATTAGAAGCTCTTCCACTTTCCAAACTTCCACAGACAACAAAGGTCATGTCAGAACTAGATGCCTGCTGCCAACAGGCAATATGGCAACCTCTTGCATGAGGTCACTATGGACCCATGAATGAATAAACTAACCCGGATCTTCATAAAGATAACATGCCTGACCCAAGCTGCTCCCAAGCCTGTGGAACTGACGAGTGATGTATCAGACCCAGGAGTGTCATCATGGGGCCAGTTTTTTGATTTAGTCATTACACACACACACACACAGAGACACAGGGAAAAAAACAAAACAAAACAAAAAACCCAAGACTTACCCTGCTATTCCCAAGAAACCTCGCAATGGTAACACTCCCCAAATGACACCTAGGACCACAGCAATGATCTGTCGGAACCAGTAGATCACATCTAAAAATTCATCCTGTAGAAAAGAGAGAGAATGTGTGCATAATCTGGAGTGGGTGCCACAAGAGAGCCTCTTGTGGTAGGTGAGGAACAGAAAAGCTTTCTGCTAAACTCATGTTCCAGAGAAATTTTCCCCAAAAGCAACGGTATATGGTTCTTGAATCTCCACATCTTCTTATACTAAAATGTGGTTAAAGAATGATGCATTTACTTATCTTAAGTGATGGCTTCCAGGGCATTGTGCTCTACGTAAAAATTTTTAGAAAAATCATTTACTTTTTTTTTTTTTCAGAAGCTACAAAAATGAAATTGCTGTGATAGTAACTGAGCTACTGGCCAGTTATCTGACCTGGAGAGACATGAACAGACTATCCACAGGCAGAAGGGCTGACTGTTAACCAATTCAGTACCACCTTCCCACACTCTGAATTTTGAGTAAGTCACAGAAGAGAAAAGAGATTAGAAACAAAAGTGCAGGAGGCAGGTGCCAGCATATCTAATTTTCATACAAGAACACGGAAGACTCAGGTTTCTGACCTGCCCCGGACTGCAGAAACTCGTCCTTACACAAGGAAGGAAAGAAATGACACAGCAAATCAGAAAGATTTTACAAGAGCTGGGCAGCACCGGGGGCAGGACAAGGGCACCTTCAGGAAGTACCTCCCATCCCCCCCGCCCCTTACAGGAACTCTAGGAAAAACTACTTCATCAGTCCAAAAAAAAAAGGGAAAGATTGCAAATCTAACATTCTTTTCAGGCCAACTGGAATCAAGCAATTTGTGATGGTTCCTTCCACGCGATGGAGCAGAGTTGGGGAAGTGCTTACACTCAGATCTCCTGAATGCGTGTGACCAGGAAGGACATCTTGAAGTCCCCCAACCATTCCTCACACACATTTGGTGGTTTCTTCCCCACTCCCTCGCGTACGTACGTACACACACACACACCCCCCACACACTCACCCCTGAAAGGTGGTCTCAGTCTCCCCTCTCAACTCTCACACTTACTAGGAATATTCTGTTTCCTCATTCAACAGTAAAGCACTGGCACCTCACCTTTAGTGAGCCTCACCATGTGCTAAACGCTTTACCGCACCACAGTACCCCACTTCAGAGTTGTTCGGAGACTTGAGTGAGATGACGCACAGAGGGCGCCCAACACACAGCAAGTACTCAGCAGAAGTCTGTTACCGTTACTGTTCGTGCTAACCACGGTGGTAAGTAGTTAATTCGACAAGATAAGTCACTTACTCAAGATCCTACTGGGAGTAAAAGGCGGAGATCGAATCGAATTCAGCTCGCTCTCGCCGTTCAGGCACCCGACCTGCCCGCGGGGGGGCAACTCCTCCGCCCCCTCCTTGCTGCTTCCCGCGTGACCCGGGCGACTTCACTCTTAGGCCACTCCGTAGTGAGCCCGGAGCCCGACAGCCGGGCCCTCCGAGTTCGCCCCGACACCCTTGGGCCACCCGCCCCACCACCCCGAACACTCGGCAGCGCCCGGCGGGGGCAGGGGCAGGCTCGGGCCTGTCCATTCGTCCCCGAGTCCCAGCCGGCTCCTCGAACGTGCGCCCTCGCCAGGCCCCACCGCACCTTGTCCTCCCAGGCCGCGTCGCTCCGCAGCACCTTGCTCCAGACGGAGACTTTGAGGGCCCCGTTAGCCAGCTGCGGCTGAGGCGGCTCCTCTTTCCGCCGCCCGCCGCTCATCCTCCCGTCGCGCCGCCCGGGCCGGGCCTGGGGCGCGCGGGCCGATCTAAAAGAGGTCGGGGTCTGGGGTCGCGGGTCACGGCGCACGGGGCGTGGCGGTGGCGGCGGCGGCGGCGGCGGCAACAGGCTCAGCGGATCGGTTCGGCGGCGCGCCTGAAGCTGCCCCCACTTGGCCGAACACCCCGGCTCTGCTAGCTCGGCCAAGACCAGGAGCGCGAAGGGCGGAACAACGCAGCGCCGTGCGTCCTCCCGCCGACGTGCCCACGAAGCCAATCGGTGGCCGCAGGGCCGTCTACGCGGAAGAGCGACCGTCTCTTCGGCGCAAGCGCTCTACGCGCGGGGAAGTGACGGCACGCTTCCGCCAGCCCCGCGGTAGAGTGAGAGGGAAGGGACAATCTTGGTAGGGACGGCGACACGAGCGCGAGGAGGTGCTGCGGAGACTGAAGAACGGTGGCTGAGGCGAAAACAGAGGTTGGGACAGGAGCGTCGTCCAATCCACCACAGCTTGTCCCGTCGAGCAGCGGGGCAGAACGCGGCGCTACCTTCCCCGAGGCGTCCTTTCGAGCCCAAACCTTGCTCCCCGGGAGCCCCAAGTTGCCCCTCAGGATTTAGCCCTTGCTCGTTTTCTCCCCTAACCCTGCAAGTCCCGTAGGACCTTGTTCACAGAGTAAACTCTTTCCTGTAATAACTTAGTCTCCTCGTGCCTAGCACCCTCTTTTGACAAATGTGAGCCCTGAGATCCAAAGAGGGGAAATGATTTTCTAAGACTGTATAGCATGTTGGAACCAGCTGAGGACTCCTCGGGAGAGTAAAGTTGCGGGAGTACTTTATTGGCTGTCAGAAGATCTGGGTATTCATCTATCGTGTCCTCGCTATGGGCTTGGTTAGTGGTTCACAAAGTGTGTTTCTGGACCAGCAGCAGCTGCATCACCTGGGAACTTGATTAGAGATTCAAATTCTGAGACCCCATCCCAGACCTACTGAATCAGAAATTCTGTGGGTGGGGCCCATAATCAGCGTTTCAGTAAGCCCGCCAGGTGGTGCCTTGCACACTGTGCTATGTAGCAAGACCCATCGTTCTACGTGGTGGGTTTATATAGGCAAAGAAACTTGCTCAGAATCACTCGACGGTTACCTGGGTCTGTCTGACTTCAAAATCTGCACTCTGGGGAGTTCCCTGGCGGTCCAGTGGTTGGGGCCCCGCGCACTTTCACTGCCGTGGCCCCAGGTTCAATCCCTGGTCAGGGAACTAAGATCTTGCAAGCCGGGCAGCGAGGCCAAAAAAAAAAAAAAAAAAAAAGGAAATCCGCCCTTTTTATTTTTTTTAAATCCTCACTCTTAATCTTACACTTGAAGTCTTAAGGAATATCAATAAGGTCAGAACATCCTTTGCATACCTGTCAACATTCAGGTGTAGTTCTCCACCTTAGGTGAACAATGCCATCTCCTAGGAAACTTTTTCAGAATACCATAGCTGTTGTTTTCTACCACAACCCAATCCCAAGATCCTGTTTCAGTAGGTTGAGTGGGGCTGGACCCCAAAGATGATACACACTTCAACAGACATTACTTTGTCTGGACCTGGTGGGACAGCCATATACCTGACATGGACGTACAACTTTAGTACTAACTTTCCCGTGGATCTTGTTCTTATCAGCCCTCCCTTCTCTGAACCAGTTTCCCTCCCATATGCAAAACTGTGGTAAAGCCTAACCAGCTCACTCCAGTTTGGATGTGCACCACTGATATAAAGCTTATTTTATAGGTGGCATGCAGTGCTGGAGACAGACAGATCATTGTATCATAGAATGTTGGAAAAATACCTAGCCTGGAGTCAAAGACAGAAGAGGTAAGTTTTTAGTCTGCTGGGTCCGGTGGCAAAGGTTTGTAATGGGGAATTTGATCTGGGGGGTTAGGGAAGACTGAACTCTGAGGGAAGAATAGGAGTTAAGAAGAGGGAGAGGGAGGGGAAGGGAAGAGGGCATTCCAAGAGACGAAACCATGTCGGCTAATGGGGAGGTATAAAGCCACAAGTTGGGGAGGACGAGGAGAATCATGCTGAATAATTTTTTTCTAGTGGTATAGAAAAATAATTGATGTACGTCACTGTATAAGTTTAAGGTCTACAGCATGATGGTTTGACTTACATATATTGTGAAATGATTACCACAGTAGGATCAGCTAACCTCCATCTTCTCAGATAGATACAATAAAAAGAAAAGAAAGAAGAATATGACAAAGGAAAAAAAAAATTCTCCTGTGCTGAGAACTCTTAGGATTTACTCTCTTAACTTTCCTATACATTGTATGGCAGAGTGTTAGCTATAGTCATCATGTTGTATGTTACATCCCTAGTACTTATTTATCTTATAACTGAAAGGTTGTATCTTTGGACCACCTTTCTCCACTTCCCTCTCCCCTCACCCTCTGCCTCTGATAACCACAAGTCTGATCACTTTTGCTATGAGTTTTTAAATTTTTATTATACTTTTTAAAGACTCCACATGTAAGTGAGGTCATACAGTATTTGGCTTTCTCTGTCTGACGTATTTCACTTAGCATAATGCCTTCAAGGTCCATCCATGATGTGGCAAATGGTAGGATGTTCTCTTTTTTATGGCTGAATAATATTCATGTATGTGTGTATGTATGTATCTCACAACTTCTTTATCCATTCATCCATCGATGGACACTTAGGTTGTTTTCATGTCTTGGCCATTGTACATAATATTGCTATGAAAATGGGGGTGCAGATATCTTTTTGAGTTCGTGTTTTCATTTCCTTTGGGTATATTCTCAGAAGTGGAATTGCTGGATCGTATGGTAGTTCTATTTTTAATTTTTTAAGGATCCTCTACAGTGTTTTCCACAGTGACTGTACCAATTTACGATCCCACCAACAGTGCACAAGGATTCCCTTTTCTCCACAACCACGCCAGTATTTGTTATTTCTTGTCTGTTTGATGATGGCCATGAAGAATTTGTTTTTATCCCAAGCGTGGAGGAAGCCACAGAAAGGATTTCAGCAGGGAACACTTCACTTTTCAGGTTTACATCTTGACAAGATCACCCTGCCTGCTATTTGAAGGACTGGATCACAGTGGGAGACTAGTTTATAGATAAGATTTTTTTTTTCTTTTTTTATTGGCTGCGTTGGGTCTTTGTTACTGCGCGCGGGCCTTCTCTAGTTGCGGCGAGGGGGGCGCTACTCTTCGCCGTGGTGCGCGGGCTTATTGCAGTGGCGTCTCGTTGCGGAGCTCAGGCTCTAGGCGCGCGGGCCTCAGTAGTTGTGGCCCACGGGCTTCGTTGCTCTGCGGCATGTGGGATCTTCCCAGACCAGGGCTCGAACCCATGTCCCTTGCATTGGCAGGCAGATTCTTAACCACTGTGCCACCAGGGAAGCCCCAGGAGACTGGTTTAAAGACTTAAAGTTACCCAGGTGAAATTTGGTGGGGGCAGTGAAGATGGAGAAAATTGGAATAAAACATAATAAATAATAATAATAATAATTAATAATTATTAAATTGTAATAATTTTATCATTAAATAAATTTAAATAATAAATTTATTATTTAAATAATAATAAATTTATTGTTAATTATTAAACTTTTATTATTAAAATAATAAAAGTTAATTCCTTTTTAAAACTTAAAAAAAATTAAAAATTTTGCTATGAAGTATACGTAACAAAATTTGCTATTTTTAAGTCTATAGTTCTGTGACACAGTGAAGTACATTTACTTTGTAGTGTGGCCATCACTACTATCCATTTTCAGAACACTTTCATCTTACAAAACTGAAACTTGGTGCCCATTAAACTGTTAACTCCCCATTCTCCCCTTCCCTCAGCACCTGGCAATTACCATTCTACTTTCTGTCTCTGAATTGGACTAAGTTCCTCATAAGACTGTAATCACAGTGTTGTCTTTTTCTAATTGGCTTATTTCAGTTAGCACACCATCTTCAAGGTTCATCTATGTCATAGCATGTCAGAATTTCCTTCCTTTGGAAAGCTGAATAATAGCTTTGTTAAATGTCCACGGTATATACATTTTATTTATCCATTCATCTATTAAGGGACACTTGGGCTGCTTCCACCTTTTTGCTATTGTGAATAATGCTACAGTTAACAAGGGTGTACAAATATCTGTTCATGTCTCTGCTTTCAGTTCTTTGGGGTATATACCCAGAATGGAATTGCTGGATCATATGATAATACTGTTTTTAATTTTTTGAGGAATAGCCATACCGTTTTCCATAGCAGTTTCACCATTTTACATTCCAACAGTGCACAAGAGTTCCAATTTCTCCACATCCTCATCAACACTTGTTTTCTGTTTTGTTTTGTTTTTTTCTTTTAACAGCCAACCTAATGCGTGTGAAGTGGTAACTCATTGTTTTTGATTTGCATTTCCCTAATGATTGGTGATGTTGAGCATCTTTTCACGTGCTTGCTGACCATTTGTATATCTCTTTTGGAGAAATGTCCATTCCAGACCTTTACCTGTTTTTGAGTCTAGTCTTTTGGTTTTTTGTTGTTGAGTTTTAGGAGTTCTGTATATATTCTAGATATTAATCCCTTATCATATATATAATTTGCAAATACCTTCTCTGTTCTGTGGGTTGCCTTTTTACTCTGTTGATAGTGTCCTTTAATATACAAAAGTTTTAAATTTTAATGAAGTGAAATTTGTCTAATTTTTTTGTTGTTTCCTGTGCCTTTGGTGCCACATTCAAGAAATCATTGTCAAGTCCAATGTCATCAAGTTTTTCCACGTTCTGAGTGTTTTATAGTTTTAGCTCTTATGTTTAGGTCTTTGATGCATTTTGAGTTAATTTTTTTATATGGTGTTAGGTAAGGGTCCACCTTTATTCTTTTAACATGTGGATATCCAGTTTTCCCAGCACCATTTGTTAAAGACTCTCCTTTCCCCATTGAATGGTTTTGGCACCATCATTTGACAATATATGCAAGGGTTTATTTCAGGGCTGTCTCTTTTATTCCATTGATCTGTTTGTCTGTCTTTATGCCAGTACCACTCTTTTGATTACTGTAGCTTTGTAGTAAGCTTTGAAATCAGGAAATGTGAGTCCTCCAACTTTGTTCTTATTTTTCAAGATTGTTTTGGTTATTGGGGATCCCTAGAGATTCCATATGAATTTTAGAATGAGTTTTTCTATTTCTGGAAAAAAAAAAAGTTATTGGGATTTTGATAGAGATTGCAGTGAGTCTGTAGATTGCTTTGGTAGTAATGATATCAAGTCTTCTAATCCATGAGCATGAGATGTTTTTCTATTTATTTGTACGTTCTTTAATTTCATTCAGTGATTTGTAGTTTTCGACATATGTCTTTCACTTCCTTGGTTAATTCCTAAGTATTTTATTCTTTTCGATGCTATTGTAAATGGAATTGTTTTCTTATTTTCCTTTTCAGATTTTTCATTGCAGAAACAGAGTTGCTTTTTGCGTGCTGATTTTTGTATCCTGCAGCTTTGCTGAATCCGTTTGTTAGTTCAACAGTTTTTTGTGTGGAATCATTAGGGTTTTCTACATATCCGATCATATCTGCAAACAGAGTTAACTTTATTTCTCGGCCCCCCCCCAAAAGTTAATTCTTTATATATCATATTGTATCATATTTTGAAGCTCTGCTCTTAACTCCAAGATTCAGTAAGTTTATGTTTACATGGGAGGAGAGGAGAGTGTCACAGAAAGTTGTATTTGGAAGGGTGCTTAGATCCTGCCCAAGGTCACACAGCAAAGTTAGACGTCCAACAGGCATCTGAAACCTCATCTGTGTCCCTCCTCTTAGCTTTCTAGGAGCAGACAAAGCCAAGCTGGCAGCCTGGAAAGCCCTTGCCGAGAAGGTATTCATGGGACTGAGACGTGTTCCCTTTCTCCTTTTACCCAAAGCTTTCCTTATCTTAGGAAGTGGGGAATTTGGCTGAAACCCAGTGCATCCATCTGGTTAAAATAAACGTCTTGGGTGGTCTAAGATGGAAAAGAACTTAATGAAGAGTCAGATTTGGAAGTGGGAGAGACAGATTTGGAAGTAGGAGAAATGTTGCCTTTGTGAGGTTGGGGCTTTTTAGCACCAGTTAAACGTATGATGTCCGTCTTGGGCCTGAGGGTGTCCCTTCCAGTTGAATGCCCCTATACCACTGCCAGCTGCCTGTAGCAGGGTTTGGAGGAAGGTGTGCTTTGAGGGGTAAGATTGTGGCCTCAGAGAGAGATAGCTGGAATCACAGAAATCAGGAGCCATGTGGGGGAAAACCAAGGAGCTGTGGAAAGAGCTCTGGTTGTGAAGTAGAGGTCTGAGTTTGTATGCTGGTCCTCTTCTTTTTGCCCACAAGAAATATTTTACTAGCATTATTGAGCCCTTACCAGGTCCCAGCTTTACTAAATGTTTTTCATACATTTGTCTCCAAAAGCTGGCTGGGCTCTTAGTCACTATACTGAACTCCTCTCCTTTTACAGTAGTCCCTCCTTTATCCGCAGGGTACATGTTCCAAGACCCTCAGTGGATGCATGAAACCATGGATAGTACCAAATCCTATGTATACTGTTTTTTCCTATGTGTACGTACCTATGATAAAGTTTAATTTATAAGTTAGGCCCAGTAAGAGAATATCTGAATCGCCAGCATCACTACTCTTGCATTTTGGGGCCATGATTAAGTAAAATAAGGGTTACTTGATCACAAGCACTGAAGTATAGCAACACTGGATCTGATAACAGAGCAGGCTCCTAAGTGACTAATAGGCGGGGTGGGGAGCACATACAGCATGGATAAGCGGGACAAAGGGATGATTCACGTTCCCGGCCCTGAGGGTGGGAGATTTCATTATGCTACTCAGAACAGCATGCAATTTAAAACTTATGAACTGTTTATTTCTGGAACTTTCCAGTTAATATTTTTGGACTGAGGTTGATCATGGGTAACTGAAACTGTGGAAAGTGAAAGGACTACTCTACCTTTACTTAAAATTTTTCTATAGTGAATGTTGACTACTTATGTAATTAAAATGACAACCTCAGGAAGGCTACACTTGACCTTCAGGACACTATAAACTCCTAGGAGCCGAGGGAAATCAAATGGTCTTGGGGGACTACTTGGTGGTAGTCTTCCTCTCACCTTGTAACTTTGAAAGATGAGGTGCTGTCTTCCCAACCCAGCAGTTTCCTGGGGATAAGTCAGTGTCCTGATTATAAATGATCAGGTCTCTGGAGCAATAGCATGAGAATCTCCTGTGGCATCAGTGAACGGTGCAGATTCCTGGACTCTCTGGGGGTAAGGTCTGGGAATTTGCATTTTTGTAAGCTCTCCTGATGCATGAGAACTACTTCTCTGGGTAATTAGTCCCAGTTCTCCCACTTAAAAGCTGTGTGGTATTGGGCAAGTGATTTTTTTAAAAAACATTTATTTATTTATTTATTTGGCTGCGCCGGGTCTTAGTTGCAGCACACGAGATCATCTTTGCAGCATGCGGGATCTAGTTCCCTGACCAGGGATTGAACCCTCCCCGCCCCCTCCCCCGGCATTGGGAGCACAGAGTCTTAACCACTGTGCCACCAGGGAAGTCCCTAGAGTGTAGTTTTAAAATCCAGGGACTTCCCTGGTGGTCCAGTGGGTAAGACTCTGTGCTCCCAATGCAGGGGGCCTGGGTTCAATCCTGGTCGGGGAACTAGATCCCACATGCATGCTGCAACTAAGAAGTCCGCATGCCGCAACTAAAGATCCTGTGTGCCGCAACTAAGACCCGGCACAGCCTAAATAAATAAATAAATAAATAAATAATCCAGAGTCCTGAATCCCTAGGGGTTTTTTTAAAAAAATAAATGAATGCCTTATTACAAAGTGTTGCTATATTTCTTTTTTTTTAAATAAATAAATTTATTTATTTATTTTTGGCTGCGTTGGGTCTTCGTTGCTGGGCGCGGGCTTTCTCTAGTTGCGGTAGCGGGGGCTACTCTTCATTGCGGTGCACAGGCTTCTCATTGTCGTGGCTTCTCTTGTTGCGGAGCACGGGCTCTAGGCACACAGGCTTCAGTAGTTGTGGCACGCGGGCTCAGTAGTTGTGGCTCACAGGCTCTAGAGCACAGGCTCAGTAGCTGTGGCACACGGGCTTAGTTGCTCCACAGCATGTGGGAGCTTCCCGGACCAGGGCTCGAACCCATGTCCCCTGCATTGGCAGGCAGATTCTTAACCACTGTGCCACCAGGGAAGCCGTCCCTAGGGATTTTAATTCATGGGGCTGAGTTGAGGAAAAGTTTCCCAGTGGGGTCCGTGAGGCTGGGGGTCCATGGAGAAATCACCACTCTCAAAATCAGTGGAAAGGAAGAGGCCTTCCTTGACTGTCAGTCTAAAGGCATACCCCCCACCCCCATCATTACCACTTTTACTTTTTTTCCTTTACTACTGGACACAGGGCCTAAGGTCACATTGATAACTAAGGACTTGAAGCATCATCATGGCCCCCTTGTGAAGAATAGGGGCATAGACAGTCAGCCAACCCAACCACAGCTACTCAAGACTAAGGAGCAGAAATGCCTTTAAAAAGCTATTTCCTAAATGAGAGTGTTACAGGACAGGCTGATGTCCTTATATAACATTCCTAGCTTCAGAGGAGAGGGGCCCTAGCCACACCGTCCCTGTCACCTTTCATTATCTAGAGTGCTTGCTCACTCCAAGGCTCATCAGTCTGAAGCTGGATACAGAAGATACTTTTATTTTCAGTTCTTGGAAAAGTATTTGTAAGAAGCCATCTCTTCTGAGGCAGCTGAACCATCCAAATCACTGCCCCTTTTAGAGGAATATTAGCACTCATTTTCCAGATGTAAAATGAGCGTCACTCTTATTTTGAAGAGCCCTTCCAGCATGTTCCTGTTCTGTCAAGCCCCAGGGCCAAGTGTCCAACTTGAGGGATACTGACGGAGGGAAGTGGGAAAACCAGGACCCCAGATGAATGGCTAAAGGAGCTGGGGCACTTTAATCTGGGAACTTGAGCAAGAAGGCTGCATCTCCAAATTCCTAAAGGAGAGTGACCTGTGGGAGAGATTCAATATCCTCCATCCAGGGTACTGGGGAGAAATCAGAAAGAAGCCGATTTGGTTCAATGGAGGAAACTTCTAGTGCTTAGCCCAAACCATGTTAGATAGCTGGATGCCAGTAGGCAGTGAACTGCCTATCACTAGTTTATATAAGAGAGGGACAGACCTCAGGGTGACCTTAAAACAAGACAGACTTGAATTCATATCCTAGTTCCACTTAGTACTGGCTGTGTAAGTTCAGGCAAGTAACTTAACAAATCCCCAGTTTCTTTACCTATGAGAAGAGTATCTCATTTTTTTAAAAAATTGATTTATTTTTATTTTTGGCTGCATTGGGTCTTCGTTGCTGCACGTGGGCTTTCTCTAATTGCAGCGAGGTGGGGCTACTCTTCATTGCGGTGCACAGGCTTCTCATTGTGGTGGCTTCTCTCGTTGCAGAGCATGGGCTCAGGGCGTGCGGGCTTCAGTAGTTGTGGTGCATGGGCTTAGTTGCTCTCCGGCCATGTGGGATCTTCCTGGACCAGGGCTCGAACCTGTGTCCCCTGCATTGGCAGGTGGATTCTTAAACCCTGTGCCACCAGGGAAGCCCTCTCATTTTTTTTTTTTTGGTGAATGTTTGTGTGTACAAAAGTTAAGAGATAATGTTTGGGCTGTAATTACAATGTACAGTCATTTCAACAGAAATGCTACCACAGGTAGCTTAAGCAAAAAGGGGAATTTACTAGCTTGCATAATAGGGAAGTCCAGAGACGGTACTGGTTTCAGACATGTCTACGGTATCCATGTATCATCATCTCTGCTTCTTTCTGTGCTGGCTTCATACTGTAGTCATGCTCCTTCCTCATTAGGAGAGGGGGGGACAAAGTTACCAGCTCACTAAGTTCCCTTACCACTTAGCAACCCCAAAGCTTGACTGCTGACGCAAGGGAAGACTGGTCCAACTTGGGATACATATGCCCCCTGCACACTGTGATGAAGAGGATGTGGAATACTCGTGAGGCCCAGGAAACTGGGACGCAGAGTACACAACACTTACAGGCAGCTACTAGAGGGAGGGTGAAAGAGGTAAGGCAGAGTAAGAACTCAGCAATTGTCCTGTCTCCAGGCTGGGCCCAGGGTCATAGTGGATCAGTCCTTCTGCTTTGAAAAACAAAACCAAAACCAAAAAACAAAAAAACTTTATTTGACAAAAGACAAAAACCAAAGTTATTTACAGTAGTTTTTTGCTCAAATAATCCAACGGGATAACTGTGCTTCCAGGGTTACCTCAGAACCAAACCAAGCAGAGGCTGCCCTGCCCCCAGCCTCCCCGTCTTGTACAAGGGGGGAGTGCCAACCAGAATTCAGCAGCATGGCTCCCTGACCCCTCACCACCCTCCACTGCTCAGTGCACTGTGGGAGGGAAAGTCCCACCCCAGCCCAACGCGCTTCCACAGTCCCCTGCTGCAAGTGTCCTGCAACAGTGACACCAGACCTGGGCTCAGAGACACGGGTGGGGTGCAAGAGGCCGGGCAAGCAGCAGCTTCAACTGATCCTGAAGCTGCCGTGATCACTCCTCCCCAGCTGGGCCTCAGGAGGGTGAGGGTCCCTGATCCCCCCCGGGGCATGGCAGGAGAGGGCACAGAGAGGGGAGGAGGCAGAAGAGAGAGCCTAGAAAACCTGCCCACTAACAGAGAGCAAAGCCCCCTCTCTTAAATAACCAATCCCCACTCCCATAGCAATGGGTGGGCCAAGCCACTCAGAAGTTGGGGAGCCTCCCTGAAGTCTTCAGGGATCATCCCGGAAAGGACAGAACACATGTTGCTGCCTTTCTCCCAGCCAAGCCCACCCAAGTCAGCCAATACCCAGGAACTCTCCCCCTGTGCCCAACATGGCAACTTCAGGAAACTACAGGCTGAGGATCCTGACCTGTCTTTTGGCCCAGTAACAATGTTATTCAGAACAAAAATATTTCAGCTAATAACCTAGGATTAGTGTTTCTTAGGATATACTAGAAAGGTGGGGTATATTGCTGTTGAATGCTATCAGCAATGAAACAGCAGAAAAAAAAAAAGCGGGGCGGGAGGAGAATAAGACTAACTGTGTGATCCGTTTCACTGTGAAGTTCAGGGCAGGGGCTTCTGCAACTCCAATTTAAAGAGAGGTGCAACAGAAAGACACTCGCAGCGAACAGGCTTCGTGACCGATTCCCAGCCCCAGCCTCCTCCCGGGACAGTTCCACAGGCAGCCGGGACAGTTCCACAGGCAGCCGGGGGCACTATTCCATGTTTCCTCCAGGCACAGTTTCCGGCCACCATCATGGGAAAAGCTGCCCGTCTGGATCAGCTAAAAGGCCTTCCTGACCACTAGATGGCTCACTTCTCTCCAAGTAGGAGCAACAGGGAGCTTCTGACATCCTGGCCCCACTAAGCCAAGTTCCTAGAAGGAATTCAGAACTCAGGCTGCGGGGTGAAGCTTTCAAAGATAAAGAAGGGGAAAACATGAAAGAGAAAAAAACACCACCCCACTGCTCAGCCTAGCTTACCTCCCCCTCCCCTCCCCCACAATACAGTAAAAACAACCACCAACCAACCAGAAAAACACCTCTCTCTATCATCCTTCTCTGCTCTGCACCTAGAAGGTTTGGTCAGATTTCTGTTGGACCCTCTCTCTGGCTGTGGCTTTATCCCCTTCTCCCTTCTGTGCATGACGCAGAAAAGCCAAAGCCCGTAAAAGTTTTTTCTGCCTTTTTTTTTTTTTTTTTTTGGTAAACCAAACCAACAATAAAACAACCATTTGGAATTTTGCAGAGATTTAGCTGGTCCCCCAAATGAAAATACTCCTTCCTTGTAAAACAATCACCAGTTGCAGTGGTGGATTATTCTCAGTTCATCAGACTCCATCAAGCAATGCACTCTCATTCCCCACACCTGGGCTAACTACTCCTGTTAATGCAAACCACAGCAAAGAGGGAAAAATAAACACAAAGTTTAGCAAAAACCTAAACATTCAACCGGAGTCGGTTCTGTTACATCTGCTGGGCTCCTCTTTTCTTCTGTTCACACTTATGAACCTGGAATGTCCACACTTAACAAAAAGAGGCCCTGTCAGGGGCAACTGGGACCCAGCACAGGTGTGAGTGAACTTGGCAGGTTTCCTGTGCCCAGCCCAGGAAAGCAGGTGGGAACAAAGGGGCCCCGGGGATTCTCTGCAGCAGCAGCACCATGCCTGTCTCCAGTCTCTTGGTCTCATCACTGAGGAGGCCTGGAGAAACGGCAGAGTCAGCAGAGGAGAGGTCCCATCACAGTGCAGTGACACCAGCGGGCGTCTTCCTGCTGAAGACCTCTGGACAGAGGAGATGATCCCGATGTTTGGCAGTGATCCAAAGAAAACCCTCTGTAGGAAGGGGAACCAAAACGGAAACCCAGGACAGCTGGCTCGAGCCTCGAGCACCCCTGTTGGCAGATGCCTACTTGGGGTTTTCAGAGACGAAAGAAATGGGAGTGCGCAGCAATGGGGGTGACGGGTCCTGCTGCTTCTGGAGCTCCATCTCAGCTGCCCTCTGGAGCGCCACCTCCACCAGCAGCTGGAAGCTGCTGAAGTCCTCCTTGTCCTGCTCCGGGGGTGTGGGCGGTGGTGTGTTGAAGAGTCCACCCGTGGGGCTTCCAGCTTCAGCCCTGGTCAGCAGGGTGAGTGTGCTACCAGGGGTCACCAGGGGCTTGGGGGGCTCCAGCTCGCCTTGTGGGAAGGTGGCTGCCGGCTTGTCTCCCTGGCCTGAGTGGAGCGGCATGGAGCACACGGACAAGGAGAGCACATTGGTGGGGGCCGGCACAGACACAGCCAGCACCGAGGGGCTGCCGCCTCGGGGGAGGGCCACGTCGGAGGCCTTGCCCCCGCGGCGGGAAATGGTGTACTGGTTGGGGTCTTTGCCGTCCTTCCGAAGCATGTCTGGGAGAAGCCGCCGCCGGGCGTTGATAAACCAGTTACAAATCTGGAATGAGAATGAGTGTGAGAGACTGTGATCAGTTTACTCTCTCAGAACCGGCTGCAAAGCACCTGCGTTCCTGGCCCCAGAAACACAGCAGCAAACAATTCAGGCACAATCGCAGCCCTCAGAGAGATTTATGTTGGGCAGAGAGAGTTAAAGAAGAAATCATGTAAATGAAAATAAACTGCAACTGTGCTCCAGCCAATGAAGGGAAGGTACGTCGGTGCTGTTGGACACAGTAATGGGAAGACCCAATCCAGTCTTCGTGGACTCGGGGTAGTATTCTCTGAGGAAACGGCTTGCAAATTGAGATCTGAAGGGTAAGCAGTAGGTTAGGTGGGAGGCCAGAGGGGAGAAGAGCATTCGATTGAGAAGGATCAACACCTGAGAAGTGCCTATGAGGAGCTCAGAGAAGGAAGTCCTGTCTGGATGGAGCTCAGAGTGGTAACTAGAGGTTACCTCTCATGGTGGGGATTTGGTTCTTTAAGGACGATGGGGAGCCGCAGGAGGGTTTTAGGCAAAGGATGCTAAAAATGCTATGTGGAGAACTGAGTGGAAGCAGAGTGCAAGGTTAGTAGTTCAAGTTAGGTTAAGGGAGGTGATGAGAAGATGACAAACGTTTGATCTGTCTGGGAGACTGGAAATGACAGGACCTGGTGCCCAGTTGGATATGGGTGTGTGAGAGGAGAGGGGATGGGGCCAAGGGTCATTCACTCCTAAGATTCTAGAATAGAGTCTTGCTGTATGCCAGGGAAAGAGCCACAAAGACACTAAGGGACTCTCAGGTAGAAGAAAAGTTGTTGTTTCCAAGCAAAACCAAGGTCAGTGGTTGAATGTGCATTCAACCAACATCCTTAAATCCTTTTTTCCTACATGCTGCTGAGAAAGCTACCATTAACCGTGACCCCATTCCTGTCCAGCTGATTGTCCAATCCTCTTGGGCCTATGCCTGAGGCATGACATTTCTTACTGTTAAGTGGTCTGCTGCAAAACCAAGGCATATCTAGCACCCATCCTATATTTGTCTGGACCCTTTATAGTAGCCTCCAGATTCACAGCTCTCCAATCCAGCCTCGTCACTGGTTGTCACTCATTTTCTAAAATGCAGTACTGTTATTCCTGTTCTAGAAAACTGCCATTTGTCTCCTACTGCCTATAGGAACAACTCCAGACTCTTGGGCCTGGGTGTTAAAAGCCTCCCCTGTTCATAGCCTATCTTTCCAGCCCTTGCATTCTCCTTTAAAAAAAAAAAAAAAAATTTATTTATTTTTGGCTGCGTTGGGTCTTCGTTGCTGTGCATGGGCTTTTCATTGCAGTGGCTTCTCGTTGCGGAACATGGGCTCTAGGCACGTGGGCTCAGTAGTTGTGGCTTATGTGCTCTAAAGCGCAGGCTCAGTAGTTGCGGAGCACGGGCTTAGTTGCTCCGCAGCATGTGGGATCTTCCCGGACCAGGGCTTGAACCCATGTCGCCCTGCACTGGCAGGCGGATTCTTAACCACTGTGCCACCAGGGAAGTCCCTATATTCTTCTTCATGTGAAATTGCTCACCAGCCCTCATTGAGGCCCTGTGCTTTTAAAAAAAAACAAAACTCCATGCCTTTTGCACATCACATTCCCTCCTTCTGGAACACCCTCTTCTCTACCTGGAGAATGCCTACTATTCTAAGTCTTGGCTGATCTAAGATATTAGAGATTGGGCTGAGGCAGAGGAAATGGTTTCAAAACACATCTCTCCTCACCTACAGCTGCTGTAGGGCCTGGCAGTTTCTTTTCATACTTGAATGAATGACACCATGAGGGTAGATAACTGTTCAGGAAGAGTGTGAATAGTTTCTGCACACCCCAGAGGAGATGGCACCTAATCATGGCATCATTACTGATCAGCTAAAAGATCAGCTGCTTACACCCTCTTTCCTTTCATTTACTCCTAACAGCCTGGAGATGTGACAAGACCAATCCTTTAACAAGCTCACCTGGGCATTATTTAAAAAGTTATGGATTAGACTAGAGAACAGTTTCTTAGCTGCGTGGCTGGTGTAAGCTCATAAATACAAAACCCGTTCTTCCCTAAATAGGCAAATACAACCCCTTATCATTTTTTCCATGTCTTTCTCCCTCTTGCCCTCCACTGGAGGAGCTGCCACAGGCGGAAAGTTGCCTAATCACTTTCTTGCTAACACAGAAGTAGCTGGAGAGAAGAAACAGAAACTGTGGGAGTGTGTTGGTGATGAGGCCTGGCTGTGGCATGGCATGCCTCCACACATCTCGGCATCTTTCTGGGAGCCTTTCTTGAGAAGCGTTTACCAATAGCTGCCGTTTACTAAGCACTGTACATCTATGCAATTTTCTTCCAACAGTTTTATCAGCCCTATGAGTTTGATCAGCTCCCATTTTACTGATGAACATATATAAAGCTGAGCCTGGAGAAGTCAGGCAGGATTCTACCTCTAGCCAAGGATCCCCAAGCCTGGACCTTTGGATCTGGAGGAACGAGAACCCCTACTCTCTGAATCTTTCTCTCAGGCTATCACAGGACCCCAGAGCCCAGCTTATTTTACTCACTGGAATGGTCAAGTTAGAACTTCTCACCTTCCTGTTGCTCTCCCTTTCAAGGCTTTGTGCTAACTCAAATAATATTTATTGATGCTTGCTATGTGCCAGGCCAGTTCTCGGTGCTGGGGATGCGTCTGTGAATTAGACAGATACGCACTCTGCCTTGTGGAGCTTATGGTCCATCTAGTTGTGGAGACTGGCAATAAACGAACATCACTATAGCAACAGGAAGTGCCAGGAAGGAAACAGACAGGAATAAAAAGGTAGTATATAAAGATATAAAGATCTACCTCCGTAGATAAGGGGTCTGGGAAGGCTGAGACCTAACAGATAAGAAAGAGCCAGCCACACAGAAAGCTGAGGGAAGAGTGTTCTAGACAGAGGGAACAGCAAATGTCAAGGTCCTGAGGCAGGAAAGGGTTTGGTTTAAGGAACAGACAGAAGCAGGCCGGGCTGATCCCACGAGGCCAAAACACCACAGTTAACCACCAAAGGGGCCTGAACAGTGGCCTAAGCTAGTTTTCACACTGTACGTCCTTCTCCTGGTCCTGTCTTTTCTCTCCTCTTAGTTCATCAACAGAAACTTACAGAGCATGTAGCAGCTGCTGTAGGGGAAGAAATGACAGGAACCCCTCCCCCACACCTCTCCTGTGCTGAGATGCCAGGAACTGTGTGGGCTGCGGCAATGGCTAACATTCCTCTAATGGGTGACTGGATCAAAGGCCCCACTCTCCTCAGGGCTCCCATACCAGTTTCTACCCCTGCCTATCACCTTCCTTAGCTGACACCTGGGCAAGGCCTTGAGTACCACTACCCAGCCAAACGGATGGCCACCTATGACAAGAGCGGGCGCCTGGAGTTGGCATGGCTCCTTGCCCAGCAGCCTGCGGCTGTACCTGTTCCACAGGTGACCCAAGGATAGCACCAGGCTCCAGGTCCTGTCAGGCTGGGAAAGCTCATGGGCAGGGCAGAGCTAGAGCCTTCCTGTGGCTTCTCTCCCTTTCCATTCCAGCCTGGAAGGACCCTGCCTCTGGGGTTCTCATTTACCCCGCTTTACCTCTCTGGTCCTCTCAGTACAACTGAGTGTGTGTGTGTGTGTGTGTGTGTGTGCGCGCGCGCACACACACACACACACACACGACAGCAGGCATCAGCTGACACTTTTTTTTTTTTTTTTTAAGACTTTTTATAGCTACTTTATTTATTTATTTATTTATTTTTGGCTGTGTTGGGTCTTCGGTTCGTGCGAGGGCTTTCTCTGGTTACGGCAAGTGGGGGCCACTCTTCATCGCGGTGCGGGGACCGCTCTTCATCGCGGTGCGCGGGCCTTTCACTATCGCGGCCCCTCCCGTTGCGGGGCACAGGCTCCAGACGCGCAGGCTCAGTAGTTGTGGCTCACGGGCCCAGCTGCTCCGTGGCATGTGGGATCTTCCCAGACCAGGGCTCGAACCCGTGTCCCCTGCATTAGCAGGCAGATTCTCAACCACTGCGCCACCAGGGAAGCCCAGCTGACACTTTTTGAGCTGCTCACTCCAATCTTGGCTGGAGTTGCAGGGGAGCCCCAAGGGAGAAGTAAGACTGAACAGCTGAGTGGACGAAGGAACTAGGTATCACGCCAACCATCTCACTTGCATTATGTTTAATCTGCATGAAAGCCTGGACGGTAGTAAGCAGTGTCCCCAAAGTACTACAGAGAGACCTGGAACTCAGAGATGAGAGAACCTGCCCAAAGTCACACAGCCTCCGAGTGCAGAGCTGGGATTCAAACTCAGGTCTCCTGCTGCTGTTCTCATTCTGGTCTGCTGTCTTACCAACAGAGGAACAAAATGGATAGCTGCAAGGCATCACCATAATCCTAAAAGCAGACTCTTGCTGAACACAAAACATATCAGGTGCTGTTCTGAACATTTCCCATCTAACTAACTCATTTAATCTTCAACAGCCTATGAGACAGGTTCTGTGATGATCTCCATTTTATTTGAACCACTGAAGAAACAGAGGCCCTGATCAGAGAGATTCAGTAACTTGCTCAAGGTCACAAGGGCAAAGGCTAGGATGTGATCCAGACAGCCTGATTCCAGGCAACTACCACTGTCAGGTGAAGATAAAAGACGGAGGAGAGGGCTTCCCTGGTGGCGCAGTGGTTAAGAATCTGTCTGCCAATGCAGGGGACACAGGTTCAAGCCCTGGTCCGGGAAGATCCCACATGCTGTGGAGCAACTAAGCCCGTGTGCCGCAACTACTGAGCCTGCGCTCTAGAGCCTGCGAGCCACAACTACTGAAGCCTGCTTGCCTAGAGCCCGTGCTCTGCAACAAGAGAAGCCATTGCAGTGAGAAGCCCGTGAAGCCCGCTTGCCTAGAGCCCGTGCTCTGCAACAAGAGAAGCCATTGCAGTGAGAAGCCCGTGCACGGCAACGAAGAGTAGCCCCTGCTCTCCGCCACTAGAGAAAGCCCGCACGCAGCAACGGAGACCCAACGCAGCCAAAAAAAAAAAAAAAAAAAAAAAAAAAAAAAAAAAAAGACGGAGGAGAGTCAGCCTGAGGCCTTTTCTCCTTGCTCAGATGCTTTCATCTCTCCATCCTGCAGCTGCCTCCTTGGCTACCTGCGCTACAGGAGACCACTACACCTCTCCAGCTCAGCCCAGGATGCAGGGGAAACGTGACCTGGGTCAAGAGGAGTAGGGACCAGTGCTTTTGTTGAGAGCAGTCTTGGGGAGGGGAGCCTGGCATTTACTAGCAGATGCGTGGGCACTTAGCCTCTAGCTGCACCTCCCATTTTGGCTTCTAATTCTGAGAACAGCAGAAAAACACCCCCCCCCCATGTGCTCACCCTGGTCCACAGAAAACTTGGCAGCCTACTTACTGTCTGTTTTGTCTTCTCATCCGATAGAAATGCACAGCTGAGGGCAGCCGGGCAAGGGCACAAGGCCCGAGTGCACCACCAGTGCCAGCTGTGATAATGGGCTCTGCGGATTTTCTGTAGCCCCTTCCAGCAGCCTGACCCACGCCTAAGTCAGGAAAAAAGCATGTGACTTGCCCCAATTCAAGGTCCTTGGGGAGGGGGTAGGAGAATGCCAAGGTGAATTCTGTGATTGATACGACAAAACACAGGCTGGGTGCCTGAAAGCCTGTCTCTACCATAAAACAGGGCCCTATCTGAAAGCCTGCTGCCCTGTCAGTATTTTCTTTTTTTTAAATCAGTGGCTGAGATGAAGGACACGGGAGGAATCACTGTGGCAAATGGGAGTGGGAGGGGCACTAGGGAGCAGATAAAGGCCACCGAGGACCAGAGCAGGGCTTTTGAAGGCGACACAAGTGCTTTAATTGTAATGTCTTTTCAACTGTGAAAGACAGAAGCAAAAGAGGGGAGAGAGTGAGGGCATGGAGAGACCTTTCCCAAACATCACGGTCCCTCAATCTGTGTTGTGACCACCTGTATGCAGGTGCTCCTAAAGGCTGCTGGCTGTATTAGAATAACCTTGAGGGTGATTTTAAAAAACTGCTACTTCTCATCTGCTTTATAGATGGGGGGCAGGGGAGAGGGGTGGGTGGAATCAGGAATGTGTTTTTAAACAAGCTCCCCAGAGTCCTGCCACCCAAACTTAGGAACCAATGGTTTAACCCACTGGTTTAACTTGTTCTTGTGGGCCAAACCCTTTACTTAAGCAAAAAAGCTTACACAAAAGCTCAAAAAATATACAAATGAAAGGCCTTAAGGTGGGGAGACAGTGGTTACCAGGAGGAAGAATCGGGAGGCAGCTATCTTTGGAGCCAGAGTAAGGAGAGCAGCTTTGAGAGATAAAAGTTCACTGAGGGCAGGGCCAAGCCACCCCCTCACCACACAGCAGGCCACTACAGCTTCTGCACCAGGCTCCTTTCTTGCCCAGTACAAGTACCAGAGGGACTGCTGCCCCTCACCTCCCCAATCCTTCAAGTCTGTCAGGATTCCATTCATATACAGCTTCCGGAGAAGCCTTGCCTACCAGGGCAGCTCAGCTGACACACACGGGTAATTAAGTACACTGAATTCTCAGTCCTTTCAATGTCTTCCCTCCCCCAGGGGGGACAATGCCGGTTCTCCTGTTGTGTTCCCAGCACACAGCACTGGGTCTGGCACAGAGCACACCCCCAATCAATATTACACAGAGAAGGAATGGGCACGAACCCTCCCCGCCACGCTTACCTCCCCTGCCCAACTGGCAGCCCCTTAGAACAGAAACCACAGCAATAAAGTGGGCTTACAGGGTGTCACTGGGACCTGTGAAAATCCTTCACAAATGACTTTTTGGTTTTACCCTCCCAACTGCCTCGCCCAGGGCAAGTACCAGCTAACCAGTTAGTTAAATAGCTCATTGACTTGCTAATGAGATTGCTCCTGGGCCGGTTAAAGGAGACAATCAAAAGGGAGGTCCCCAGGGAGAGAGAAAACAAACGGCAAAATGTTGATGCTTGCTGGAGCCAGGTGATTGGTGCCAGGGGTGCGTTATGATATTCTCTTACTTTTGCGGTTATCTGCAAACGTTCCTAATAAACAATGGAAATTTTAAAAATTAAATACAGGAAAAAGAGATGTCTCCAGGGACTGACTTAAACCAGCTTTTCCAGATTGAGGAGCCACTACGTTTCCTTTATTTCTGAGGTCCTGCCTATTGACATTTCCAACACTTTATTTTTTTTTAATTTTGGGCCCGCCGCGCGGCTTGCAGGATCTTAGTTCCACGACCAGGGATTGAACCCAGGGCCCTCGGCGGTGAAAGCTCAGGGTCCTAACCACTGGACCACCAGGGAATTCCCTCTAGCACTTTTACCTTCATTTTGTCACTTCAACAATTATTTACTGAGCACCTACCAGATACCTGGCATTGAGCTAACACTGAGGATGTAGTGATAAATAAGTCTAGGCCTCTGGAGTTTAGTGTGTTCTAAAAAGCCATCAGTCAAGTCCAAATGCTGACCCAGTCCTGGTGCTGTGGGAACACAGAGCTCCTCTAGGGGTCAGGAGTCTCCCTAGTCAGGGGTGGGAGCAAAGTGGTGTGGGGTATCTGTCAGTGTGGCAGGAATATGGGGGGCCAGGGATGAGGCCCGCTACACAGATTGGGAAAGATGATGTCGTCAATAGGTTGGCAGGAGCCACTGAAGGGTTTTAAGTAGGGGAGTGACACGTGATCAGACGATGATAGGTTGGACTAGGGTAGGAAAGAAGCTATATTCCGGACATATTTAAGGGGTAAACGTGTAGGAATTGGTGAGACCAAAGGAGCTGAGAAAGGGCTATCAAGGGGAACCCCTTAGAAAGGGAAAGACCCAGCTTGGAGAAGTTACCTGTTATCAGTCAGGAAATCTGGGGTGCCTGTGAGACCTTCAAGCACGGATGTATGGCTGGCGCTGCTTGGGACTCATGGTACAGTTTCCATCAAGGAGTACTAGATGGTCCCCACTGCTCCTTTTTTTTTGGCCACACTGCGTAGCAGGTGGGATCTTAGTTCCCTGACCAGACCAGGGATCAAACCCATGCGGAGTCTTAACCACTGGACCACCAGGGAAGTCCCCCACTGCTCCTTAACTCTCAGCATGCCTCTAGAACAGGGTGGCCACCCATGGAACCCCTCCCACCAGGGGATGCCAGGATTCAGCTGGCCCTTCCTCAGAAGTCTCCAGCAGCTAATCCTGAAATGGATTAGCTGTAGCCCCAGACCTACATTTCTGTAAGTGGGATCTGGGGATATGCCGTCCTAGGGGCCCACTAGTTCCCCACAAGAATGTTTTGGTTTTGTGTTTCCAATTTGATCACAAGTAGGAGTGCCGTGGCCTCTGGCAACCCAGGTTTGCTCAACTCCGGAGCCAGTGCCTCTGTCATACTACACATCGTAGTGCAGTCAACGAAACACCATCCACCGTTTGTTATTAATGCAGTTAGATGGAATCTCATTCGTTTTACATCTATTTACTTTGGAAAACTGTTTGGTTATTTCACAGTTGTGTATAAGAACAAAAGCAAGAGGTTTTTTTACCCAGTTTTATGTTTGTACATGCTTAAGTGACGTGATAAAAATTATTCAAGTCTACATTGTGAGGGAAGCAAGTCCGTGAAAAAGATTTTCTTTAAGAGGAGTCAGTACATTATTCAGACTTGAGAAACAGTGTCCCTGATAAAAGGCAATTTCAATACAGTGTGGAAGTGGTTTGGTCGCACAGGGAAGAGGCACACTGGAATATACAGGTGGGGGAATCAGAGAATGCTTTCATGAGAAAATGCTTAAACAGAGTGAGCCAGGCTCAGAGAGGTCAAGAAACCAAGGGAGAAGGCCCGGAGGCCTGGGGGTTCAGGGGCCCCAGAGACAGGAAGAACTAGGCTGCAGGCAGGAAGACTAACAAAGAGGCTATCTAGGTAATCCTGGCTCTTAGGCACCAAGACTTTGGCCTGTGCTCTTCTGCATCCTGTGAGTTCAAGTCCACTTCTTCTGGGAGGCCTTCTGAGGCTCCAGCCCTGCTCAGAAGCCCTGCCCTGAGTCTCTGCTGCCATCTGCCCCAGCGGTGATCACTTTTTGCAAACTTCAGTGGCCAGGTCTTCCCCTGCTTTCCCATCCCAGACTAGACACTCCCTAGGGTAGGAATGTGTCTGGATCCTCTCTGGGATCCCAACCCTGCCCCGCATAGAGCTGGGCATAGTGCAGCGCTTGTCGGTAAACTTGTGAGGTTCTAGGAACTGCTAGGCGAGACCTATGACCTAGGAGAGATGAGGATGAAAGGGAGAGAAGAAGTGCCCACCCTGTGCCAAACACCTCACAGTGGGCCTTGAATTCTTCTCAGTCCCGCCCCCCAACCCTTACCCTTACGTGCTAGGAAAGTGCTACTATCAGCCCCCTTTTTCAGGTGAGGAAACACGAAGCTCAGAGAGGAGGCAGTGACTTGGCCAAAGTCCAGGCTTTCTCTTGTGGAGAAGATGGGATCCGAGTCAGGGTCAGTAGCTCTAGAGCCTTTCTCACAGACAGACTCCAATCAGCCACTGCCCAGCGAGTATAAAGTCAGGTGACAGGATTTCTGAGGGCCGAATACTCCCCATGAGGCTTCATGGAAGAGGGACGCAGCTGGAAGAGGTGGGGGGTTCGGAGTAGGGTAAGGGAAAGAGAGACGGCGCCAGGGATCGGAGTAGTGGGCCAGGAAAGAACAGAGGTGGAAGGGGAGGCAGCAGGGGGTGGGGTGGGAGGCGTGGGGCGCCAGTGGGGCAGAGGGTGGGCCTTTGCTAGGCTGGGGGCCTGTTCTGTGTCTCCCAGGCAGGTGAGCGCCCAACTGGAGGCAAGGCAGCGGTAGTCCTGAGGGTCTCACCTCAGCACCAGGAAAACAGAACAAAAACACCTGTAGGTCAGCAACTGGGGCAATTCAAAGGGGGTAATACCTCTCACTCTGACCAGAAGTGGATAACATGACCTTCTGAGCGTGTTCACATTCGTGGTTCACAGAGCACTTTCACATCCAGTTCTGAATCTATTCCTCCCAACGGTTCAGTCAGGCAGTCTAATCCCACTTTATAGATGGGAAATCAAGATGTGGTTTACAACTCCTGCGTGGCAGAATGGGGTTTTGACCCCAGAACCTCTGACTTCCGCCCTTTCCTTAACCGTGATTCCAACTCATTTTTAACCACTCTGCAGATCACCAGCTGCCCCGTGAAACCAAACCGCCATCCAAGTACCAATCTGGGGCTAAAGGCCAAATCCCAGACACTCAATGCCTTCTCACCCTCTCCCAGTTCCAGTGTTAATGACGACACCTAGACATTAATAACAATTCCTTGCCTCTTCATAACTCTCCAAAATCTGAAATCTAGCTGCAATGACTTCATGCAATTGTCTTCCCTTGAGGCAGAGAGGGTGGGTATTCTCATCTAACCTACGAAGAAACTGAGGCCCAGAGAGGGGAAGTGACCAGCCCAAGGCCACACAGTTGAGTCAGTGACAGGGCTGGGACAGGACCAGAATCCAGGTCTCCTGCTACCCTCTCCTTACCTGCAGCACCGACAGGTTGGTCTGTCCAGAAAGGCTCAGCTTCTCCTGCTCTGAGGGGTAGGCATTGTAGCGGTGCAGGTACAGCCAGTCCCGCAGGATCTTCACCGACTCCTTGGGCAGGTTCCCTCTGCGCTTCCTCTTGCCTGCCAGGGAGAGGAGGCCTTCATCCTCACCCAGGTCACTGTCTGACATGGTGTCTAGGGGCTACGCTGGACCTCAGGCAAGCCTAAAACAGGTGACAAAGGGGAGGGGGACATTATTACCATGCGGTGCCTCTGACCCTTTTCCTAGTCTTCCAGCACATCATTACTAAAGCCTAGGACACCAGAAACGGGGTAATCGAAATTCAAAGTCTCAGGCCATACCAAAGCCTGGGCAAGGTAGAAGGAAGGGTCCAAAATGCCTCTATTTCGTCAGGCCGGTAGATAACTACTGAAATAAATGGCAGATCATTAATAAGCAGAACCAGACTAGAAGTAATTACAGCTACCACTGAGGCCTGTTTCCCATGCTCTGTACTGAGCATTTCACCTTTATTATCTCATTCAGTCCTCACAAATGCCCTTGTAAGGGAGACACTAATATCATCATCATTTTACAGATGAGAAAAAACAAGGCCCAGAGAGATTCAGAAAGTCACCCAAGATACTCTGGCTGTTAAACAGTCACCATGTGACCCAGTAATTTCACTCCTAAGGTAGCTAAGCTATGAAGAGAAATGAAAACCCACGTCCACACAAAACCTTGTACAAAAATGTTTATAGTAACATTATTCATAATAGTCAAAGGTGGAAGCAACCCAAGTGTCCTCCAGCAGATGAATGGTTAAACAAAATGTGGCCTATCCATAATACTGTAGAATATTATTCAGCCATAAAAAGGAAGTTCTGATCCATGCTACAATATGGATGAACCTTGCAACTATTATGCTAAGTGAAAGAAGCAAGTCACAAAAAACACATACTATATGATTCCGTTTTTATGAAATGTCCAGAATGGGCTGGAGGGGATAGAAGAGTGATAACTAAAGGGTATGAAGTTTCTTTTCTAGGTGATAAAAATGTTCTAAAATTGATTGTGGTGATGGTTGCATAATTGTGAATATACTAAAAAAAACACTGGTTTGCTTTAAAAGAGTAAGTTGTATGGTATGTGAATTATATCTCAATAAAGCTGTTATATATAAAAAAAAAATCTCACCTCCAGGATATGGTATGGAAGTAGGGTTTAGACCCAGATAGCTTGCCCCGTCCTCCACCCCCATCCCATCTTGCTTCCAGGGTCTCCCAGGACCCCGTGAGGAGTCTGGAAACCCTATCAATCTCCACAGTCCTACAGCAATCCATGTAATATTTACTGTGTACCTACTGTGTATACCCTGCAGAGATGCTGAGTTATCCCTACTGGTTATCTCTCATTCTCCTTTGTCATCTAGCCCCTGGCCGGGTCCCAGAATCAGTGCCTCAAAAATCCAGATAAATAAGCAAGGCTGGGCTCTAGTTCCTCCAACTTGGCCGTGTGACCTTGGGCAAGCATCCTTCCCTCTCTGGGCTTGAGCCTCCTCTTCATCTGTTAATTGAAGGAAGGTGTTTCCCTAGACAATCCAACTCAGTTGCTTATCCCCCTGACAAACTTCTTGTTCGAACACGCAAAAGAGATATACATTTTAAAACCAAAAGTTCCAGGACAAGCTGATGCCAGAATCTCAAGGCCCCTCCCTCCTCAGCCTTTTAACAGCTCCCTAGCAGGCTGGGCCAACAGACTCTGGCATCTCCCAGGTTTTGTTTCCTCGACTTGGGCCTGAGCCCAGATATCCGGGCTGGCTAGGCCAGGCTTTCGAGGGAAGGGTCTACCCTCCCAGCCGGGCCACCTGGAGGTGAGACAGGCATTGGTTAGAGGTGCCACTCCTCAGAGAGCAGCAACTGTGGGCTGCTTTCTGAGGTCAGGTTTCTGAGGTTTAGCTGGCCAGGGCAGTTGGGATCTGAGCTCAGGCAGGGATGCAGCCCTGGCAGGCTGTGAGAAGTTTACTCAAGGTTATCTGTACAGATTCCACCCTGGCTGCCAGTCAAGTCCCAGTCTGCAGGGTTCCAGTGGGTGGCGTATGGAGGTGACCCCCTCAGTCTACACAGACCTCTCTACCGCAGTGTCCTGCACCCCAGCCATGATATTCACCGACAAATACAGCAAACACAGTTTACAAATCCCAATCCAGGAGGCTTCCCACACACACACCCCACGCTCCCACCCAGCCTCACGCCAGGCAACTCTCTAAGAGCACTCAGATAACTAGCACCAACCCATCGCTCAGCCCCTGGAACCCCCAGGACTTTCACCGACAAATACAGCAGACACAGTTTACAAATCCCACGTCTAGCACGAACAACTGGTACCACGCAAGCAATTCCTGGATATACGCCCACCCACGATCTCTCAGACTGGGACAACTCCCGACGACATCATACTAAGGGTCAGTTCTTACCCTAACTGGCCTGTGGTAGCACCCTCTCGACATAACACCCAGGGCACCCTCCTACACACTCCACGACGCTGACCTGCAACCACTCCCGCGCCAACTTTCTGACAACTTCCCCAGCTCGGCCCGACACTCCCCCGGGCCGAGCACTCACGCTGCATTCCCAGCAGTTCACACAAAGCGCGCAGCCTCCCCCGCGGCCCAGACCCGAGTCGGAGCACATGGCTCCCGGGGCGGTGGGGGGTCGGCCTGCGCTCGGGGCGCCTGCACCCCTCAGTCCCCCACCCCGCGTCAGACTCGGCGCTTCTGTTCCCCCGCGGGCCTGCAATCCGGGTGGGGCGGGGGCTCTGGAAGAAAGAAAACTCACGTGCCTGTCCCGGGGCAGGAAAAAGTTTGGTTCCCACCCCCTTCCCCCGCCGCTCGGCGCTCCTGACTCTTCGGGGCGCGGGGCTGGCCGAGCCTGCGCGCTCGGCTTTGTGCTCCGAACTCGGCCCGGAGGGGGAGGGGAGGGGGCTGGGCTCCCACCTCCGCACCGCCCCCCCCAATCCTGCGCCCAGACTCCATGTTGGCCGCCCCCTGCCCCGGAGACTGCGCGCTTCGCCCGCGGGAGGCTCGGCTCAGGCTCGGCCTGCCCGAGGGACGCGGCGCACACAAACTTTCTTCGGGTCGCCGGCCCCACGCGCCCCGCTTCCTTGGCCCGCCTGGGAGTGACAGATGCCTCCGAGACAGACTTTCCTTTGTTCCAAAGGAAAAGGGAACTCGCGCGGGCTCCCCGGCCCCCCCCAGCTCCGAGACCTTCCGGCTGCCCCCACCCGCAGCTGTCACTCTCGGGGGGCCCCTCCCCGGCTCGGCCGCGGCGGGGGGTAGGGGGGCTACCGGCGGTTAGCAACGTGCACTTTTGAAACCAAACAAACCCGCCCCCCGCGCGCTCACCCCGGCCCGGGGCAGGGGCGGCCCTCTACCGGGGTGGGCTCCTAGGGAGTTGGGTCCCCCAAAAGGGCCGCGAGCGAACTTTCTCCGGGGGGGTGGAACAGCCCCCCCCTACCGGTCCCAGTCAGCACACCGCAGTCGGGACTCAGAAACACACCCGAGGTCACCCATCCACAATCGCACGCGCTTAGACGACGCCCCCTCCCCCGCCCGGCCGAGAAAAAGAAACTTTCCAAGTTGTCCGCGCGCCCCCCGCCCCCATCTGCCCCCCTCCTGCGCCCCGCACTGACTTTTCCCAGCAGCTTTTCCGTCCACGCGGTTTAGGGGTCGGTCCCGGGCGTCCCGGCAGGGGGCGGGAGGCGCCGGGGGAGCGCGCCGCGTACCTGCCGGGCCTGACACTCGGCCTGACAGCTCGCGGCTGGAAAGCACCTCGCGGCCTGACGTCAGATCCCCTCTCCTCCCCTCCGCGCTCTCCTCGCCCTCCCCCACCCGCCCGGAGGGAGAAAACAAACTTTGTGAGGAGCGCGGCGAGCGACGCCCACCCCCCGCGGGGCGGACCAGCGGCTGGGGGCTTCGCCCCGCCCACCGCGCCCGGAGGGGGCGGAGCCGGGAGGGCACCTTCTTCCTGCGCCCACCCCCACCCTCAGGAATGCCACATGGCCTCCGAAGAGGAGTGGTGGGAACCCGGATCGGGATAGTGCGCTTGGGGGCAGGAAGTGGCCCGTTCCTCCTTTCGGAGAGCATTTCCGGAGCGCCTACTGTGTGCTCCACGCAGGGGGTGGGGGTCGTTACCGAGAGGAGAAATAATGCAAATCCCGATGTTTGTTAGTCAAATCTCCGGAGAGGAAACTGAGGCCCAGTTAGTCCGGGGATTTACCCCCAGCTGGTAAGGACTGGGATCTGAATGCGGCGCCTTTTCTGCCCTCAAGGTCGCGTAGAGTCGGGTAGAAGTCTCCCTCGGACACAGCCCCAAAGCACGTAGCCCCAGGGTCTGTCACACAAGGGGCAGCCAGAGGTAAAAATAGCCAATGTTTGAGTGTTTATAACGCAGTGACCTTAAGCGTGTGTATCTCCCTCGGGTTATGGGGTAGGTCCTGTTATATGTCAGTCCCTGGTTTGCCCATGAGCTGTTCTTGACTTTGCTTCTTGTCACACAGTCAACCAGTGTCATTCAGCCCAGGTGGGTCCGATAGCGGGAGGCCGAGCGCTTATCTGATTGAGACGGGCCGTTGAAGGAGGCAGATGACCGTCTAAGAGCTCTCAGCGCTCCCTGGTTTCTTTTTCCTCTGCCCTCAACACCCAACTCCAGGACGTTTCCCTTGGTCTTCCCCAACCCTGCCAGCACGTTCTTCCCTGCTCTTTGCTCTCTGTTCCACGTACTGTAAAATACCTGCTGACCAACCTGTTGGCCTTCTGGGGAGACTTTGTGCCCCGCAGAGACTAGCACAGAGTCAGCCTAAAAATGGGTAAGGCCTTTTCTGGGTCTCTGGTTCCTCATCTGGTCCCAGATATGTAGGACTCTCGAGCTTGGAAATCAGCAGCTTTGAAATGGTTTTTGGTCTTAATTGCCGTTTAGCTATGGAGAACTCAGAACAAAGATCTAGTTTGCTCCCCAGACCCTAAGCCAATCAGAATGCTGATTAAATGACTGTTAAGGTGCACCTGGACTCCCCGTTGAAGCCAGACTAACCTGCAAATGCTTAGAAGCTAGTTGGCCAAACTGCTTTCCTCACAGCAGTAGCCAGAGTGTCAGTGCTGCAGCCCAGCGCTCTCCGTGTCACAGACGGGGAAACCAGAGCCCAGAGTGGAGGCCCCAAACAATTTCTTGGAGCGCTCTGTCCACAGCCTTATGAGAGAAAAAGGGAGGCTTGGGGAGTCTCACGTAAAAAAGGTAAAACCTCTGGGCCCTGCAGAAATAGAGACGCAGATGTAGAGAACAAAGGTATGGACACCGAGGGGGGAAAGTGGCGGGGGATGAATTGGGAGATTGGGATTGACATATATACACTAATATGTATAAAATGGATAACTAATGAGAACCTGCTGTATAAAAAATAAATAAAATTCGAAAAAAAATGTAAAAAAAAAACCCTCCGGACCCTGGTCCCTAGGATCACAGAACATGTGTGGGATGGGGGCCTACATAAGGGGGGACCCTGTAAGGGAAAACGGGTGCAGCCAGGTGAGCCTGTTGATGCGACGGTTCCCAGCACTTGGTGTCAGTGCATGAGAGCCAGACTCTGCCCGTTTTGGAGAAGCCACAGGGGACCTGGGCTGCAGCCCAGAGACCTCCCGGCAAATCCAGCCGGCAGCAGCCCCCTAGGCCAGTGCTTCGCACGTCTTGTGCTAGACGAGGTGCATGGGGCAAATGGAGGAGAGCAGCTCTGTCCTCCTTTTAGCCCGCAGTGGAGCCACCTGAGAGCCGGTAACAAAGCAGATTCAGGAGCCCTTCCCCAGACTTCCTGGAGGGGGAGGGGGAGAGTTGGGAGGTAGAGGGGAGGCTGGTAGTATGTCAAGATTGTGCATTGTAAACAAATTTGAGAATTACCGCGTGTTTCTCAACTGGTAAGTTATCAGAATTTAAAATATATGCATCCTTTAAAAGCCAGTAAGTGTACCTCTAGGAATCTATATCGAGAAATAATTGCAGAACAAAGATGAATGCTTACACAAGATTGTTCTTTGCAGCACTATTTATTTTGGTGGAAAATTTCAAACAGCTACGTGCCCCTCAGCGGGAGCTGACTGCTTACAGGCACTCTGGGACCTCTGCACAGCGGGATGTTGTAATGGGGTAAGTCTGTGAGCACTAACCTAGGAGATGGCCAAGGAATATTTATTATGACACTTTGCAATGTCCTAGCAAGAAGGGGCTTTGCATATACTTGGTGAGAACTTTCGTGGGAAAACTTTTTCCAACTGGGAAGTTATTTTTATTGTCATTTTTCTCTCATCCAGTTTTGCCCCCCCACCCCTCTCTTTTTCACAGATGAAAAAACTGGGTCCCTGAGAGAAGAAGGGACTTGCCCCATGATCTGCCTGGGGTCCTGACTCCTGGCACAGATCTGGGGTGGGGGTGGAGGGGAAAGAGAGGTGGGCGAGGCATCAGAGCTCAGGCAAACCTGGTGGCCGCCGGGAGGCCATTTTAGGAAGAGTCCCAGGAACTCAAGATCCCTCAGGCCAGAAAGGGACTGGATAGGCTGCATAAGGCAATTTTGCCTCTGTACCTGAAAACCCAAATTAGAGGCTCCTGATGATGGGGCTGTCTCTTGATTGTGCCTGTTTCTAGTGAACTTGGTTATTGCATGCATAGGTTCAAATGAATGTTATGCAAATCTATTTTCATTGGGAAAAAAAAAGGCCAGCCATTACTCTTTTTACCTGGGGTTGATGGAAATGGGGAAAGAGACTGATATTCACTATATTCACCTGGCTTCCAACATGAGCCAAGGCGAGATCCGGTAGCACAAAGGAGATAGGGTTCTGGGGGGTAGAGGGGAAGAGTCCAGCAAAGGCCAGGGTCAGTCAGTAATTCAGGAAAAAGCTGGATTTGATCAGCTGGTAGGGCCTTGAAGGCTGAAGTGAAGAATTTGGATTTGGCAGTGTGGGTAGTAGGGAGCCCCTGCAGGGCTGCTGAGACAGTGGCTGAGGAGAGGCGGGAAGAGATTGGAGGTAGGGTGATCAGGTGAGGCAGCTCTGGGTAATTGAGCCCAAACAGATGGAGACCTGTCTCTGAAGTCTAGGAGATTTGTAGCTCTCTTCCGTGAGGTTGTGCATTTTCATCTAATGTGGATTTCAGTTTATCAACATCTTACTTTAAAAGTCTTCTAGTATTTTTTTTTTTAAATAAATTTGTTTATTTATTTATTTTTGGCTCTGTTGGGTCTTCGTTGCTGCGCACGGGCTTTTTGTAGTTGCGGTGAGCGGGGGCTACTCTTCGTTGTGGTGTGCAGGCTTCTCATTGCGGTGGCTTCTCTTGTTGCGGAGCAGGGGATCTAGGCATGCGGGCTCAGTAGTTGTGGCTGGCGGGCTCTAGAGCGCAGGCTCAGTAGTTGTGGCGCACGGGTTTAATTGCTCCGTGGCATGTGGGATCTTCCCGGACCAGGAATCTAACCCATGTCCCCCGCATTGGCAGGCAGATTCTTAACCACTGCGCCACCAGGGAAGTCCCTAGTATTTTGTTGATCAGCTACAATTTGCTTAGTTTTCTCCTAGTTGTCAGGTATGCGCTCATTCATCTAATTTTTGAGTGCCCAGTGCTTGACAGGCTGTGTGCTTGAAGCTGGGGGATTTGGGCTACAGTGCCCGGTGGTGGAAAGGGTATGGGATTTGGGATTTGGAGCTACTAGCCAGGTGATGGAGGCAAGTCATCCAAACCCACTGAACCTCAGTTTTCTCATCTGTGGAAACATCTGGCTTTGGTGGGGGTCAGAGAAAATAAAGGCTGTGTAAAAACCGTTTGTGAATAGCATTCAGCATTTATAGAACAGCAGATACCATTATCAGGGTGTCTTAGCTCTGCTTCTAATAGCTGTGCGGCATTTGACAATCCGAGTTCCCGTTTCTTTCTCTTCATCAGAGAAATGACAGGGTTGAAAGATAGTCCTAAAGGTCTCTTCCTTCTTTGGCATTCTACCATCTAAGGCTTAAATGTTTTTGAAAGCAACGTCTTGTATATATAAGTGTCTGTTTGCCCACAGTTTAGGCAACACTGGATTAAAGATTAAAACACTGGATTAAGATTAAAAAATCTTTTTTTTTTTTTCTTTAAGTTTTTGGCCATACCCCACGGCATGTGGGATCTTAGTTCCCCAAGCAGAGATTGAACCCACGCCTCCTGCATTGGAAAGCAGAGTCTTAACCACTGGACTGCCAAGGAAGTCCCAAAAAATCTTTTTAAATTTTATCTTTTCTGTGTTAAGTGGTGAGGAGTATTACCTAAAACTGTATCTGTCTGCATGGCTTTCTTAAATAGCTTTCTAGTTACACTTGATTATCTGATTTTCTTCCTGTGCAGTTTACATTTCAAATGGGCCCCAAGTTATAGCACTTTAACGTAGGGATGTCCGTGTGGCAGGGATGTGGCAGTGACCTGCAGGTAGAGTTACCACAGTCTCTTCTCTTGATGCCTTCTGGCTTCTAGACTGATTAATTAGTGGGTGTTGTGCTTTTAATTCGGGGATTGAAAAAGATCCCTTTCGATTTTTCTGATAGTCTGCTGTCCTACCTGTAAACCACTGGGTACTGGTACTTGCAATCACAGCCATAGAAATCAGCTGTCAGAACTGGCTGTTGTGGGGCCTGGGAGATTTAATGACTATTTTTCTTCATTCTTTTTATTAGGATCCCAGGTGATAGGACAGTGGGGGATCAGATTCCGTTTGGCATGATTTCATCTTTTTTATATGTGGGAACTTTTTTACCTCCTGGAGTACTTTTTATTATTTTTATTTTTTAAATTAATTTATTAATTTTTGGCTGCGTTGGGTCTTCGTTGCTTCGTGCGGGTTCTCTCTAGCTGTGGAGAGCAGGGGCTACTCTTCGTTGTGGTGCGCGGGCTTCTCATTGCAGTGGCTTCTCTTGTTGCGGAGCGCGGGCTCCAGGCACACAGCCTTCAGTAGTTGTGGCTCATGGGCTCTAGAGCGCAGGCTCAGTAGTTGTGGCGCATGGGCATAGTTGCTCTGCGGCATGTGGGATCTTCCCGGACCAGGGATCGAACCCGTGTCCCCTGCATTGACAGGCAGATTCTTAACCACTGCGCCACCAGAGAAGTCCCCTGGAGTACTTTTTAAATTACAAAAGGAAACACACTGTGTTAATTATGGCAAGTTAAACAATGCAAAAGCATATAAAGAAAGTGAATAACCTCCCCCCCTCATTCCCACCTTTCAGCATTAGCAGTGATAACAGGTATGTATTCTTCCTCACCTTTCTCCATGTTCATGTAAACACATGCAAATATATACACACATCCTGAGAGGTGTTTTCTCTCCTCTCTCTTATTTACATTTTTTCCTAATTTTCAACAATTGCAAATAACATTTTCTACATAAAGATGTTTGCAATTCTGAGAATTTCCTGAAATAGATTCTCTGAAGTGGGATTACTGGGACAAAGAGTAAGAATGAATATTTGTAAGGCATGTTACCAGAGTGCTCTCCATGACAGCATTTGTAGTGTTTGAGTGCTTGTCTTACCCCGTCCTTAACCACATCAAGTGTTAGCAGTTTTATGTTAATCTTTGCTCATTTGATGGCTGAAGAATTGCCTTTGGTTCTTTTAATCTGCATTTCTTCTTATTATTGGTGAGATTGGATATCTTTTTTAAAATATTTATTTATTTATTTTTGGCTACGTTGGGTCTTCATTGCTGCGCGCAGGCTTCCTCTAGTTGTGGCTAGCGGGGGCTGCTCTTTGTTGCGATGCACGGGCTTCTTATCACGGAGGCTTCTCTTGTTGTGGAGCACGGGCTCTAGGCACGCAGGCTTCAGTAGTTGTGGCACGCAGGCTCAGTAGTTGCGGCTCGCGAGCTCTAGAGTATAGGCTCAGTAGTTGTGGCGCATGGGCTTAGTTGCTCCATGGCATGTGGGATCTTCCCGGGCCAGGGCTCGAACCCGTGTTCCCTGCATTGGCAGGCGGATTCTTAACCACTGCGCCACCAGGCAAGTACTGAGATTGGGTATCTTAAAATTTCCTGATTATTGGACATTTGTCACCTGTGAATTATCTCTGCATCTTTTCAGGTCATTATGAGGTTTTTTTCTGACCTGCAAGTTCTTTTTAGTAGTAAGGATACTTAATCCTTGTTTGTCCTATTGGTTGCAGGTAGTTTTTTCCCCCAAGATTATTGTTTGCTTTTTTTCTAACTCTTTTCTAAGCTGTTTTTTCTTTGTTTTTTTTTTTTTAACTTCTTACTTGGTCAAATGTCAGTCTTTGTGATGTTGCCCATTGCTTTTAGGCTCAGAAAGAATATCAGTGATCCAAGGATGTTCACCTAGACTTTCTTGTTGATTTTGTTTCTTAAGGTTTAATTTTTAACACTTAACCCTTTGCTGCATCTGGAGTTTATTTTGATTTACAGTGTGAGGTAAGAATCCCAATACATTTTTTTTCTTAATGGCATACCATTTTTTATCATCTTTCCTATGTGCGATGCCACTTCTTCCAAGGCATTGAGTTATTACACTATTTTTCATGGTATATCCCAAGGAGGGGGTATCTTGAGACTACTACTTTAGATGATGAAAAGACAGATTTTGGCCAGGGAAGGAAAGCCTTTGAATTTCTGTAGTGGAGACAGATTCTCCTCTGTGAAGCTAATGATGTTTGGGCTTTAAGGACCCTTACTTGCCCCTGTCTCTTCCAAGGCCCTGGAAGAGGTCATATGTTTTCATAAAATATACAAATTAAGAAATTGTCATTGTAATCACTTAAGACCACTGTCTTATTCCACTATGACTTCCCTCCTCACTGTTCCCCTCCTGCTAACTGGCCTTCTGTTGGCTCTGGACATTTTTCTGGATCTGGCTAAGGGTTGAGTTAGAATGCATTTAGGTTGGGTTTATCTATTTATGTAGTTTGTAGTCACTTCCACCAACAGTTCAAATACTGACAACTATCCTGGTAGAGGAAAGCCTTTCATGACACAAAGATGCAGGCACAGAGGTAGTGGCACCATATAAAGGTGTCCTATAGCATACACACCAGAAGTATATAAGTAAAGGAACATAAACAAGGTTGGAAACATGGATCAGAAGCTGGTCTGTGGCAAATTCTTCCGATCATGAAGATTGTAAAAATGGAAGCAGAGGACTCAGTTTTTGTTTTTTGTTTTTTTAAATTTATTTTTGGCTGTGTTGGGTCTTCGTTGCTGCGTGCAGGCTTTCTCTAGTTGGGGTGAGCGGGGTCTACTCTTCGTTGCGGTGCGCAGGCTTCTCATTGCAGTGGCTTCTCTTGTTGTGGAGCATGGGCTCTAGGCACGCGGGCTTCAGTAGTTGTGGCACGCGGGCTCAGTAGCTGTGGCTTGCGGGCTCTAGAGCTCAGGCTCAGTAGTTGTGGTGCACAGGCTTAGTTGCTCCGCGGCATGTGGGATCTTTCCGGACCAGGGCTCGAACCCGTGTCCCCTGCCTTGGCAGGCAGATTCTTAACCACTGCGCCACCAGGGAAGTCCCGAGGACTCAGTTTTTACCAACACTTATTAGAAGTGGAACTTTTCGGGAATTCCCTGGCAGTCCAGTGGTTAGGACTTGCGCTTTTACTGCCAAGGGCCTGGGTTCAATCCCTGGTCGGTGAACTAAGATCCCACAAGCCGTGCGGTGTGGCCAAAAAATAAAATTAAATTAAATTGGAAAAAAAAAAGGAACTTTTCTTCTTCCAAGAATGTACTTGATAATGCAGTGTACACAATTATAAATGTACACATCAGAAGAAAGACTGAATCATCTTTATTTTTCTCTATAAAATCATATTATGAAACTATTATCATATAAGGTCAAAGAAAATGCCCCCAAAAGTAGGAAAAAATACTTGGAGAGGTGTTTCAGGCAGTTAATTAATAAAAATACTATGTTATTTTTCTGGATTTTGTGATTTTTGTGATATATGTTAGTTTTTTAAAAATATGTAGTTTGCTATCTTTTTTTTTCTCATTTTGAATAAAGAGTCACATTTCTGCCAAATTTTATATATTTAATTTTACATTTTTTTTCTTAATGAAGCCCCCCTCCAAATTATATGTTTCAGTTCCCACAAAACCTGGATCTGCCTTCAACCCTTAGGATGAATATGTTGGCAAAGATTAAGCCTTACCCCTTAAGAAGCTCTGGTTATAATTTGTCCCCTCTGGCCCTTTAGAAATGAAATTTCTTGCCCTTTACTCTGATTTTGACATGGAAATAAAACTTTTAAAGGGGTCATTAAGTGAATGATACTTTATGCATTCTGTTCTTCACCGTGCCTTTTTCACTTAACAGTATATCTTAGAGGCCTTTCTCTTCATATGTGAAGAACTTCCCTGTTCCTTTCAGCACTTACCTCTTATTCCTTTGTATGGATATACCATATTTATCTTACTGCTGTCCCGTGGGTTGTCATGTAGGTTGATTCCAGTATTAACTATCACAAACAATGCTGCAGTAAGTAACGTTATACATCTGTCATTTCACAGAGTACAGTCTTAGGATAAATTTTCAGGATTTGTCTTCCCATGAGTGTATGAGAAAAGTTTAGGTTGGAAATAATTTTTTTTCAGATTTTTTTATTGTGGAAAAATATACATAACGTAAAACTTACCATTTTAACCATTTTCAGGTGTACGGTCCAGTGGTATTAAGTACATTCACACTGTTGTACAACCATCGCCACCGTCCATCTCCAGAATTTCTTCATCTTCTCCAACTGAAACCCTGTACCATAAATAGTAACTCCCTATTCCCCACTTGCCCTAGCCCCTGGCAACCATCATTTTACTTTTTGTATTCATAAATTTGATTACTCTAGATACCTCATAAAAGTGTAATCATACAGTATTTGTCTTTTTGTGTCTGACTTATTTCACTTAGAGTAATGTCCCCCAGGTGCATCCATGTTGGAGCCTGTGTCAGAATGTCCTTTTTTTTTTTTTTTAAGGCTGAATGATATTTTGCTGTATATGTATACCATGTTTTGCTTATCCATTCATCTGTCCTTGGAAGCTTGGGTTGTTTCCACCCTTTGACTATTGGGAATAGCTGCTATGAACATGGATGTGCAGAAACCCATTGAGTTCCTGTTTTCAATGATTTGGGGTATATACCCCGAAGTTTCATCAGATTTTGAAGGCATTGCTCTGCTGTCTCTCAGCTTTTAGTATTGCAGTTGGGAAATCCCAGGTCATTCTGAATACTGATACTTTGTGTATGACCTACTTTTTCTTCTCTAGAAATTTCTAGAATGTCCTCGAATCCTTAGTGAACTGGAATTTCTTGATGATATGCCCTGATATGAGTCTGTTTTTTCCCCTATTGCTGAGGGTTCTGGGAGTCGAGAGTGGGGTGAAAGCCAGGGGGGTGGGGGTGGGAGGGTCTCACCATTTAGTATTATGAGCTCTGTGCCTCGCTGGCAGTGTTCCCAGAGCTGAGCGGAGGAAGAGGGCTGAGGGTCTGGACATCTTCAAGAGTTAGTATATGAACTTTCGTTTAATCCCCTTGTTGGTATCTTGTCTGTCTCCTGTGCCTAGTGGCTACTTGTCCAGGGACCTTCTTCTACCTTCTCCAAAAAATAAACTTCTGATCTGCCAGGGTCTGGGTTGCAGCCATGGTGAGTGGGGAGTAATGTAAGGAAAGGGATCTAAGAGTCTATTATTTTATATGTATATATTTTTGAAAGTATTTTTATTTATTTATTTATTTTTGGCTGCGTTGGGTCTTCGTTGCTGCACGCGGGCTTTCTCTAGTTGTGGCGAGCGGAGGCTACTCTTCGTTGCTGTGTGCGGGCTTCTCATCCCGGTGGCTTCTCTTGTTGCGGAGCACAGGCTCTAGGC
The DNA here is from genome assembly GCF_949987535.1 of Balaenoptera acutorostrata. Taxonomy (NCBI): domain Eukaryota; kingdom Metazoa; phylum Chordata; class Mammalia; order Artiodactyla; family Balaenopteridae; genus Balaenoptera; species Balaenoptera acutorostrata. Next base: position 66,994,275 of record NC_080078.1, on the reverse strand, counting down.
ACACGAGCTTCAGTAGTTGTGGCTCGTGTGCTCTAGAGCACAGGCTCAGTAGTTGTGGCGCACGGGCTTAGTTTCTCCGCAGTGTGTGGGATCCTCCTGGACCAGGGCTCGAACCCGTGTCCCCTGCATTGGCAGGCGGATTCTTCACCACTGCGCCGCCAGGGAAGCCCTATTATTTTCCATCCCCTTCTCCTTTTTTTTTTTTTTTGGAATGCAAGCCTTGTTTATTTGTTTATTTATTTATTTATTTATTTTTGGCTGTGTTGGGTCTTCATTTCTGTGCGAGGGCTTTCTCCAGTTGTGGCGAGTGGGGGCCACTCTTCATCGCGGTGCGCGGGCCTCTCACTATCGCGGCCTCTCTTGTTGCGGAGCAAGGGCTCCAGACGCGCAGGCTCAGTAATTGTGGCTCACGGGCCCAGCTGCTCCGTGGCATGTGGGATCTTCCCAGACCAGGGCTCAAACCCGTGTCCCCTGCATTGGCAGGCAGATTCTCAACCACTGCGCCACCGGGGAAGCCCCTTAAGCAACTTTTTAAGCCCTCTTCTGCCCATCGTCCTTGCTATAGCAGCCCCTCCCCCAACCTCACCTTCATGCCCCTTCTAGAGGTGCCACTGATTTCTGAGTCTTTTGAGGATTCTGTGGTATAAATCAGGTTAAATTTTCACCTTTCCTTATTGCCTGCTTGGTTTTGCCATCTGATAGTACTTGTCCATTTACGTTTTTTTTTTAAGCAGAGACCATATTCTTTTCTTTTTAATTTTTATTTATTTATTTTTTTTGGCTGCATCCGGTCTTGGTGGTGGCATGCGGGATCTTTGTTGTGGCATGCGGGATCTTTCATTGTGGCCTGCGAGCTCTTAGCTGCAGCGCACGCATGGGCCTCTCTCTAGTTGTGGCGTGGGGGTTTTCCTCTTCTCTAGTTGTGGCGCGGGGGCTCCAGAGCGTGTGGGCTCTGTAGTTCGCAGCACGCAGGTTCTTTAGGTGAGGTGTGCGAGCTCAGTAGCTGTGGCGCGTGAGCTTAGTTGCCCCGAGGCATGTGGGATCTTAGTTCCCCGACCTGGGATTGAACCCGTGTCCCCTGCATTGGAAGGCGGATTCTTAACCACTGGACCACCAGGGAAGTCCCCTTGTCCATTTACTTTGTACCCTCAGCGATTCTGTAGTGCTCCCCTCTCCCATTCTCCTCTTTCTTGTGGGTTTATGCATTTTGAAAGTAGAGTTTCAAAAGGGAGCCACATTACATACCTGTGATACATCTACCATCTTCAACTTAATTTTTTTCCCACATGGCTTCCCAACGGTCCCAACACCCTTCTGTTGAGTAGTCTACCTTTCTCCCTCCGGGTTGAGATGCCAGCCTTATCCTACACCAAGTAGCAGGTCCCATTTGTCTGTGGATCCTATTACTGAGCTTTGTCTTCTGTTTCAACAGGTCTTTATTGAGCATATTCTATGTGCCAGACTCTGATCTAGGCCAGGCTCTGATCTAGGCACTGGAGATAAAAGCAGTGTATAAAGTACAGCCTCCGCCTCCTGGAGATTACATTCTAGTGAAGGGACACAGGCAATAAATAATGTCAGGTAATGGTAAGTACTAGGAAGAAAAATAGAGTAAGACATAGAGAGTGAGAGGTTGAGCTACTGTAGATACCAACAGAGGAGTGCCATCTCAGGAGGTGACAATGAATAGCATCTTTATAAATGGGAAACTCCAGCCATGCATGGGTCTTTAGAGAGGGGGTGTCGCGAGCAGAGGAAATACCCAGAGCAAAGACCCTGAGACAGAAGTGAGCTGGGTGAGGGACTTCCCTGGCGGTCCAGTGGTTAAGACTCCACGCTTCCACTGCAGGGGGCGTGGGTTCAATCCCTGCTCGGGGAACTAAGATCACGCATGCCATGTGGCCAAAAAAAGAAAAAAAAGAAAAAGAAATGAGCTGGGTGAGTTTGAGGAATAATAAGAACAGTTGTGGCTGGAGCCCTGCAGGCAAAGGGGGAAGTGGTACCTGGGGCCAGATTTTGCAGGGCCTGGTAGGCCTTGGCCAAAAGTGTGTATTTTATTCCACACACAACGGGAAGTCATTGTAGTGTTGAGAACAGAAGAATGGAGACATAAGCATCATTACGTGTTAAAAGCAAGGCTGTGGTGGTTGTATGGAGAACAGACTTCGGGGAGGAGGCAGGAGTGGCAACAGTTGGGCTATTGTCCTAACCTGCTGAGACAGAGGTGCCTTGGACTAACGGGGGGTGGGGTTGAGAGGTGAGAAGCTATTGGTTCTGGAATATATTCTGAAGGTAGAGCCAACAGAACAGGTGGGCTGAAGGACTGTATATGGGTGGAAAGGAAAAGATCCCACATGCTGCAGAGCAACTAAGCCTGTGCGCCACAACTACTGAGCCCGCATGCCATAACTACTGAAGACTGCGCGCCTAGAGCCCGAGCTGCACAACAAGAGAAGCCACTGCAATGAGAAGCCCGCGCACCACAACGAAGAGTAGCCCCTGCTGGCCGCAACTAGACAAAGCCCGCGCACAGCAGCAAAGACTCAACGCAGCCAAAAATAAACAAAATAACCCCTTTGAGACAAATGATACCTTTTTTTAAAAGTATTTGTTTATTTATTTATTTATGGCTGTGTTGGGTCTTCGTTTCTGTGCAAGGGCTTTCTCTAGTTGTGGCAAGCGGGGGCCACTCTTCATCACGGTGCGCGGGCCTCTCACTATCGCAGCCTCTCTTGTTGCGGAGCACAGGCTCCAGACGCGCAGGCTCAGTAATTGTGGCTCATGGGCCCAGCCGCTCTGCGGCACGTGGGATCTTCCCAGACCAGGGCTCGAACCCATGTCCCCTGCATTGGCAGGCAGATTCTCAGCCACTGCACCACCAAGGTAGCCCAATGATACGTTTTTGAAGAGTAGAGGGAAAGGAGACAGATAGTTTAAGTAACCTGCCTGTGATTATACTCTGGTCATTGGAGGAGATAGGATTTTATTTCTGTAAGTTCAGTAGTAATGTCCCTTCTTCTCTTTCTGATTGTAGTAATTGAGTCTTCTCCCTTTTTGTCTTGGTCAGTCTAGCTGAGGATTTGTCAGTTTTTACAAACTTTTCAAAGAACCCACTTTTGGTTTTGTTAATTTTCTCTAATGTTTTTCTGTCCTCTATTTCATTAATTTCTGCTCTAATCTTTATTTATTTCCTCCTGTTTGATTTAGGTTTAATTTTCTCCTCTTTCCTCTTTTCTAGTGTCTTAAGGTAGAAGGTTAGGTTTTTTTTTTTTAACATCTTTATTGGAGTATAATTGCTTTACAGTGGTGTGTTAGTTTCTGCTTTATAACGAAGTGAATCAGCTATACATATACATACATCCCCATATCTCTTCCCTCTTGTGTCTCCTTCCCTCCCACCCTCTCTATCCCACCCCTCTAGGTGGTCACAAAGCACCTGTGCTATGCGGCTGCTTCCAACTAGCTATCGGTTTTACATTTGGTAGTGTATATATGTCCATGCCACTCTCTCGAAGGTTAGGTTTCTGATTTGAAATCTTTCTTCTTTTTCAAAAAATAAGCCTTTACAGCTATGAATTTCCCTTCAAGCAGTGCTTTAGCTACATCCCATAAGTTTTGATATTTTCATTCATTTCATAGTATTTTCTAATTTCCCTTGTTATCTCTTCTTTGCATCATTTATTGGTTATTTTTAAAAATAATTATTTATTTGGCTGCACCAGGTCTTAGTTGCAACATGCAGGATCTTTGTTGCTGTATGCAGGATCTTTGTTGCTGCATGCAGGATCTTTAGTTGCAGCATGCAGGATCTAGTTCCATGACCAGGGATTGAATCTGGACCCCCTGCATTGGGAGCACGGAGTCTTACCCACTAGACCACCAGGGAAGTCCCTCATTTATTGGTTATTTAGGAATATGTTTGGTTTCCATATATTTGTGATTTTCCCAAATTTCTTTTTGTTACTGTTTTCTAATTTCATTGCATTGTGCTCAGAGAACATACTTTGTATTATTTCAGCACTTTTAAATCTATTGAGGTTTGTTTTATGGCCAAGCATGTAGTCTATCCTGGAGAATGTTCCATGTGCACAAGAGAAGAATGCGTATCGTGATGTTGGGTGGAGAGTTCTATAGATGTCTGTCAGGTCTAGGTGGTTTATAGTATTGTGCAAGTCTTCTATTTCCTTGTTGATCTTTTGCCTAGCTATTCCATCCTCTTTTTTTTCTTTTTGGCTGTGCCACATGGCTTGCAGGATCTTAGTTCCCTGACCAGGGATTGAACCTGTGCCCCCTGCAGTGGAAGTGTGGAGTTTTAACCACTGCCAGGGAATTCCGTCATCCATTATTGAAACTTGAGCATTGAAGTGCCCAACTTTTATTGTTGAATTGTCTTCTTCTCCCTTCATTTCTGTCAGTTTTTGCTTCATGTATTTTGGTGCTCTGTTGTTAGGTACATATATGTTTAAAATTCTTATATCTTCCTGATGGATTGACCCTTTTATCATTATAAAATGTCCCTCTTTATCACTAGTAGAGGATAATATTCTTTTTTTTTTTTTTTGCCTAGCCATGCAGCTTATGGAATCTTAGTTCCCTGACCAGGGATTGAACCCAGGCCCTTGGCATTGAAAGCATGGAGTCCTAACCACTAGACCACCAGGGAATTCCCTAGGGAATAGTATCTTAAACCCAGTCAGTGTGATTCCCAAGCCCATGTTCCTAACCTCATACCAACTGTCCTGCTTCTGGAGGGTGCATCTTCAGGTATTCCTCCAACTCTTGTGTTCTCAGTCATTCCAGACTCACCCAAGTGTTCTATGTCAGCTGGATCTTCCTGCCCTGGGTCTTAATAAGACAGCTGAAATTCCATTCTGTACTCTGGGCAAGTCCCAAACCCTTCCCAGGATGCGTGCAGATTACTAGACGTTTTCACTCTTCATCTTGGGCCCTGGAGCCTGCTTGCCCACGAGCATGCCCTGGTTCTGTTGAGTCTTCACAGTTCAGTCACTTTCGCCTTCACCTCTCCCGGTGTCTCCCCTCAGTCTCCCCATCCCTCACCAAACCTTGCTTACACAGGTGGAGTAAGTCATTTACTGTAGGAGGGTGAGAGGGAAGGCGTACTTTACAGAAACACAGAGGACTTCCATTTCCATGTTCTCCATCCACGGGTATCCTCTGGTGCCTCAGCTCCTGGAAGATTTGTCATGGCCCAACAGTATCCCGCCTTCCGTCACCTGCCCCAGGCTCTGGTCTCCTCTCCCTTCTATTTCGAGGTCTTTCTTCTCTCTCCCCTCACCCCTTTCCTCTCTGTAGCAAAAACAAATTTCCCTCTCTGCTTTCTGCAGAGTGACTTAATGGCTGCTTTTGTTGTCTTTGTTTCTTTGGATTCTCAAGGGTCAGGCTCTGTCTGCTTTGGTCGAGCCCCTTAAGGAATTTCCCTAAACCCAGACTAATTTAAGAGTAGTGGGAGGGACCTCCCTGGTGGTCCAGTGGTTAAGACTCCGTGCTTCCAATGCAGGGGGCCCGGGTTCAATCCCTGGTCAGGGAACTAGATCCCACATGTCGCAACGAAGGTCCTGCATGCCGCAACTAAGACCCAGTGCAGCTAGCTAAATAAATAAATTTAAAAAAAATATATATATATTTTTAAAAAAAGAGTATTGTGGGACCAGCAGTTAGATAAGAAAACTTTCCACCTGGCTTTGCTGGGTTTATTGTCCTGCCTTTCTGCTGTGGTTGGGTGAAATGTTGGCATTTCCTGGACATTTTGATTATTTGTGGGAGCCGAATATTTGAAGCCAGGAGTTTTCAGAAGAGTCTCAGAGATCTGTGATGCTGAGTGAATCATCAGGCTGAGGCCCAGGGAGCGCCTACAGCAAGTTAGTGGTGGAGCCAGTCCTCAAGCCCCATCCCTGGGATGTACCTTGACCCTGGTGGACCTTGATGCTGGATGTACCTTGGGTCATTCCCTTCCCATCCCTGAGCCCAACTTCCCATATGGGAAATGGGAATAAGAGCACTGTCTCGTCCCAAGACTATTGCGAGAGATAAATGACAAAATGCTTATGCCATGCTCTGCCTAATGCTTGGCAAATAGCAAGGGAAAGTTACACAAAAAAATCTTCACTTAGTTACATTCTATGACTTCTGACAATTTTCTAATCTGTTTCACAAATCGGTGTGTATGTGTTTCATATGGGCAAGACAGGCTTCTGCAGTAAATCCATAGCAAGAGAATACTTATTTTTTGCACAGAATAGCAGGAAGCGCCACAGAGAAATCTGTTATTTTTGGTAAAGAGCAAAGTATATGTCCACCCAAAAATTTGTGCACGAATGTTCATAGCAGCCTTATTCATAATAGCCCCAAATTGTAGGCAACCCAAATGTTTATCAACTGGTGAAAGGATAAGTTGTGTTATATCCTTACAATGGAATACTACTCAGCATTGAAAAGGAGCCACAGGTACATGCAGTAACAGAAATGAATCTCAAAAATATGCCAAGTGAAAGGAGCCAGACACAAAAGAGTAAGCATTGTATGACCTACTCATTTAAAATTCTAGAAAAGGCAGAGAAATCTATGAAAGGTAGATCAGTGGTTGCATGAACTGAGAGATAGGAAGAAGGGCTCAACCAAAAAGGGGAATGAGCAAACATTTGCCAAAACAAATTTTATTTTGCATTTAAAGTGGGTAAGTTTTATTGAAAACCAAAAAAAAAAAACGAATGGAACACAGACAAAGCAATAGTAAAGAGAAACAAATGCAACAACAACAAACGTTTAAATTTAATCATACATTAAATTTAAGTTGGGGGACTTCCCTGGCAGTCCAGTGGCTAAGACTCCGAGCTCCCAATGCAGTGGGCCAGGTTCGATCCCTGGTCAGGGAACCTAGATCCCACATGCTGCAACTAAGAGCTCACATGCCACAACTAAAGATCCCACATGCCACAACGAAGATCCTGCATGCTGCAACTAAGACCCAGTGCAGCCAAATAAATAAATAAATATTTTTAAAAAACATTTTAAGTTGGGAATTCCCTGGCGATCAAATGGTTGGGACTCCGTGCTTTCACTGCTGAGGGTGTGGGTTCAATCCCAGGTCGGGGAACTAAGATCCTACAAGCTGTGTGGCTCAGCCAAAAAATAAATAAATAAATTTAAGTTGATCAACAGCTTACATACATGCTCTTTGTTCACTTGGTTGTAAATTTACTTTCTCATCATCCCAGTTGGGGACATTTTACAACTCAGCATCTGGATAAACAAAATCCTTTAAGATCCAAATACCTTGTGCCTGACAGTTTCCCTTTAGCTGAGGTGAATTTCTTTCTTAAGGGAGGATTTATATCTGACTTCATATTTTTCTTTCTCAGAGGTGAGGAGCACTTATATTCTGTTTCTGTAGGTCTCTATCCTTAGAGCAGGGGGGACGTGCTGGCGGGTTTTGGCCAGGGCAGTGACATGGTCCCATATACTTGGAAAGAGCAACCGGAAACTGCCCTGTGGAGGATGGATGAGAGGCAGGTGGGGGGAGAATCAGGAAGGCCGCTTAAGAGGCTGGTACAGTTCATGGAGCCGTATGCTTCAAATGTATGCATTTTTCTATATATAAATTATATATTATATTCAGTTTTTTAAAAAATGAGAATAAAACACTGTTGCAATAGTCCACATGAAGTCCAGTGGCCAGAGAAAGGGGCTCCAGGCCAGTCTGAGAGCAGTGGGGCAAGTCTAGGGACTTGAGTGGGATTCTAATTGTAGAACTGACAGGGTCTGAGGAGAGATTGGGAAACTGAGAGGAAGCACTGGGGGAGGAATGGGGGGCCAGGAGAGGGAGGAAGCCAAGTCATATTTGAGCACTGAAGATGAGCATTTCTGAGTGGGTCTCAGGGGCCCTGGCTGAGTGAATAAACTTACTTTGTAGCTCTCGGATTCTGCTAGGATGGAGCCGAGAAAAGACCTAGACCCCATCCTCGAGTGTCATGGCTCAGTGGGGAAAGGGGACAGCCTTCTTGGGCCGGTTGGGGAAGGCATGGAGGGACTTTGGGGGAGGAAGTAGATGTCCCTTTACGACCCCTCCTTCATACACCCTCCTTACCTGTTTGCCTCCCAGATCTGAGGGTGGGGGATTAGTAACCAAGTGACAAGGGTCTGACCCACCTGGGTGTGAATTCTAGTTCTGAAGTTCCCTAGCTGTGTGACCCTGGACAGGTTGCTTCACATTTTTGAGCCTCAGTTTCCTCACTTGTAAAATGGGGATAATATCTTATTTGCTCGCATATGACTTTTGCCCCGTTTTCCCCAGGAAGATGCAATTTGCAATTTCCCTGTTGCCTTGTAATGTGCTCATATTGTAGATGGACGGGGATGGTGCAAAGGGTGGTTCTTGGTTACCTGGCTGAAGAATTCCTTTATTTAAGCTCCTGAGGGCTCCATGGGCCTGGGGCCACCAGTCCCTTGAGTGTCTTAGAACAGAAGGAGAAGGCAGCTCTGGGGAGGCAGCAGGCATGTTGGAAAGCAGAGGGGGCTGGGAATTGACTTCTCTGTCTGGAACTCTCTGGGTGACTTTGGGCGACCCCTAGTGGAGAAGTGTGACAACACACAACATGCCTGCAAGGATGGGTTTTGCAGCTTTGTACAAGATTTTGCTGAAAATACATGCTTTTGCTGCAGGTCCGAGGTAGAAATTCCTTCAGTGTATTTTTGCATTGTGGCTTGCTTTTTATTCACTTGGATTCAGCCCTGTGTTCTCACTTACACCAATGTATGTATGGAAGGGGCTTTCGTTTACTGGCAAATCTAGTATATCTTGTTACTGATGTCATTTTTTCCTTAGCTTTTGGGATTTTTGTCCTTTCCAGAGCTTGTGAATTCCTACTAGAATCCTCTGAACTGTATTTACATAACAAAAGTGTTTTCTCCTATAAAACCACTTTAAGATCACATTCAATGCATGTATTTAAAAATTCATTTTATGTAATAACTTTTTTAAAAAGTAGCACTTTCTACTTACCAGGCACTGTTGTGTGTCCTTTATAACTATAAACTTATTTAATCCTCATAATAACTCTGTGAGGGTGAATGTTATTGTCCCCTTAATAGTTGAGAAACTGAGCCTCAGAGAGGTTAAATAACGGGCTCAAGTTCATGCCGCTAATAAATGACAGAACCAGGATTGCAACCTAATTTTGTTCTCTTAATTATTCCACTGTGTTACCTGTGACCTCAAAATTATTTCTGTAAAGCTTTCCATGTAAAATTGGGATGCATCTTATGTACTTGTGTATCTTATAAATCAATAAAGATGGGACTAACAGCTAGACTTAACCCAACTTAACCTCAAGTCTGAGCCTCAGTTCCTCTTCACAGTGACCCCAGGTCCCCTAGGCCTCATCTGTAAAATGGGGGTGGGCATGTGAAGAATTACATGAATTGTTTTAAGGTTTGATTTATTTACACTTATATTTCCTTGCTCAGATCCATTTTGATGCACAAAGAAGGTCTGGCATATACCACCCCCAAGCCTAGCACAGGATTTTACACACAGTGGTCCTCCCATAAATGTCCTGGGGATAAAGGGAAGACCAGCTCTAATGAACATCCCCACCTTACTTCACCTGGAAGTTAATTTCTAGCCAGGGGAGAATTGCTGATAATTTCTATGGTAATTTCTATGGTAATGGCTGGTAATTTCTTATTAGAATTAAGTCCCACCTTAAGAGGTGATATAAAGTAATTCCTAACTTCACAATGACTGATGAAGCTGGTTCTCTTGTTTTCCTTTATTTGGCAGATGTGGTGGGAAAGGGGGTCAATGGTTTGCCCCAGGTGACTCAGTGAATGTGAGTGGGAATCAGGCCAGGCTATGGGTGGGTGAAACTCTAGTCCTTGTGATGTCCTTTCTGGTTGCTGCTGTAGTCATTGCCTGTGGCCATTGCTGCCTCACCTTGAGTGCTAGCTTTGAAGAAAGGGACTATTCAGCCTGAGTGTCCAAGAGCCAGCCACAGGCTCTTGCGGGCTCCATGGGCCTAGACTGCTGGCTCATTGAGGTGGGATCCTAACATCTTAGAACTGGAGGGACCTTGGAGGTCCTTTAGAGGCAGCTAACATCAGGATAGCAGACTAGGCTGGGAATTCCAAGTTCTTTTTTTTTTTTTTTACGTCTTTATTAGAGTATAATTGCTTGAATTCCAAGTTCTTTGTCCCAAATTATCTGGGCAACCTTGTGCTTGCCTCTGCCCTACTCTGGGCCACAGCTGGGATACTGGAGGTCCATCTAGCTATGGTGTTCCATGATACAAGTCCAACATTTCCATTTTATGTGTGAGGATGCTGAGGCCCAGAGAGGGACAGGGATTTGCCCATATAATTTTACAGCCAGAGGAATTCTTAAAAAGATCCCTTTCACCCCTGAAATCAGACTACCTAAATATAGTAATTGCTCATTAAGCGTGGGCCATTATTTTTAAAGTTATTTTATTTTGTTCACATGTTGCTTTTACTCAGAATTTTTTTTTTTATATAAATTTATTTATTTTTGGCTGCGTTGGGTCTTCGTTGCTGCGCGCGGGCTTTCTCTAATTGCAGCGAGCAGGGGCTACTCTTTGTTGTGGTGCGTGGGCTTCTGATTGCGGTGGCTTCTCTTGTGTGGAGCATGGGCTCTAGGCGCGTGGGCTTCAGTAGTTGTGGCACACGGGCTTAGTTGCTCTGCGGCATGTGGGATCTTCCCAGACGAGGGCTCAAACCCATGACCCCTGCACTGGCAGGCGGATTCTTAATCACTGCGCCACCAGGGAAGCCCGGGCCATTATTTTATTAAGCAACATCTTATACAGTGATTGAGTGTGGGTCTTACTAGTTGTGTGACCTTGACTTGAATAGGTCACTTAACTTTTTCCTGCCTCAGTTTTCTGGGTGTGGATTGGGTTAATAACAGCCCGTCTTTATGGGGGAGTTGTACAGAATAAAATGTGATTGTCCATGTAAAATGTAGAGCTTGCCACATGGCCCATCGTAAGTGCCCAATAAAAATGAAAGTCAACTAACAAGAAAGTTGAAAGTTAGTTGAAAATGAAAGTCTGTCCCTGCTTGAAACCTTCCAGTGGTTCCCATGGCATTTATAATCCTATCCAAACTCCTGCAGGGTCCTAGAAGACTCTGAATTCATCACTTGGCCCCTGCCATCTTGGCCCCTTCTCTCATACCAACCTCAACCCCACTTACTTTATGCCAACTTCATATGCATGCAGTGAGATTATTTTTTTGAATTTCAAGACCATTCTTTTTTAAAAATTTTATTTTTATTTATTTATTTATTTTTGGCTGCATTGGGTCTTAGTTGCGGCACACAGGATCTTTCGTTGTGGCACGCGGGCTCTTTGTTGCGGCGCGTGAGCTTCTCTCAAGTTGTGGCACGCGGGCTCCAAAGCGCGGGCTCAGTAGTTGTGGTGTGCGGGCTTAGTTGCTCTGTGGCATGTGGGATTTTGGTTCCCCGACCAGGGATTGAACCCACCTCCCCTGCATTGGAGGGCGGATTCTTAACCACTGGACCACCAGGGAAGTCCCTTGTTTGTTTTTTGTTTTGTTTTGTTTTGTTTTAACCTCTTGTTGTTTCCTCTGATTTCAGCTTAAATGTCAACTCCTCAGGAAGGCTTTCCCTGACCACTCAGGACTCCCTTCCCCCCATTAATCTCTTTCCTACATCACACTTAACCTAGTTGATGATGGTTAGTTTTGTTGTTTATTGTCTCTCTCTTTCTCCCCTGCTCAATGGTAAACTGTTTTGTTCACTGTGGGATCTCCCAGCACCTGCAGCCTCCCATAATAGGTTCTAAATAGATGCTTGTTGTACCTGGTATCCAATCTCCAGTAGAGGCCCCTCACCTACATCCACATTGGTCTTTCTTGGACAAATCTGATCAAGCTCTGTCCTGCTTCAGATGCATCAAAGACTCCTTGGTGCTCTGGGGGCAGGCAGGAGGAAAAACCAAACGCTCTCACCTCACATTCAGGTCCTTTCAGATCTGGCTCTGCGTCTTACTCCCCACCCTGCCCCACACTCCAGCACTGATACTGTGGGCAAAGTCATTTCCCCTGTTTGACTTGCTTTATTTCTCAGTTAAGTTGACCAGGCTTCTTTCTGAACTTCAGATTAACCTCACTCATTTCTTGTGTACATTTCATTGCATGCCTGTCCTTGTGGAGATTTATCATTTATCCATCAGGTAGCACCCTGTTAATTTCAGGTGCTCTTTTCTGTCTCACTCTGTTTCTCTTTCCCCAATCCACGTGACTCCCACCTCCTTTTCCTCCCTGTCTCCTGTGCCCCTACCCCACCCTACAAATCTCCTCTAAAATGTTTTCTTTGGGTCCTTGAGTAATGTCCAAACAGTCCCTTGAACAATCCTATGCTGGTTTTAAAATCTTATGCACATTTTAAAATTACATTTAAGTTGTTAGGCGATAGCTCTCATTCTGTTTCTCCTCCCCCCCACACATTGTTTTTAATATCTATTTGTGTTGAGGCAGGAACATTGAGTTCACTGCACCAGAGTGCTGCATGGTATTCCACAGCACGCATCGTCACATTTCACTTACTCATTCTCCTTGTGACAGGCATGGGGGTTCCCTCCAACGCCCTGCTGCCATCAGTGCTGCTGGCAGTGGACATGTTGTCCTGCCTCTTCTGGGCTTGCCCAGTTTCCCTGGGAGATGTTTCCAGGTGTGGAGTTGCTGAGCCGGAGGGGCTTTACTTGTTCACAAGTACTGGCAAGTGCTGTCCCGCATGGGGTACCAGTCTATCCCTGATCACCCAGCGTAGGAGAATTCCCCTTTGTCTCCATCTTTGCCAATGTGGTCTCTTGCTTTTGCTTTCTGAAAACCAGTGAGATTGATATATTGTTCTTGTTAGTTGAAATTCCCCTTTTGTGAATCTCCTGTTTATACACTTTGCTCGTTCGCCTATTAGATTCTATAACTTTTTCTTGTAATATTTTAGAAGTTAATTCCTTGTTTCATTTTAATATAGTAAAAATTCACCCTTTCTAAAAAATGAGTTTTACTAACACAACATTGTATTGATAAATCAACTATAGTCCAATATACAATAAAAATTAAGAAAAATGTAAAAATAAAAAATGAGTTTTTTAAAATTAATTTTTAATGGAGTATAGTTGATTTACAATGTTGTGTTAGTTAAAAAATGAGTTTTAACAAACATAAACAATCATATAATCACCATAATCCAGACAGAACAGTTCCATCATCCCCACCCCTGCCCCACCTCCAGAATTCCCTGACATCCCTTTTACAGTCCGTCTCTCTTCCCACCCCTAGCTTCTGGCAATCGCTAAGCTGTTTTCTGTCTTATAGTTTTGTCATATTCAGACTGTCGTACAAGTGGAATCATATAGTATATAGCCGTCTTAAAAAAAAAAAATTTATTTGGCTGTGCCAGGTCTTAGTTGCAGCATGTGGGATCTAGTTCCCTGACCAGGGATCGAACTAGGGCCTCCTGCATTGGGAGCGCTGAGTCTTAACCACTGGACCACCAGGGAAGTCCAAGATATAGCCTTTTGAATCTGCTTCTTCCTTTGAGCATAATGCATCTGAGGTTCATCTCTCTGTTGTGTGTGTATCAGTAGGCAGTTGGTTCCTTCTTATTGATGAATAGCATTACATTGGATGAACAACCCACATTTTGTTTATCCGATTATTGGTTTTTTTTATTTTTATTTTTTTTATTTTTGGCTGCGTTGGGTCTTCGTTGCTGCACGTGGACTTTCTCTAGTTGTGGTGAGCGGGCTTCTCATTGCGGTGGCTCCTCTTGTTGTGGAGCACCGGCTCTAGGCACGCGGGCTCAGTAGTTGCGGCTTGCAGGCTCTAAAGCGCAGGCTCAGTAGTTGTGGCTCACGGGCTTAGTTGCTCCGCGGCATGTGGGATCTTCCTGGACCAGGGATTGAACCCGTGTCCCCTGCATTGGCAGGCGGATTCTTAACCACTGCACCACCAGGGAAGTCCCCGATTATTGTTTAAAGGATATTTGGATTGTTTCCAAATGTGTCAGTTTGATTTTGATGACCTTGACAGTTTTGAGTAGTCCTGATCAGGTATTCTGCGCAATGTCTAATTTCTTGAACACTATGCTTTGAGTTTTGCAGGGCATCCCACTGTGATGCTCTGTGAACTTAACTTACCTGCCAGAGCCAATTAAGCTGTTGTCTGTGAAGGGGGTTTCGTGGATTGTTTAAGGCACACCTTTTTTCTGGCACCTGGAGTGAATTTTAAGTGTCAATAAAACTTTACCTTCACTGACTCTGTTTCTCCCCTCATACCATCTCTTTTTTTTTTTTTTAATTTTCTTTTTTCTTGGTTGCTTTTTTTCTGACTCTGTGTTTTATTTTAGTTCAGGCTATTCTCATGGTGGCCAGCAATGATTGACAGTTGGTTTTATGGTCTGTTTGTTGATCTCTGTCAGGACACTGGGGGTCTATTCTCCATCCAGTGGGAAAAGAGGGAGAATCTGATTTGTTAGTCTTTTTTCTTTTTCTTTTTTTGATTATTATTTGTGAGCTCAAATTGGTTAAGAAAATATTGAGAGAAATAGAAAGCATTGAAAGGAGCAGCCCATTGAGATACAGGCCAGTGGGTTTTTGTGTTTTTTTGGTTTATTTTGGCACATGGCTGAGGTTGTTGAACTGAAGCTGAAAGTTTTCAGTGTTTCTCTATGAGTCTGAAATATTTTATTACCTCCACAGAATGTTAATTAATAAGTCAAATTATATCTCTTAAATTTAAGAGAGTTTGTCTTGATTGGTTTATCAGAGCTAATGGGGCTTACATAAATATAAGGAAATACAAAAATTTCAAGAAAATAATGAAATGGAAGTTTAGCAGTTTAAATATGCTAGCCTTTGAAGAAGAAAAAAAACAACAACAGCTAAGCTTTACAAAAATGTTAGCTTAAGAGGGTTTTTTTTTTTAATTTTATTTATTTATTTATTTTTATTTATTTATGGCTGTGTTGAGTCTTCGTTTCTGTGCGAGGGCTTTCTCTAATTGCGGCAAGCGGGGGCCACTCCTCATCGCGGTGCGCGGGCCTCTCACCATCGCGGCCTCTCGTTGCGGAGCACAGGCTCCAGACGCGCAGGCTCAGCAATTGTGGCTCACGGGCCCAGCTGCTCCGCGGCATGTGGGATCTTCCCAGACCAGGCTCGAACCCGTGTCCCCTGCATTGGCAGGCGGATTCTCAACCACTGCACCACTAGGGAAGCCCCAAGAGGGTTTGTTTTTGACTAGTTATTTGTTTTAACAGCTTTATTGCTATATAATTTACATATAAAATTCACCCATTTAAAGTATACAGCTCAATTAATTTTAGTAGATTTAAAGAGTTGTATAACCATCAGCATAATCTAATTTAACTCTCCTTCTGCACCCTCCTTACCCCAACCCTAGGCTGACACTAATCTACCTTATTCTCTGTAGATTTGCCTATTTTGGACATTTCATATAAATAGAATCATGCAATATGTGGTCTTTTGTTATGGACTTGTTTCATTTAGTGTAATTTTTTTGAGGTGTATCCATGTTGTAGCATGAATCAGTACTTCATTCTTTTTATTGCTGAATAATATCCCAGTGCATGGCCATAAAAAGAAAAGAAATTGAGTTATTTGTAGTGAGGTAGATGGACCTAGAGTCTGTCATACAGAGTGAAGTCAGAAACAGAAAAACAAATACCATATACTAACACATATATATGGAATCTAAAAAAAAAATAGTTCTGATGAACCTAGGGGCAGGACAGGAGTAAAGACACAGACGTACAGTATGGACTTGAGGACATGGGGAGGGGGAAGAGTAAGCTGGGACCAGTGAGAGAGTACCATTGACATATATACTCTACCAAATGTAAAATAGCTAGCTAGTGGGAAGCAGCTGCATAGCACAGGGAGATCAGCTCGGTGCTTTGTGACCACCTGGAGGAGTGGGATAGGGAGTGTGAGAGGGAGATGCAAGAGGGAGGGGATATGGGGATATATGTATACATATAGCTGATTCACTTTGTTATACAGTAGAAGCTAATACAACATTGTAGAGGAACTATACTCCAATAAAGATGTTAAAAAAAAAATTCCAGTGCATGGATATACCACATTCATTTATCCATTCATCAGTTGATGGACATCTTGGTTGTTACTATTTTTTAACTATTTTGAATAATGCTGCTATGAAGATTTGTGTTCAAGTTTTTGTGTGGATGTTTTCATTTTCTTCAGTATATACTAGGAGTGGAATTGCTGGGTCATGTGGTAACTGTGTTTAACCTTTTGAGGAACTACCAGACTATTTTCCAAAGCAGCTGCATTATTTTACATTTCCTCCAGGAGTGTATGAAGGTTCTAATTCCTCTACATCTGCGTCCTCTCCAACACTTGTTGTTTTTTGTTTTTATTATTATTATCACAGTCCATTTCCCTAATGATGTTGAGCATCTTTATATTCGTTTATTGACTGTGTGCATATCTTTTTTGGAGAAATGTCTATTCATATTTTGCCCATTTTAAAACTGGATTGTTATCTTTTTATTAAGTTGTGAGAATTCTTTATATACAAGTCTCTTATCAGATATATGATTTTGCAGGTATTTTCTCTGTTTTATTTTCATTTTCTTTTTTTTTTTTAATGTGGGATCTTATTTCCCTAACTAGGGATCAAACCCGTGCCCCCTGCAGTGGAAGCGCAGAGTCCTAACCACTGCACCACCAGGGAATTCCCTTATTTTCATTTTCTTGATATGAATCACTCTATACAAATCTTCTAAAAAAAAAAAAAAAAAAGTTGTTTTTCTTGTACTTCCTCAGAAAAAAAATTCACCCATATTTTCAAATTTCTTGAGTTCTCTTTTCAACCTTTCAGTTACTTAATTAAACTTTATACCTAGTTAACAATTATTTATATTAAATAATCTCTGTTGAAATAACCAGTGTGGTTTCTGTCCCCCTGACTGAATCCTGACTGATACAAATGTGTACTCCTTTGTGTCTGTTTTTTTTTTTTTTGGCTTGACTTGATATTTGTGAGATTTATCCACATTGATGCACGTGGCTGTAGTTCATTGTCATTTCTTTGTCCATTTTGTTTGTGGGCAGATTGGGTTGTTTCTAGTATGGGGCTATTACGGTGGTGCTGCTGTGAACATTCTTGCATCTGTCTTTTGGTGAACAAGTGCCCACATTTCTGTTGGATATGAGCATACCTAGGAGTGGAATTGCTGAGTCATGGGGCAGATGTATGTTCAGCTTTAATAGATGCTGCCAAACAGTTTTCCAAAGAGATTATACCTATTACACTCTCTCCTGTACTTTGTGAGAATTCTAGTTGCTCCCCATTCTTACCGTCATCTATGTGTAGTATTGAGAGTTTTTTTCATTGTAGCCCCTTTGATGAGTGTCAGCTCCATTTATTGAGTCCCTCCTTTCTCCACTGGTCTGCCACCTATGTCATATAACAAGTTTCATGCATGTGTGGGTCTGTTCCTGGGCTCTCTATTCTATTCCATTGATCATTTTGTCTATCCCTCCACCAATATCACACCGTCATGTTTACTATAGCTTCATACTAAGCTCTGAAATCTAGAAGGCACAACTTTTCTTCACTCTTCTTTTTCACAATTATCTGGTAATTTGTGGCCCTTTACTTTTCCATATAAATTTTAGAATCATCTTGACAAAGTTTTTTTTTTTTTTTATTTTTTATTTTTTTATTTTTGGCTGTGTTGGGTCTTCGTTGCTGCATGAGGGCTTTCTCTAGTTGGGGCGAGGGGGGGCTACTCTTTGTTGCGGTGTGCGGGCTTCTCATTGCGGTGGCTTCTCTTATTGCAGAGCATGGGGTTTAGGCACCCGGGCTTCAGGAGTTGTGGCTTGCGGGCTCTAGAGCACAGGCTCAGTAGTTGTGGCACACGGGCTTAGTTGGTCTGCGGCATGTGGGATCTTCCCGGACTAGGGCTCGAACCTGTGTCCCCTGCATTGGTAGGCGGATTCCTAACCACTGCACCACCAGGGAAGCCCCTGATCCAGCTTTTTTTCTTAGATATTCTTAATCCAGTTAAGGATATTCTCCTCTATTCTAATTTACTAAGAAATTTTAACATGAATAGGAGTTGATTTTTAAAAAATCATTTAAAATCAGGGTGTTTTTTTTGCATTTATTGGTATAATCATATGTGTTTTTAAAGATTGTATGTATGTGTGTAACTGAGTCACTTTGCTGTACAGCAGAGATTGGCATAGCATTGTAAATCAACTCTACTTCAATTAAAAAAACAAGTAAACACCTAATTACACTCTAAAAAGAATCATATGTGTTTCTATTTTCTTCTAATCTGTTAATATGAATTACATTACCATCCTTGAATAATCATATGTGTTTTTATTTTCTTCTAATCTGTTAATGTGAATTACATTACCATCCTTGAATACCTGGAATAAATTCAACTAAGTCATTATTTATTATCTTTTTAAAAAATACACGGTTACATTTGGTTTGCTAATATTTTGTATGAGAGTTTTACATCTATATTCGTGAATGAAACTGATCTGTTTTTTTTTAAACTTTTTTAAAAATCAAAATCAATTTTTTCTTAATTCATTTTATTTATTTTATCTTCGACCTGTTATTTTCTCTTCTGATAATATTTTTTCTGCTTTTGGTTTCATAGTTATGCTAGAACAGTCAGGATGATCTGTTCCTTGAGAGTTTGGCAGAACATGCCTATAAAATTATCTGGGCCCAGTGTCATCTTTGTGGGAAGATTTTGTTTTAATTCAGTTTAATGTTTCTTTTCTTTCTTTTTCTTTTTCTTTTTCTTTTTTTGGCTGTGTTGGTTCTTAGTTGCCATGGGAAGATTTTTAACCACTGCTTCAATTTTACCAATACTTAGAAGAAAACTCAGACTCTCTTTTAATTTTTTCCTATTTTTAAATGTTTTATTATAACTCTTATTTCTTTCTGAGCCATTTCTAAGGCTCTGTTCTAGGAATTTGTTCACTTGTTTAGGTTTTCAAAATTGTTGGCATGGAGGGACTTCCCTGGTGGTCCAGTGGTTAAGACTCCTTACTCCCAATGCAGGGGTCCTGGGTTCGATCCCTGGTCAGGGAACTAGATCCCGCATGCCGCAACTAAGAGCCCGCATGCCGCAACTAAGACTGGTGCAGCCAAAATAAATAAATAAGTATTTTATAAAGAATTGTTGGCATGTATTATAGTTGTTAACAATATGGATAAATTCTTGGTCTTGGTTCATTAATTCTTCTTTGCCTCGGTGTTAGTCTTAGCTCCACCCTGGCACAGTTCTTTTTCAAGTGCTGTCTTCTTCATGGGAACAAGAGGAAAGCCTAGGGACTTGGGTGGTCTCCAGTCTTTGTCCCAAGGTTACCCTGACGCTCGGGATAAATGGTGGAGGCAAAAAAATCGCAGCCCAGAGACTTCCACCCCTCCCAGAATCCCCGTTCTGCTTTGGGCTGCTGTTTACCCTTCTTCTCTTACACATCCCCACCTCATCCATTGCGGCCCAGCCATGGTCCCAGAGGACTCTTTGTTTTGGGGTGGTGTTGACAGTTAACCTCCCTCTGGCTTGCTTAGAGTCTCTGGGTTGGTGGTGAAGGGAGCCACAGCTTGGCTCTTTCTCCTTGTTCTGCGCTAGAGGCCCTTTAGCTGTGACCTCAGCCTTCTGCATCAGTGGTTTCCTCTGCCTGAGGGAACCTGGCCTGATTTACGCCTCACTTCTTACCTTCTCCTGGATCCTTGCCTCCTTTCCCACCTGAGGGCATCCCTGTTCTGTGATCCTGTCACACTGAACTACTCAGTGCTCTCTGGTTTCTGGACAGTCTCCCCATGACCCTGTGAACTCCTTTAATATCAGAACTGTGATTTGTCCATTTTGAGAGCTCCAGTGCTTATTATGTGCCTGGCACATAGTAGGTGCTCTACATATATTAAAAACCTAATCAACACCCATGTTCATAGCAGCATCACTCACAATAGCCAGAAGGTGGAAACAACCCAAACATCCATGGGCAGGTGAATGGATAAGCAAAATGTGGTATATACACACAATGGAATATTATTCACCCTTAAAAAGGAAGGGCATTCTGACATGCTACAACATGGATGAACCTTGAGGACATTATGCTAAGTGAAGTAAGCCAGGCACACAAGGACAGATACTCTATGATTCCACTTAAATGAGGTACCTAGAGTAGTCAAAGTCATAGAGACAGACAGTAGACTGGTGGTTGCCAGGACCTGAGGGGACGGGGAATGTGGACTCAGTGTTTAATGGGAATAGCGTGTCCGTTGGGGAAGATGAAAAAGTTCTGGAGATGGTGGTGATGGTTACACAATAATGTGAATATACTTGACATGTAAAAATGGCTGAGATGGCAAATTCTACATTGTGTGTATTTTATCACAATTAAAAACTTGTTTAATTAAGAAAAAACTAATTAAAAAAAAAAGTAATGCAATCATGTGAGTTGTCTGAGGTCACACAACTTTTTCCAGATAGAACTATTGTTCCTGGGAATATAATTGTCAAAACCTCAGGCACTTTCATCAAAGATCTAAGTATAAGAATTAAAACTAGAAAAAACTAGGAAAATTGAATATTTTTACAATTATATGATGGTATTGAACACTTAAAAAATGCTTATTTAAAAAAAAAAAAAGAAAAAAAGGGAGTTCCCTGGTGGCCTAGTGTTTAGGATTCTAGCCTTTCACTGCCATGGCCTGGGTTCAATCCCTGGTCAGGGAACTGAGATCCCACAAGCCGTGTGGCATGGCCAAAAAATAAAATAAATAAAATAAAATAAAACATGTTTATTAAGTGTTTGTATTTCTTCTGAGATTCTCTTTTCATATTATTTGCCCATTTTTTCCTACCATTGTCTTTTCTTTTTTGGCTGCCCTGACCAGGTCCTAACCACTGGACTGCCAGGGAACTCCCTGCCTTTTTCGTATTGAATGGTTGAAGCTCTTTTTTTTTTTTTTTTTAATTTTTATTTATTTATTTATTTATTTTTAAGTTATGGCTGTGTTGGGTCTTCGTTTCTGTGCGAGGGCTTTCTCTAGTTGTGGCAAGCGGGGGCCACTCTTCATCGCGGTGCGCGGGCCTCTCACTATCGCGGCCTCTCTTGTTGCGGAGCACAGGCTCCAGACGCGCACGCTCAGTAATTGTGGCTCACGGGCCCAGCTGCTCCGCGGCATGTGGGATCTTCCCAGACCAGGGCTCGAACCCGTGTCCCCTGCATTAGCAGGCAGATTCTCAACCACTGCGCCACCAGGGAAGCCCGAAGCTCTTTTTATAGGATAGTGTCATTGACATTTTTTATTAATCACGCTACAAATATTTTCTCCCAATCTGTATTTGGTTTTAACTTTGCTTATGGTTTCTTTAGCCCTACAGAAGCATTTAGTCTTCATGCATTTAAATCTACTGGAGTGTGTGTGTGTGTGTGTGTGTGTCTTCTGAGTTTTGTGCCAGACTTTGAAAGTTCTGGGGGTGCTTCACTGTTACCTCTAAATGTCGCCTGTGAGAAATAAAACAGCTGCTGCTGCTGCTGCTTTTCTAAAAAGCTGCTGTGAGATGTTAATAAATTAATGAGTGAAAAATTGCCTTCCCCCTGGCTTCTGAGTATGTACCACATGCACTCCTGCTCCCAGACTTTTGTTCAGGCCATTTCCATTCCCTGCAACACCCTTTCCCTCGTAGCGGCTCCTGCAGATTCCCCCTGGCCTGCTGGCCTGCCCTTCCACACAGAGCACTTCCCTTTTCCCATCCCCTGGGTCCCGTGAGCCCCGTGAGCCCCAGGCCAGCTCTGAAACCAGTGAGGCTGCACTGGTTCTGTCCCACCCACACCTGGGTGTGAAGCCTTCTCTCTCTGGGGTAGAGGGGGAGGGAGTAGGCTTGTGACAAAACTGGGGGTTGGGATCGAGGAGGTTTGTTCCTGACCGCATGTCCCTGCCTTCTTCCAGGAAGGCCTTTGGTGCCACAGTGGCTCCACCAAGTGATCTTTGACCCTGGTGTCGGGCATGCGTGGCCAGTGCTCTGGGAGTCCTGGGAGCTGGCTGCAGTGAGTGGGTGGCCAGGCTCAGCGTGGGGTTGGGGCCCACAGTCTGGGGTCAGGGTCAAGGGTGCGGTGTGGTTGGGACTGAGTCTGGGGAGTGTTTGGGCCTGGTTGGGACTCATTTGGGGCTGGCTCCATCTAAAGTTGCAATCAGGGACTTGTGGGGCTCAATTTGGAGGCAAGAGGAGGGGTTTCATGGGGCCCTGACCAGGGCTCGGCTGGAAGGGGCCTGGCGCCCCGATAGGGGCAGAGGCCTGTGGGAGGTTAGGCCTCCTGGGCCAGTGCAGGGTCCCCTTAGCGCTCAGTGCTCCCTTGGCTCTGAGCTCAGACCTTTGTCGTGCACTGTGGCTGGCTGGCTCTGGGTGACCCTTAGGGAAGGCAGCAGGACCAAGCAGGGCCCAGCACCTGCTCCCTGCTGGGGTCAGGTGGGATGTGTCCAGCCCAGGCCTGAGCCCCATGGAAGGTCCAGAGGCCAAGGTCCAGCTCTCTTTCTGCCCCAGACCCACTGGGTGACCTCAGGCAGTCTCTGTCCCTATTGACTGTTCATTCAACCGTTATTTCCCCTCCTCTTATGCTCCAGGCACCGTGGTCAGTGTCCCCATCGTTCAAATGTAACAGGGACCCCTGTCCTGCCTGTCTCTTGCACGTGTGGGATGTGAAAAGCTGTGGCTTGCTGTGCTGCTGGTCGTGGCTGAACTGACCCTCCAGCTGTGGCGGGTGCAGCTCAGAACACACCTGGTAGCTGCCTGGAGCTGCCCACACAGGGAATCCATTCATTCTCATCTCCATCCCTGAGCTAATGGGAGGAGCCCTTCTCGCTGTTCCCAAAGCCTCCCTGTTCTTCCAGGACCACCTGACTTTCCAGGAGCATTGAGGTGACCCTGGAGATCCAGGCTGTAGTCCTGAAAGCTGTGACCTTGACCCCTGCCCCATCAGAGGCCCAGACCCCCCGCTGGGATTTGCTGTGGTGACTCCTGTGGGTCCTCCCCACTCTGCCCTCTCCCTCCCACGAGGGCTTTTCACCTCTGTCTGCTCCCCACTGCTGGTCTGGTCTCAGCTGAGCCTTCCCTGGGCCAGGGGCCGGGTTGGAGAGGATCGGGGCAGCCCCGGGGGATGGAAGGGGAGGGTGGGAGGGTGTTCGGGGCATAGGGGCTCCTTTACTTCACCCCAGTCACAGACACACAGACCCAAGGCAGTGCTCAGCCTTCTATTAGACATTCTGCCTTGCCGAGACAAACACCCACCCGACATGCATCTCCTGGAGCGCGCTCCCGGCGGGTGGCGCGTGTTCTGGTGGCTGGGCAGGGTGTAGGGGACAGGACTGGCATCCTGCCCTCTGAGAGGGGGCCTGGGTGAGGCTCGTGTGCTTGTGGCGGTGGCTGGGGAAGGGCTTTCATGCCCTGCACAGGGTTGCACGTGAAGTGGTGCCCCAGACCAGGACGCAGGGCCCTGCCCGTGGGGAGCAGCCTGGGAGTGGGCGGGCAACAGCCGAGGCCTGGGCTCTCTTGAGGGGCCTTCCCCTGGGGCCTCTAGGTCCAGCCTCTGGCCCAGTTCCCAAGAAGATGGGGTTTCCTTGGAGGGTCACGGGGGGAACACCCGCCTCACGTTGGCTGTGCCCCTTGCCTGGCACTGCACTCTCTCAGCCCGTTTCCTCCACTGGGAGCTGGGACCCTAACCCCTCAGAGGGAGGATCCTCCGAGAGGGGCCTGTGGGCTCGCGGGTTTGTGGGCAGAGCCGGTGCGGACAGTGTCTGAGGGAGCAGGTGACCGGGACGCGGGCCTGGGCGCGGGGGCGCTGTGCTGGCCTAGTCGTCTTTGTCCTTGGCGCCATGTTTGAGGATGCGGGTGAACTCCACGTAGTTGAAGTTGCCTTTCTTATCAATGGGCGCCTCGCGGTACATCTCATCCACTTCCTCATCTGTGAAGCGGTCGCCCATGGTGGTGAGCAGCTCCCGAAGGTGGTCCTCGTGGATGAAACCTGGGGGACAGGGCCAGGGCCATGAGACAGGGACTCGGGCCAGGACACACCTAACACCCTCTACCCCTGGGGCCCCCACCAGTCCTTTCAGACCCGGGAGGGGCCAGGAAAAGCCACAGCCCTGGTCTCTGTTCAGTTCAAGGTCGCTAGGGCCAGAGGGAAGAGTTCCGCCGTGGGACTGTCGGCGAGGTGTTTCTTCAGGGGAACTGGGGCTGGCGGGGGGTGGTGCTGGCTGTGTCCTGCTTTAAGAGCCTGAGCCCCAGAGTTCCACTGCCTGAGTTTGAATGCTGATCCCCCCCTTCTTTCTAGCTGTGTGACCTTGGGCAAGTTACTTAACCTCTCTTTGCCTGTTTGATCTAGAAAATGGGGATGAAAATATGTCAGCCTGGTAGGGGCTGTGACGGCAGTCAGGAAAATGTTCGAACATGCTTAGGCCAGTGGTGTGCCTGTGGCCCCTGAGAAACTGCTGAAACAACTACTGCCAGCGTCGCTCTGGCCTGTCCCTGGGAGAAACCAGCGGTGAGATAGAAGCCCTTTGGAAGATTTGAGGATGGGGGCTGGTTTCTGTGCCTCGTTGGCCAGAGGGCCTGAAATGGTTTGGTGTCTGGAAGGGTAGAAAGCAGAGGCCTAGTGCGTTGGGCCAACAGGTGAACTAGGAAATGGGAAAGCTTGGTGGATGTGGGCTGTTTTAGTCTCGCATCTGGGGGAGAAAACAAGAAAGGAGCATAGCTTTTATAGTTCTGGCAACAGAAATGGGTGATTTCTGTTCTGGCCTTTGGGGGCAAGGGGCCCTGAAGTCCCAGCGTGGCCGGGTCCCCCCGGCATACGCGGGGGTGCCCTGGGGGAGGTCTGCAGGCCTAGCCCTGTCCAGGCCTCCATCCAGAGGCTGCCAACCTGAGGCCTCCTCGTCGAAGCAGGCGAAGGCGTTGCGGATCACGTCCTCGGGGTCCGTGCCGTTCAGCTTCTCCCCAAACATAGTGAGGAACATCGTGAAGTTGATGGGCCCCGGGGCCTCGCTCATCATGCCCTCCAGGTACTCATCCGTGGGGTTCTTCCCTGTGGTGGGAGGGCCATTCGTGCCTGCTGTCACCTCCCGTCCCCTCCCTCCTCCCTGTCCCCTCCCTTAATGGCCCCACAGACAGGAGACAGTATGTTTTGTAAACTGTAAAGCATCTCTCTGGGACGGCCGGCTCTCTGACTGCTCCCTCCCCGCTCTCCTGGCAGGTGGCCTTGACCACTGTCCTCCTCAGGTCTGGGGTCTGGATGTCCGCCATGGGTAACGCTCACTGAAGGAAAAGGGCCCCCATCTGCTGACCGCTCACTGCGTCCCGTGCTCCATGTGCCTTATCGCTTTAACTTTCACCACCTGTGAGGTCAGCATTCTTATCCCCCTTCACAGGTGTGGGACCTGAGGCCCAGAGGTTAGGACTTGTCCTTAGTCACACAGCAAGTAAGGAGTAGAGCCAGCATTTGAAGCCAGGCAGCCAGACCCCAGGTCCCAGGCACAGTTTCGAAGCAGTTAAACCAGTGAGCTTTGGTGCCACACAGGCTAGGGTTTGAATCCCAGCTCTATGCCTGTTTCCCCTGCCTCTGAGGAGAACTGTGAAGGTGAAGAAGGTAATGGTTGTAAAATGGGCAGAACAATGATTGGCATTGGCCCTATGGATTTGAATCAACTGCTGGTTCAAATCCCAACTCTACCACTTAGTAGCTGTGTGACCTTGGGCAGATTACTTAACCTCTCTGAGTCAGTGCACCCCCAGGGTGTCTGGTGGGAGCAGCAAGCAATGTAGAGGGAGCCGGAGGGCTGACATCACACACTGCCCCCACCCTCGGCACCACACCTCTCCCGGCTTCAGGCCAGACTCACCTGAAGGCTCCCTCCCTGAGGAGGTCACGGGCAGGAAGGAGGACTGAGGCCTGGCGAGGGGAGGAGCTGTGAGTCCCCATGTCACAGCTCTTCGGGCCTCAGCCATCCCATGGGGACACGGCAGAGTGTGTGAGGCTCAGCTGTTTCCTAGCTGTTTCCTAGCTGTTTCCTCATTTATAAAGTGGGAATGATAATCACACCTACCTAATAGGATTGCTTTGAGATTTAAGATAATACCTGCAGAGCTGCTGCTTGTTATTATTTTATTATTTGCTGCTCTTGTTTTTTAACCTGAGGATGATGTTCCTTTTTTTTTGTTTTTGGGCATGCCAGTGCGGCATGCAGGATCTGAGTTCCCCGACCAGGGATCCAACCCATGCCCCCTGCAGTGGAATTGTGGAGTCCTAACCACTGGACCACCAGGGAATTCCCAGAGGATGATGTTCTTAACCAGAGGCCACGACTGATCTGTGGACTCACTGACACGAGCTACAAACAGGAGTGAGGATTTTTCTGGGTAGATGCCCAGGACTGTCATCACGTCTCTGGGGTTGAGGGCCCTGGGTGCAGGCGCTGCCTCATAAATGGGAAGGAGTCTTCGTGTCCCTGTCTCCTCTGAGCCTCACACACTCTGCCGTGTCCCCATGGGATGGCTGAGGCCCGAAGAGCTGTGACATGGGGACTCACAGCTCCTCCCCTCGCCAGGCCTCAGTCCTCCTTCCTGCCGGTGACCTCCTCAGGGAGGGAGCCTTCAGGTGAGTCTGGCCTGAAGCCGGGAGAGGTGTGGTGCCGAGGGTGGGGGCAGCGTGTGATGTCGGCCCTCCAGCTCCCTCTACATTGCTTGCTGCTCCCACCAGACACCCTGGGGGTGCACACAAGGGCCACGGTCACCATTGCACAGGAGGGGAGACAGGCACAGGGCGGGACTGCCCAGCCGTGAGGGGCAGTGCCAGGGACTGACTCAGGCCTATCTGGCCATAGGCTGCAGCCTCTACTGCCAGAGACCTCCCCCTCCCCCAGCCAGTGTCTGGCCCAGATGCCATCCCCTGGATGAAGGGGGCACCAGGAATTTGGGTTGAGGGTGGTTGTCTGTGGCTAGCACATAGGGAGGGATGTGGAAGCAGAGCCACAGGCTGCGGGCTGGCGTCTGGAGGCCTGGCCTCTGGGCCTCAGTTTCCCCATCTGAGCAATGGTGAGATGCACTAGATTCCTGAGACCTTTCAGCTCTGATTCTGATTCTGGGGAAATCACTGGAGTCAGCCTCTCGGAGCCTGACACAGGTGACCTCTAAAGGAGGGGGGCAGATACCCTGGCCTCCCTTCTAAGGCCTCAGTTTCCCCATTGTACAATGGAAAGTCCATGCAGTTCAAACGTTCTTGTAGTTGCTGATCCCTTTCTTTAAATGAAATGGTACTGGGCAGCCCAATCCACAAATCTGCCTGAGGCAGTCCTGCCCTGGAGTGGGCCTGTCTGGGTTCAAGTCCAGTGGCGAACTGCTCTGTGCCTCAGTTTCCCTACCTGCTAAATGGAGAAAGTGATGGCAGCTACTCTCCAGGGTGGGTGCCTCATGTCAGTAAACAGGAAGTGTTCCGTAAGGGATGAGCAGCCCCGCTGCCTGCTCCAGCTGCAGCCCTTGCTGGGCCCACTTGGACTCCCACACCCCGCCCCTGCTCACCCAGCGAGGCCAGCATGTCATGCAAGTCCTCCTTGTCAATGAAGCCATCTCGGTTCTGGTCAATCATGTTGAAGGCCTCCTTAAACTCCTGGATCTGGGACTGGTCAAACATCGCAAAGACGTTGGATGTGGCCCTCTGTGGCCTCTTCTTGGTGGTCTTGGCCTTGGCCCGTTTACTGGACATCTTGGCTGCGGGCGTGTGGGGCTTTCCTGTAGGCAGTGGGTGTAAGTGGGACAGCCTGTGACCCCAGGCCAGAGAATCTTCTGGCCTACCCCTGCTCGGCTGTCAGTGCCTGGGCCGGTCTTCGTGCTCCCATAGGCCTGGGGCTCCTGCCACCCAGCTCATCACAAAAGCATACAGCGTTGGCCCTGTGTGATCTGAAACAACTTCCTCTACCTCTCTGAGTGAGTATACTCATCTGGGAATGGGATAGGAGTGCCCAGCAGAAGGGATTAATTGACTTAGTGCCCAAGAAGCCCCTGGCATGGTGCCCGGCACAGAGGAAGCTATTTTTGCTGTGACTGTTTGGGTAAGACACTTAGGATTGTGTTCAGTGCCAACCATTTCCGTGCTTTATCTCCTTTAAGCCTTAATAGCATTTACACTGTCCATCTCTCTCTCCGGCTTACAAGGTGGGTTGCCTCGTAAGAGGCTCTGAGGCTCCCTGCCCCCACCAGCAGGAAGGAGCTGGGTCAGCGGCCCTGCATTCCTGACATTCCTCATCCTCTCCTCCTCCCCGTCCCTCTGCCCTCCCTCCTCTGGAGGTTCTGGAAGGCCAGTGCTCTGGGCAGTCTCCCTTCCCCCCACCTGCCCACACTTGACCAGCCCCTTGGGGTGGGAGATAGACCTGATTTGGGCCCTACTCCTTGTTCTCACTCCTCAGTGTTTATAGGAGCATAAAGCTCCCCCCGGCTCAGAACCCCAGCTTCCTGTCACCCTTGTTTAGACCTGGCCTCCGAGCCTCCAGCCTGTCTCACCCATTGCATACAGACCCAGACACTTCACCTTGAAACCCTTGAGGGTTCCTGCCATCCCCTCTCCTCCCCCAGCAAGTCTTGGCCCCTCAGCCTGGCATCAAAGGCCCTGTGTGAACCCCTCCTGCCCTGCTCTCTGACTGGCCGCGGCACCCCTCATGGCATCCCTCCTGCCATCTATGTCTGCTCCCCAGACACCTCCCCCCCCCCCCCCGACTTTCCTTCTTGGTCCCTCCCCCTGGAATGCCCTTCCTTCTCCAGCCCAGTTCTTCCGACAGCCCTTGGGGAGCAGTTCCCCCACCCTGGCTTTGACAGTAAGCACTTAAAGGTCTCTCTCCTTCACAATCAATCAGGGCTGGTGTTAAGTCCCCCGATTTAAACCTAAGCCCATGGTGGTGCTCATAGATGCTGGTTTAATGACTGTGAAGGCAACTGCAGCCAGTCTGCTGACCCCACTGTACAGATGGGGAAACTGAGGCCCAGCAAGGGGCTCTTTCCCTGAACGCTTGTCATGGCTAGTGGGGACTGTGCCCCTGAAGACCTAGGGCCATGTGCCCCTCAGCTGGGGCAGTTGTGGGCCTGGCCGAGGCCCCAGGACTGCTGCCCTCCCTCTTTCCTCTGCCCTGAGTCCCTTTGTCGAGGATCTGCAGGAAGCCTTAAGTGCTCCTGGATCTGTCGCCAGGCCTTTATCCCATGACCCTGTTCAAGCCATTTGCCAGTCTTTGGCCTTTGAGATCTTAAACCCTGAGCTGGGACACTGGCCAGCTCCAGCCCTTCCCCAGAGCCACAGCTGCCTATAGTTATAGACTGTCCCACTGGGTCCCACTGGACTGACACACCTGGCCCTCAGAGTTTCTCCTGTGGTTCAGGGTGGGTAGACAAAAGCCTTTCCCACCCTTGACCTGGGTGGGAGCGGGATGGTGCTGTCGGCAGGGAGTGCCACCGTGTCCTGTGGTTAGCGCTTCGAGGGGCCCACTCCTTCCCTGAGCCAGGTGTTCTCTGGGAACTTTGACTCGTGGCACCCACAGAAGGCAGCCGAGGAGAAGTCCACTGTGCCCAGCAGAGGCTGTGATGGTTATCATCACTGTCACTCCCCCCCCCACAGCCCCCCGTAAAGTTCTAGGGCAGACATGGCAGGATGAGAGAGGAAGCCACGACCAGAGGCGGGAGTGGCCAAGAGCTCACCCACTGCTCTGAGACTAGCTGGGCTCCCCGCCTCCCTGGCCACCCCATCCCCGCCCTCTTCTGTTGAGGGGCCATGACAGGGCTTGGAGCACTGAACTGTACAGTTTGTCCAGCCCAGCAGTCTTGGGAAGCAGGGTGGGGAGAGTGGGGTGCCCCTCACCGTGCGATTAAAAGAACTGAGGCCCGAGAAGTGGTGTGTCCACGAGAGGGGTAGAGTCCAACTGGAAGCCAGGACCCCTGGGCTAGGGGTGGGTCTGGGGGTGGCAAATGGCCTTTCATGGTGGGCGGATGGCAACTGAGGGTCTGAGGACTCTTTGTGACCAGAAGCAGTTTCCAGTCTTGGTTGAGGGACTGGGGTCAGAGACAGGCTGGCCTCTTAGCCCTGGAGCCATCCCCTCCTCCTCCTGGGGACCCTAACCACGGGGGGTCCGATATAGCGGGTACTTGGCCTGCTGCAGCTAGGTGCCACCTCCCCCTTTCTGGTGCCTGAAATCCCACCGTAACAGCAAAGACAAGGCCTGTGTCCCACATTACCTCATGGTCCCTATGGCTGGCAGTGCCAGATGCCTTGCTGGTAAAGTCACCTCATCTGAGGCAGAGTTATCTGACCCTTTCCTGAGAGTAGCCAGAGCAGCTGGAGGGCTGGGGAGGAGCGGGGACCAGGTCCTGAAGCCCAGGTCCTTGTCCAGCTCGGGGGTGGGGTGAGCCCGCAGAGGGCCCCTGGCGCACCTTCCCCACCTAGCAGGCCCAGGTGGGCAGATGGCTCAGGGTGGGCAAGCCCTGGGGTGCGGCACACAGCCTCCGTGTGTGTGTGTGGGGGGGGTTACTCCGGTCTCCATCCCTCTCTCCTGCCCCAGCAGATGGGGGATGGGACACGGACGCTCTGGAGGACACACATGGGTCCCCTAGGGCAGGGAACACCGGCAGCCACGACGTCCTCCCGTCCTCCCGGGCATCCCGAGTCCTGGGCTTGGCACCTCTAACCGCACAGCGAAGGGGCAGGGCCCTTACAGTCTTCCCTGGCCATAGGCCCACTGGTTTCCAGAGCCGGGAACGGTCTCCCTGCTGCCCAGACCCGGCCAGAATCCCCGTCAGACCCACGAGCTGTCCCTGCCCAGAGGCCCTCCGACACCTCCCTGCGTCCCCAAGTTCGGGCCGCGGCCGTCACACCGCCCACACTAGACCACCCGGGCCGCCGGGCTCCCACCTGGTGCGGAGAA
Organism: Balaenoptera acutorostrata; assembly: GCF_949987535.1. NCBI lineage: Eukaryota > Metazoa > Chordata > Mammalia > Artiodactyla > Balaenopteridae > Balaenoptera > Balaenoptera acutorostrata. The sequence goes on along the minus strand of NC_080078.1, from coordinate 66,963,240 downwards.
GGCGCTGGCTCGGTGCGCGGAGCGGGTGCGGAGCCGGGGCTGGCGGGCCGTCGGTGGGGTCCGGGCTGGGCGCGGCGGGGGCGCGGGGCGGGGCGCGGCGCCGGGCCTTACAAGGCAGAAGAATGTGCAGCTGCGGCGGCGGCGGGACGGGGGCGGGGCCGCGGCAGCCCAGCCTTATTTGGCCTCGACCCACGGGCCCGGGAGGTGGGGTGTTCCCGGGTGAACCCCCAGGCTGCCAGGGCCTTCCCCATCGTGGACCGGGGAGGTGACGGGGGTGAGTAGGGGGCCTGGACTGCCCGGGGAAGCGGGTTTATCTGGGCCGGCCCTTCGTCTCCTGCGAGGCCGGCAGAACATCCAGGGGCCTCTAGTCCTCAGACCCTACCCCCATCTTTCCCCCAAAGGCCAGCTGCCCGGCCCATTCCCGGGCGAGGGCCTCCTTCCACCAGGCCAAGTATGGCTTTTTTCCAGTCCCAGAGAAGAGGCGTGTCAGAGAGAACCCACTGTCCTCATACAGAGCCAGCAGTCAGGCTCCTGGGGTGTGGGGCGCACGTGAAAGTTGGGTTAGGACCGCACTGGGGACAGCCCACCTCAGCCAAGTCATTCTTCTCTCTAGGTGCCCTCAGTTTCCTCACCTGTAAAATGGGAGTGTGGTGGTGAGAATTCAGTGAAAGAGTGGCCAGAAAGACCCACGTAGACCCTGGGGAGCCAGCGAGAGGAGCAGGGGCTAGGGGACCCCCGGAGCATCCTTGCCAAAGGGGCTGCACCCCTTATCCCCCTCTTGTTGGCCTGAGTTGGAGGATGGAGTCTGGAAGGACAGACCCATCCCCTGTGCCATCGGGCATCAGGTCCATCATTTTGACCCGTGAAGGAGCACCTTACCCATCAGCCCCTACCTGGACTCCCGCCCCGCTCTCTCTCCCCTTTGATCCAACACGGACGTTCCCAAGGGAACTTATCAACGCCCAGTTACTTACTCTGTAAATATTAACTGACACCTGCTACCTGCCAGGCACTGTGCTTGGGTGCTGGGGTAAATACTCAAGTAATTGCACTCAGGAAGCATTTGTTCTTGTGGAGGGAGATACCATGAACAAGTAGCTCCATGGCTTGGAGGGTAGAAATAAATGCCTTGAAGGAGAATAAAACTAGGTGAGGGGAGAGAGAGTAGCAGGAGGTGGGGCTGCCTCCCTGGAAGTGACATTTGGGCAGCGCTGAAGGATGTGAGGGAGTGAGCCAGCCCAGTGAGCCACAGAGGAAGAAGCCCTGTAGGGGGAGCTTGCCCAGCTCACGGTCAAGGAGCAGCGGGAGGTCAGTGTGACTGAGGGGAGGGGGGTGGGGGAGAGGAGGTCTGAGAAGCAGTAGGGACCTAGCCCGGGGATCCTTGTGTTACCCAAAAACTGGGTTTGCTTCTTGGTGGGTGTCAAGCCAGTAGACACTAACAAGCCAAAGATCAGGAGACAGAAGGATTTATTATTACTTGCAGCCAGTAAGGAGAATCTTACTGGTGATCTTTCCCAAAGCAGTGTTTCCCTGAACAGCAAAACTGGGGAAGTTTTAAGCTAAGGGTACATGCATATTCATGAAGGGGCTTGAGCAGAGGAGAAATCCGCATGGAAATGGGGCCAAGGTCCAAGCTTTAGCTGAAGTCAGGAAGGTCAGTATCATCATTCTGTCCTCCACCTGGGGTGGGGGTCTTAGTCCCTGCAGAACTCAAAGACAAGTTATGCCTATCCCTTGAGGAGGAACTAGGACTCTGCTTTATCACTGCACTGTTGTTTGACTGCCTTTTCTCTGTTCCTGCATTCCTTTGTTCTCTTAAGATCATTAATTACTGAGACCTGTTCAAGGGCAAGCATTGTGGCCAGACTTAGATCACAAAATGACTTAGGCCAAAATGGCTTCTCTTATGTCAAGAAAGCCATTCCTGGTTCTCTTTCTCCAGGGACCCCTTAACTTACCTGCTTACACTCGTAGGCCGCTGTAAGACATCAGAGAGTTCTGAGCAGAAGGGTGGCATGATCTGGCTTATGTTCTAACTGGATCCCTTTTGGGGTTGGGGAGGGGGAAGCAGGGAGACCAGTGAGGAGCTATTCAACAGGATGAGGTGTCCAGACTCGTGTGGTGGCAGTGGGAGAAGTGATGGGATTCTGGACATATTTTTTTGGCTCGGGGGGGAGGGTGGCCATGCAGTGCAGCTTGTAGGATCTTATTTCCCCGACCAGGGATCAAACCTGGGCCCTCGGCAGTGAAAGCGTGGAGTCTTAACCACTGGATCACCAGGGAATTCCCATCTGGACATATTTTGAAGTTGCATCCAGTAGGATTTTCGCATGGATTGGTATGTGTGTGAGAGTCAGGGAAGACTTGAAGACTCCAAGGGTTCTGGTCTGAGCAGCTGGAAAGAAAGAGCTGCCATTTTCTAAGATGAGTCTCTTATGGAAGGAGCAGGTTTGGTGAGAGATCAGAAGTTCTGTTTTGGACATATCAAATTTTAAAAACTTTACTTTGAAATAGTTTCAAACTTACAGTAAAGTTATAAGAACTGTACAAAGAGCTCCTATATACCTTCACCCAGATTCTCTAATTGTTAACATTTGGCTTTATTATACTCTCTCCCGTGTGTGTGTGTATCCTCCTCCCCAACCATTTGAGAGTAAGTTGCACACATCAAGCCCTTTTACCCCGAAATACTTCAGTGAGTATCTCCTAAAAAGGAGATTATATTACATACCCATAATACAGTGATTAAAATCAGGAAAAAAATTTTTTATTGAAATATAGTTGATGTACAGTATTATAAGTTACAGGTGTACAATATAGTGATTCACAATTTTTAAAGGTTATACTCCACTTATAGTTACTGTAAAATATTGGCTATGTTCCCCATGTTGTACAGTATATCCTTGTAAACATCAGGAAAATTTTAACATTGATTTAATACTATGTTTTGTTTTGTTTTGTTTTTTTAAAGGATTTTCTTATTTATTTATTTATTTATTTATTTATTTATTTTTGGCTGTGTTGGGTCTTCGGTTCGTGCGAGGGCTTTCTCCAGTTGCGGCAAGCGGGGGCCACTCTTCATCGCGGTGCGGGGACCGCTCTTCATCGCGGTGCGCGGGCCTTTCTCTATCGCGGCCCCTCCCGTCACGGGGCACAGGCTCCAGACGCGCAGGCTCAGCAATTGTGGCTCACGGGCCCAGCTGCTCCGTGGCATGTGGGATCTTCCCAGACCAGGGCTCGAACCCGTGTCCCCTGCATTAGCAGGCAGATTCTCAACCACTGCGCCACCAGGGAAGCCCAATACTATGTTTTTTTAAAGATTTAATTTAATTTTTTTTTGGCTGCGTTGGGTCTTCGTTGCTGCACGCAGGCTTTCTCTAGTTGCGGCGAGCGGGGGCTACTCTTCATTGCGTTGCGTGGACTTCTCACTGTGGTGGCTTCTCTTGTTGCGGAGCACGGGGCTCTAAGCATGTGGGCTCAGTAGCTGTGGCACATGGGCTCAGTAGTTGTGGCTCGTGGGCTCTAGAGTGCAGGCTCAGTAGTTGTGGCACACAGGCTTAGTTGCTCTGCAGCATGTGGGATCTTCCGGGACCAGGGCTCGAACCCGTGTCCCCTGCATTGGCAGGCGGATTCTTAACCACTGCGCCACCAGGGAAGCCCCGATTTAATACTGTTATCTAATTTACAATCCATATTCAAGTTTTGCCAATTATCCCAATAATGTCCTTTATAAAAAATTTCTTTCTGGTCCAATAGCCAATCCAAGGTTATCATATTTCTTTGATCGCCTTCTGTGTGTGTGTTTGTGTGTGTGTATGGTAAAATAACAAAATTAATCATTTTAACCAATTTTAAGTGTACAGTTCAGTGGCATTAAGTACATTCACATTGTTGTACAACTATCACTACCATCCATCTCCAGAACTATTGATAAATTCTGTAAACATTAAATAGTAACTCCCTATTCTTTTCCCTGAGCTGCTGGGTACCCACCATTCTACTTTCTGTCTCTATGAATTTGACTACTCTGGGTCCCCCATATAAGTGGAATCAAACAGTATTTGTCCTTTTGTGACCGGCTTATTTCACTTAGCATAATTTCTTCAAGGTTCATCCATTTTTAGCATATGTCAGAATTGTTTTCCTTTTTAAGGCTAAATAATATTCCATTGTGTGGAGAGACCACATTTTGCTTATCCATTCATCTGTCACCAGACATGTGGTTCTTTCCACCTTTTGGCTGTTGTGAATAATGCTGCTATTAACATGGGTGTAGTACAAATATCTTTTCATGTCCCTGCTTTTGATTCTTTGGGGTTATATATCCAGAAGCAAAATTGCAGGATTATATGGTAATTCTGTTTTTAATTTTTTTGAGGAACCACCATACCGTTTTCCACAGAAGCTGTACCATTTTACATTCCCACCAACAGTGCGCAAGGGTTGTAATTTCTCTACATCCTCGCCAACACTTGTTATTTTCTGTTCTTCTTTCTTCCTTCCTCCCTTCCTTCCTTCCTTCCATCCTTCCTTCCTTCCTTTCTTTCTTTTTAATAATAGTCATCCTAATGGGTGTGAAGTCATATCTCATTGTGGTTTTGATTTGTATTTCCATAATAACTAATGTTAAGTATCTTTTCATGTGTTTATTGACCATTTGTGTATCTTCTTTGGAGAAATGTCTATTCAAATTCTTCGCCTATTTAAAAAATCAGGTTGTTGGACTTCCCTGGTGGTCCAGTGGTTAAGACTCCATGCTTCCACTGCAGGGGGCACGGGTTTGATCCGTGGTCAGGGAACTAGGATCCCACATGCCACATGACATGACCGCCCCCCCCCTCAAAAAAAATCAGGTTTTTTTTTTTGTTGTTGAGTTGTAAGAGTTTTTTAAAATATATTCTGGATATTAATCCCTTATCAGATAATATGATTTGCAAAAATTTTCTTCCATTCTGTGGACTTCTCTGTTTAAAATAATTTTTTTAATTTATATAATTTTTATATACCATAAAACTCACCCTTTTCAAGTGTACAATTCAGTGGTTTTAGAATACTCACAGAGTTATACAACCATTACCACCATGTAATTCCAGAACATTTTATCATCCCCCAAGAATCAACATACTCATTAGCAGTCTCTCCCCACTTCCCCTTCCCCTCATCCCCTGGCAAACACTAATCTACCTTCTATCTCCGGATTTGTTTACTCTGGAAATTTAATGTAAATGGAATCATATAATATGTGGCCTTTTGTGACTGCCTTCTTTCACTTAGCATAATGTTTTCAAGGTCCATCTATGTTATAACATGTATCAGTACTTCATTCTTTTTATTGCTGAATAGTATTCCATTCTATTGCTATACCACATTTTGTTTACATATTTATCAGTTGATTGATATTTGGGTTATTTCCACTTTTTGGCTATTATAAATAATGCTACTATGAATATTGGTGTATAAGTTTATGTGTGAATGTATATATTCACTTTTTTGGATATATATCTAAGAGTGGAATTGCTGGGTCATCTGTTAACTCTACGTTTAAACTTTTGAGGGACTTCCAAACTGTTTTCCTCAGTGCTGCATTGTTTTACATTACCATCAAAAATGTGTGAGGGTTCCAGTTTCTCCACATGCTCACCAACACTAGTCTTCTAGTCATCCTATTGGGTGTGAAGTGGTATCTCATTGTGGTTTTGATTAGCATTGCCCTAAAGACTTGTTATCTTGAACATCTCTTCACGTGCTGATTGGACATTTGTATATCTTCTTTGAAGAAATGATTATTCAGATATTTTGCCCATTTTAAAATTTGTTTCTTTTTTTGTTGTTGGGTTGCAAAGGTGCTTTGTGTAGTCTAGCTATTACACCCTTACCAGGTATATGATTTTCAAATCTTCTCTCCCATTCTGTGGGTTATCTTTTCATTGTTTGGTTTGTTTAAAGATGCATAAATGTTTTTAACTTTGATGAAGTTTATTTTTTCTTTGGTTTCTTGTGCCTTTTTTAATCATATCCATGAAACCATTGCCTAATCCAAGGTTGTAAATATTTATACCTATGTTTTATCCTAAGAATTTTGTAGTTTTAGCTCTTCAATTTAGGTCTCTAATCCACTTTAAGTTTATTTTGTATATGGTGTGAGCTAAGGGTCTAACTTCCTTCTTTTGCATGTGGATATCCAGTTGTCGCAGCATCATTTGCTGAAAAGACCATTCTTTCTCCATTGAATTTTCTTGGCACTCTTGTTGAAAATCAGTTGTCCATAAATGTATGGGTTATTTCTGGACTCTCAGTTCTACTTCATTGATATATATGTCTACCCTTATGGCAGTACCACACAATCTTGGTTACTTTAGTTTTGTAATCAGGAAGTGTTTCATCCAACTTTGTTCTTCTTTTTCACGATTGCTTGGCTATTCAGAGTCTCTTGCATTTCCATATCAATTAAGATCAGCTTGTGAATTTCTACAGAAAAGGCAGCTGGGATTTTGATAGAGATTGTGCTGAACCTGTAGGTTAATTTGGGGGAGTATTGCCGTCTTAACAATATTAAGTCTTCTGATCCGTGAACATGAAGTGCCTTTCCTTTTACTTAGATCTTTTAAAATTTCTCTCAATGATGTTTTGTAGTTTTCAGTTTACAAGTCTTGTACTTCTTCTGTTAAATGTATTCCTAAGTGTTTTAATCTTTTTGATGCTATTGTAAATGGAATTGTTTTCTTAAACTCATTTTCAGTGTGTTCACTGGTAGTTGAACTGTTTTTACTCACGATACTTCTGACACCAAATATGTGGGTATTTTCCTCACACCAGTCAATTCTCCAACTCTCTGGACACCAATTGGATGTCCTACTATTTGGTTCAATTCTAACCCTAATTACCTGGAGTTAGTGTCAGACTCCACAGGTTTAAGGGCTCAGTCCCACAAGATTTCCCTCACATCAGACCCAGGATACCCACACTTTTGTCCAACTTGACTACAAATTGCGGATTACTACACATCCCTCCCCGCCACTGTTAGGGAACTGTTGACCAAAACCACCAGTCTTAGCCAGGCTCGCTTGCCTGAGTTGTCTCACAACAGGAAGTCCCGATAAGGACTGGAATCCATCTTGGCTGAGAGATGAGCATGCCACCAGGAAGGATCCCGAGTGAGGCTATGGGCCAAGCAAGATGATTGGCCAGAGACAACCCGGAAACTAATCCCATTACCATAAACCCTGAGACTTTGAGCCATGTGGCAGAGCAGTTCTCCTGGGTTCCCTTACCCTACTGCTCTCTGCCTGGGCGCCCCTTCCCGATAAATTCTTTTGCTTTGTCAGCACGTGTGTCTCCTCGGACAGTTCATCTCTGAGTGTTAGACAAGAGCCCGCTCTCGGGCCCTGGAAGGGGTCCCTCTTCCTGCAACACCAGGATAAATAATTTCTTAGAACTGCTCATAGAACTCAGGAAAGCAGTTGAATTACTATTATCAGTTTACTATAAAGGATACAACTCAGGAACAGCCAAATGGAAGAGATGCACAGGACAAAGTGGGGGCAGGGGAAGGAGGGAGCTTCCATGCCCTCTCCAGGGATGCTATCTTCTCAGCACCTTGAAGTGTTCACCAGCCTGGAAGCACTCCAAACTCTGTTGTGTAGGGGTTTTTATGGAGGTTTCATTACAGAGGCATGATTAAATCTTTGGCCATTAGGACTGACTTAATCTCCAGCCCCTCTTCCCTCCCTGGAATTTGGGGAATGAGGCTGAAATTTCTAACCCTCTAACCATGCCTTGGTCTTTCTAGCAACCAGCCCCCATCCTGAAGCTATCTAGGGGCCCCCAGCCACCAGTCCTGCCATTAGCATACAAAAGATTCTCATCACTCCAGAGAGTCCAAGGGTTTCAGGAGCTGTGTACCAGGAACTAGGGACGAAGACCAAATATTTATTATTTATTATATCACAATAGAGATATGATTGGTTTTTGTATATTGATCTTGCTTCCAGGAACACTGCTGAACTAATTTATTAACTCTGATAATTTTTTTGTGGCTACCTTAGGGTTTTCTATATGAAAGATCATGTTATCTGCAAATAGAGGTAGTTTAACTTCTTTCTTTCCAATTTAGATGCCATCCATTCATTCATTTATTCATTCTTGCCTAAAGGCCCTGGCTGGAACCTACCGTACAATATTGAATAGAAGTGGCAAGAGTGAACCTCTTCGTCTTGTTCCTTATCTTGAGGGGAAAGCTTTCAGTCTTTCACCATTAAACACGTTAGCTGTGGATTTTTTTTTTTTTTGGATGTCCATTATCAGCTTGAGGATGTTCTAATTTGTTGAGCATTTTTATCATGAAAGGGTGTTGGGTTTTATCAAATGTTTATTCTGCATCTATTGAAATGTCTTTAATCTCTGTCCCTTAGAACTGTCCTTTAGCTTTTCTATGTCTTTCATGCACTGACATTTTTGGAGAGTCCCGGCCAGTTACTTGGTGCTCCCTCATGATTAGCTTCAGGTTATGGATTTTTCACAGGAATATCACAGAAGTGATGCTGTACTCTTCCCAGTGCATCTTATCAGGAAACACGTATGATGTTATTATTACCAGTGATGGGAAAAATTAACTTTGGCCATCTAGTGTCTGCCAGATTTATTCATCAGAAAATTACTGTTTTTCCCCTTTATAATTAATATGTTCATTAATAGGTAATTTGTGGGGTGCGCTCCTTTGAGACTAAATATTCTGTTCCTCATCAAACTTTTACCCATGGCTTTTAACACGTACTGATGATCCAGTTGTTACTCTGATGGTTGTCAAATGGTGATTTTTCTAACCCTTCTCACTTCCTTTTACTGGTTGGTGAACGTGTTAACTTTGAGATTACCTGTTAGACGTCTAAGTGGAGGTGGTGAGTGGGAAGTGCAAAATTCAAGGAAAGGTACAGGTTGTAGATTTAGATGTAGGAGTTGTCAGTCTGTAGAAGGTTAAAGCCATTAGCAGTTGAGGGTCTCCAAGGGCCCATGTCCCCTGTTGGTCACAGGGCTTCACCAGGCCTGGGGTCCGCTGACATGTTTTAGAGACAAACCCTGGTGCTGACTGGGTCACAGAGTACCATGGCTCCATGGAGGCTGGGACTGGGGGCTCCTGTCTTATGGGAAGCTGGGTTCTGTGGAAGGAAGTGTCCTTGCTCTGTTCAAAGCTGGTAAAGGCCCTTACTACTTAACCTGGCATTCTAGGCTTGTCCAGCACCACCCCTTCCCTGAGCAGCAGCACAGTCTTACACTTCAGCCTCTGCTTGCTGTGCCCTTCACTGCCACAGCTTGGGGAACTCCTGCTCATCCTTCAAAGCCCAGCTCAAATATTACCTTCTCTGTGAAGTCCCACCTCTACTCCCCGCAACAAGGTCATTCATTTAGAAAACAGTTCTTGAGGCTCTCCTCTGTGCTAGGCACCGAGACTAGTGAAAAAAACTCTATTCCTGCCCTCAGGGATCCCATTGTTTTCCTGGTGGAGACAGATATTCATAAGTAATCTCACAGATCTAAGGGTCAGTGACAGCAACAAAGCAAGATAAGTGAAGTGACTGTCCAGCTCCAATAGTTAGAGCAGGGGGTTTGCACCAACCTGGCCTGGCTGAGGTGCTTTGGGAAGGTTTCACTGCAGAAATGGCAGCTGGCCTGAGAGCTGAGGAAAGAATAGGTGCATTGGTGGGGGAGCCATGGCTCCCTGTGCAAGGCCTGAGGTGAGGCTGGAAGGCAGAGAGCAGGGGATGGGCTCCCATGGGAGATGTACCTAGAAAGGTGGGCATAGGCCTCCAAGGCCAAGGTGAGGAGGCTGGATTTTCTCTTGCTGGTACTGGGAAGGCTTCAAAGGGTCCTGAGCGGAGGGGGATTTTCGAGGAGTCCCTCTGGCTGCCATAAGGAAGAGACAGTGGGGACCACATTGATTTTTCAGATCAGCCAGATTCATATCGGTAGGAGACACGACTTCATTTTTTTGTTTAGATTTATTTTTATTTATTTATTTATTTAGTGCCAGGTCTTAGATGCGGCATGGCATCTCTTAGCTGTGGCATGCAGACTTCTTAGTTGCGACATGCATGTGGCACCTAGTTCCCCAACCAGGGATCGAACCTGGGTCCCCTGCATTGGGAGCGCAGAGTCTTACCCACTGGACCACCAGAGAAGTCCTGATACAGCTTCATTTTAAGTTTCTTTTATAAACCCCGTTCCAGTGCTGGTGGTAGGAACTTCATCTCAGTTGGTCTGGGGGTCCTCATGGTCTCTGGATCTCAGGCCAGTGGTGACAATGGCTTTGTCCTGCTGGCCTGGCCACAAGGCCCCTGAGCCCTGTGCTGCTCCTGGCTACGGCTGAGCCTTCTTTCTCTGCTCTCAGGCTATGGGGTGGGGACTCCGAAAGGCTTGGGGACCTACAAACTTTGGGGGAGCAGGAGGTTTACAGGGGAACCTGGGCCTCCCTGCTCTCTGACCTGCAGCCTCTGGGTGGTTCTCAGGGACCCAGGGACGGTGAACAGTCTCCTGCTCTGCTCCCTTTCCTCTTCCCCAGCACCCTGCAGCCTTCAGGAGGGTGCTTTCTGTCTCTGTTTGGCCCTGTTCCCTCAAGGATTGTGCTTTGGAAATGCAGAAACCGAGGACTCACCCCCAGCTTCTCTGGGAAGCTGCTGTCGGCCTTTCCCTGAAATGACAAATGCCTCCCTGATAGAACAGAGTACAGGAGATGGGACATCATCTAAGCCATGTTCTTGTTCAGACTGTTTAATCTGAGTCATGAGAAAACAGAAATCCAAATTATGTAACATTCTCTAAGATGCTTGGATACTTAAAAAATGTCAATGTCATGGAAAAAAAAGTGGGGAAACTGTTTCTGATTCAACGAGACTAAAGAGACGTGATAACTGAAAGCAGCAAATGATCCTTCACTGGATCCTGGATGGATACAAAGGAAAAGCCATGGAGGACATTGCTGGGGCACTTGGAGTATGGCCCTGCTTTAGCTGGTATTAATGTCTGGGCACCAAGTGCCCTCCTGGGTAAGGGAGGTGCTCGAGGGTCACTCGTTTGTTAAATTAGAGAGTAAGAGTGGTATTGTGCTCACGTAGGAATGTCCTTATTCTTAGGTGTCGCCTGGTGTATTTGGGGTGAAGCAGCGTGGTATGTGCAGCTTATTGTTAAATGGCTCAAGGTGAGGGGATGTTTGTGTACGTCCTTGAGAGGAACAATGCAAATATGGCAAAATCTTGAGTGGGTGATTCTGGGTAAAGGACATTAAACTATTCTTTCAACTTGGGGAGGGTTGGCCTCTTGTCTGCTGCATCAGCAGGGCTGGCAGAGGGGGCCCAGGTACTCTGATACAGGGAGTGCAGGACCCTCCCTGAGACCCTGATCTAACCCTCAAGGCCCCTTCCCTGCTGCCGCGGAAACACTCAGGCTCTGAAGGGGTAAGGGTCCACCCAGTTCCCCGAGGCCCGTCAGGAGTAGAGCTGGGTGCTCGCTGGTCAAGTGCAGCATGACCGCCTCCTGTGTTCACTCACACCTCTTGAGTATCTGGCTCAGTGCCCAGGCAACCTGAAACCCGTTCACTTACCTTCGAGTCACCCTCAGCCATGTCTCAGGGCAGGAGTCGGTCCAGGAAGGTGCCAGCCCCAGGAGTTAATGTGAGCCATCCACAGTCACTGGACGCTCAGCCACCACTACCAGGGTCTAGACGTGAGGGCACAGCACTCCTAGCGCAGGGGTCTGGCCCACAGGCTTCAGATGAGCTCACGAGCGGCCCCTCTGGGGAAGGCAGGGCAGCCCGAACAAAGTTCCTGGGAAGGTAGTTCCCCTGGGCTTGAGGTCAGCAGCATCTCCGCTGCGTTGGGCCAAGGGAGGAGACCAGGTGCCTGCAGCTCGGCCGGGCCCAAGATCTTTCTAAAACGCACGTTCTTACCACCAGACATGGGCACTACTGTTCCTCCTGCTCTCCCCTGCATCCCACCCCCCTCTCCCGAAGCTGGTTAATACCACTGTCCTTCAGCCTTGACCCGGGTTTGGCGGAGCTGTCATGGGTTCCCACAGCCTCACTGTGCTGCATCTCCTTTCCTACCATCTGCTGTAGACTGGAACTCACCTATGGCATGTTCCGTGTCTCCCCCACTGGGGCTTGAGCTCTACGAGCAGGGTAGGTGCTCAGGAAGTGCATCCAATGCATGTAACTGTCAGGGTGCAGGCAGCTGCTGGGGTACCGAGTGCCCCGTCCTGGGTGAAGCGCACGCAGAGTCGGGGTCTACGGAGGGGGCGTGAGTTGTCAGTGTGGGCAGCCCATCTCAGCTCCCATATAGCAACAATAAAGCATTTATTTCTCTGGAGGAAGCTGGTCAGGCAGATGTTACACACTCATCTTTTAGAGAAGGGAACCGAGAGCTTAGTTTTCTTGCCCAGGATCACAGAGCTGGTGCATGAGAGAGCTGGCGTTACAGTTTGCACTCCAGTCAGCCTGTCTCCAAGGAGCTGCCGTTTGGAAGGGGTCTGGCTGTCTCCTGGGGCGTCCACTCCACCCACCTCATCCCAGCCTGGCCCGTCCCGCTGCAATAACACCATGAGCCCGTGGTACACGTTACCTCATTTATTCTCACAACATGCCTGTGAGGTAGGGAGGGGCGGGGACTGTCCCCATTTTACAGAGGAGGAAGTTGAGGCACACAGAGGTCAAGTGACTTGCCCAAGGTCACAGACGGCGGCCAAGCTGGAATGGGCCCTAGAGCAGGCCCGCAGTTCACCCGGGGCCCCTGTGGCAGGTGCTGGACACGAGGACGTCTCCAGTGCCGCAGCCGTGGCCACAGGAGAGCAGCCCTCGTGCACGGAGCTTGCTGCGGGCCTGGCCTCGCCCTCTCCCTCCCTGCCCCCCACCTCACCCTGCAGGCCTGGGCCATTGCAGCTCAGGGCTCATGACACCCTGGGAGTGGGGCTGGGGGGCAGGGGAGAGAGAAGGATGACTGGGGTAAAAAAATAGAAAACTCAGAGGCTGGGCAGATGGGCCCATGGCCGGGGAGTGGGGGGCAGGTGAGAGACAAAAAAAGGGGGGGCTGCTTACACACAAGGTATATATTTTTACACACACTTGTACACACACCTAGATATAGTACATGTAAAAATATATGCTATTCACACACCCGCCTCCTGCCAGGTGCCCCCGAGAGCCAGCGGTGGCGCTGGTGGGCATGGGTGAGCAGAGGGGCGTTTGTTAAATATACACTCTAAGGTCTATGTGCATATGTACACATACGTACAGACACAGCCGCCCGCCCCTCGGGTACTGTACACAGGCTCGGCCAGGGACACATGACCCCTGGAAAATGGGGTCCCTCTCTTGAGTGGCCCCTGCAAGTCACTCTGAGTCATACATTTTGCTGAAGGAAGAAGGGGCTGGAGAGAAGAAAAAGGCGGGAGTCTGGAGTGTGGTAAGCTGTGGTTTTTATCTCATTCCACACCCCCCCCCCCCGCAAAGACTTCAGCCCTCCTCATGGTCTCAGAGAGGCGAGTCACCCGCCTGACGCTGCCTAGGGCTGGCAGATCACAGTGGGAGGGCTGCTTCTGCTGAGAGGAACCTATATCTGCGTGTGTGAGCACTTGGTGGGGGAGGGGACGCGTGTCCATCTCTCTGTCCTCTGGGCTCACCCACAAAAAGGGCTGAGAACCAGAAAGCCAATAGTCAGGATGGTGACCCCTGTGTGAGCTCTTAAGGGAAAAGAGAAAAATGTAAGAATGAAAACTCCAAGGTCAGAGCTGGGGTAGCCAGGAAAAGGAGGAAGGACATGGCAGGTGCCCAAAGCTGCCCTTGGGCTGTCGTCATCTTGTAAACAAGCTAGTTTAAGTTCTCATTAGATAGAGCAAGTAAAAAGACCGTAGTCTGGAGGCTGGGCCGGGGCGTTGCCGAAGTCCATCTATCTAGTCCACCACGGCCAGCAATAGGAAAAAAAAGTTTTATAGTTTTGTGTTTCTGTTGATTTTTGTGTGTGAAGTCTTCATAACCTAAAGCTGGGAGGGACCCAAAAAAGCCAAATTGTGAGCCCTTGTATGCGTCAATTGAAAGTTGGCTCAGGGTCTCTAGACAGAATAACCATACTAAAGGTTGAGAAAATTTTGTTCCTTTCGCATTTAGTTTGTAGGTTTCTTTTTTTAATGACTTAAAATTGTTTGCTTCCTGCTTCCTGGTCTCAGAGCCGGGTCTGGGCCTCAGGGACATAAATCTCGATGCTGTCCGCGCTCTCCGTGGCTGAGTTCTGCCGCACGGAAGCCGCCCGCTTGGCCGCCAGGAGTCTCTTGCGGGCCTCCTGACGCTGCTTGTCTCCAGCGTCAGAGGCCTTGTCGCGGCTCACTGCCGGCTTGGATTTGGCTGGCTTCTTTGGGACCGGAGGGGGTGGTTTCTTCTCTTCCTTTAGTGAGACAGTGAGGAGAGAAGAAAAATAAAATAAAGGTGCCACCTTTTGTGTGGCGCTACCACCCACCATATGCTGGCAGCTGGAGCCTCCACCCCAGCTTCCCCGCATCGGGCACAAGCAACACACATTTGGAAGCAGGAAGCCACAAGAAGCGATGATGGTGGGAATAGCACAAGGCATAGGAGCAAAAAGCAAGCTTACAATCCTAGAATGTTCTAGTAGGAAGGGACAGACAGATCACCTCTTCCCACCCCTGCTTTGAACCCCTGAGAGCCTGAAATTCACGCAGGAATCATAGGGCCAGAGATGGGATTTAAGTTCAGGGCCTCCGACTCCCAGGTCACATTTCACATGCTGTTCTAGGCGATCAAAACTCACAAGGGCCACAGTCCAGTAACCAATAGCCAAAGGGGTCATTGGGTGCCACTGTTTTACAGATGGAAGCCTGAGCCTCAGGGAAGAGGCTGGCCCAGGAGGCAGAATCGGGTCCAGACCCCTGTAACTCCTGGGCAGCGTGGTCCTAGCAGAAGGACCATTTTTCTACCTCCAGGGTTCCAACGGCTGTGTCTACGCTAGTGCTCTGGGCTGTGGGCATGTGTCTCCCACTTTCTGAACATGCAGGGCAGGAAGGCATGCTTCGGGGGGGCAGCCTCAACTACACAGAGCGAGTGGCATGCTGGACAAGCGCCGAGCATGGACCCCGCACACTGATGGACGTGAGCCCCCAGCTCAAAGACGACACACAGAGAAGGGAGCCAAGCAGCACTGACCGATGTGGCCAGCGTTATTGCCGACCAGGAATTTGTCCCTGGACTTCCCCTCCGCACTGCTCCATGCTCACCTTCCTCTTCTCGGGGGTCTCCACCAGCTGCCAGCTGTTGGCCTTGAGGTGGTAGAGTTCATCAAACTTCATGCTGATGTCCTCGATGGACAGCTGCAGCAGGTCCCAGAACCCTGCCAGGTCCTGGGCTGTTGGACGTGGGTTGGCATCAGGGTTCTGTGGGACAGATGGGGTTCAGTGGGGCAAGCAGGGCAGAGGCTGGTCCTGCACCCCATCCCAAGTACTGTCTCCTAGCTCTGCCAGCCCTGGTTGGGTTCTCTTGAGGCCTGGTCTTACTCTCCTGTTCCCTGGGTCGGGTCAGTATCTGTATGAGTGAATGAACCCAGTTCCTGATTACTGCTGGCCCTGATGGTGGAGAGCTTTGGGAGAGAGAGACAGTCCTATCATGAGAGTGGGTCCTGCACACACATGGGGACTGAGGCCTTCGCCACCACTGTAGGGCTACAGTGAGGAAAGCCCTCATGGCCTCAGCGTATGCCAGGCAGGCAACTCGTCTCATTTCACAGGGAGGAGGCAGGATCACTCCCCGGTGGGTGTGATTACAGAATCCGTGTGGTTTCTAGCCCATCATTCTGTTCTCTGAGAGCACATTCCTTATCAGGACTTCCCCAGTGAACGCCCAAACCCCTACCGGTCCTAGAGACAAACACTCGCCACTGTCCTCCACCCCTGGGAGTACACCACCCCTGCCAGATGGAAAGAGGCTTCCACAGGAAAAGCTGCTGCCTAGCGGCGAGGGTGAAGGAGAGGGAAACCCACCAAGCCTCACGGTGGTTATTTCTTTAGTTCTTACCTTGACTGTCTTCTTAGATATAGAGTATGTTGTATATAAATAAATCAGTGCTAACTGATTTTTAACTTTCATGTGGCTGTTTTGACACAGAGTTCACTTTTCTATTTCAGAAGGTAGTAGAGATCTGAAAGGACCATTCCTGGCCCTTTTCCTGTGCTAGGCACTGACATGCACCACTGTCATCTTTCCAATGCCATGAGGAAGCAGCACCTTCTCCATGTTAGAGAGGAGGTCACAGAGGCTTAGAGGCTAATCCAGCTGGGGGCTCTGGCTAGAAGACCCACTGTGGAGGAAGAAGAATCACACTCACCAAGTTTTGCTCACAGAGGCCCCGGAACTGCTGGAATTTCTGTGACATCAGTAGCTGGGCACTGCCCACAGCACTGAGGACTTTCCCTAAGACTGAGAAAGAGAAGGTGGAAAAAGACTGAGCAGTGCACAAGGTCTGCTGGGGTGGAAGGCAGGATCAGGGTCATGGCTTTCACCTCCCCTCCCCGCCTTAGGATGCCAATCATTATTTGGTGATGGCAGTCAGTCTTCATTTTATTTACACATTAACCCACTGTCACTGTGAAAAATGCAAACCACACATAATAAAGTGAGCCCCATCCCCTAGTTGCTAAGGACATTTTATGGCAATAAATTTGAAAACTAAGTTTAAATGGAAAAAATTTTCAGGAAAACATAAATTACTATCATAGACTCAAGAAGAAATAGAGAATCTGATTAGGCCAATAACTGTTTTAAAAAACTGAAGCAGGAGTTAAAAATCTTCCCCAGAAAAAGGAACCAGGCCTATGTCGTTTTACAGGTGAGGTTTTACAAAACCTTCCAGGAATAGATAATCCCTGTTTTATACATTCAAATCCTTCCTGAGAGTAAATAAACAGAAAATGACACCGCTAATTTCAGGAGCCCTGAGAGAACATAGGACATGCCAAGAATAGGGCACTTTCATTATGAACATAAAAGTCTTAAAGCAAAGAGAATCCAACAGAAGAGTTCACCATGAAGTGTTTAGCCCAGGAATACAAGGTTGAAATCTTTTAGTGTGATTTCCAGTTTTAAAGTGGTGGCAGGAAGACGGTACTACCTCCTAACCCCCTTAGAAATCACTGAAAAGCAAAACAGAGTAAACAAGAGATCAAAATGCAAACTGTCTCCTGACAGAACTCTGGAATGTAGTATAGGAAGGCTGCCACATGCACTGATAGCCACACGAGGAGGATTCTTGGGGTTGAAAGGCTCAGATAAAGGTGGCAGTTCTGAGTTCTCAAAAGCAGCATAACTTGAGAGGAGAAGCCAATAATCTCTTATTTGAAATAAAAAGGGGGTGTGGACTGCAGCAGGAGCGTTCCTGAACCTGGTTCAGCACCAAAGGTGGGGGGCAGGGGGACGAGGACAACACTGTATGGTAACTGCCCTCTCATCGCCTGGGGAGAAGACCAGGCTGAAGAACGCACCCTGCACCCATCACCATGCCTGAGGAATTCCTGCCAGCCTGGGACAGAGTCCTGGCTCCCACAGTGGTCTACTTAGCAGCAGCTCATGAAGGAAGAATTTCACCTCATTCAGAAATTAGTTATTAAAAAGAAACCAACACAGGAGCTAAACATGTTATAGGAGCAGTAAATGGCAGATGAACATTCACCAGAAAGTTGTTGCCAGAGAACAGAGGAAAAGTGTGACATTTAGCCACAAATATTTAAACAGTAGTTCAAAGCAGAGATAAGGTGCTCTGAAAAGAGATGCAAGACAATGGAAGGGGATAAAACATGAGCTGTGGAACTAGTGCAAGAGAAAAATCAGGCATCACAGAAACAAGGGCCATGATGGACACAGCACAAAGAATAAACCCTGATGAAAACCAATAAGGACAAGGAGGACAGGAGTGAAAAAGCTCCTCGCTCAAAACACTTACACTGCTAGATTAACAAGACAAGATGTCTTAAATGAATAGCTAAGCTGCTGGGGATAAAATGACCACCCCCACCCCCAGAAGGTAGTGGGTATATGTGCCTGGCTTGGTCTAAAGTAGGATGGGAGGGCTTCCCTGGTGGCTCAGTGGTTAAGTATCCACCTGCCAATGCAGGGGACACGGGTTTGAGCCCTGGTCCGGGAAGATCCCACATGCCGCGGAGCAACTAGGCCCGTGCGCCACAACTACTGAGCCTGTGCTCTAGAGCCCATGAGCCACAACTACTGAAGCCCGTGTGCCACAACTACTGGAACCTGCGCACGTAGAGGCTGTGCTCTGCAACAAGAGAAGCCACAGCAATGAGAAGCCTGCGCACGGCAATGAAGACTAGCCTCTGCTCGCTGCAATTAGAGAAAAGCCCGCACACAGCAACAAAGACCCAACGCAGCCAAAAATAAAACAATTAAAAGAAAAAAAAAAAAAAAAAGGATGGGAATAAAAGGAAAAGTTTCCCCTGAGAATTCCTAACCACAAGACTGCACTTAGGTACCTTATTTTTTAAGAAATAAAAGAAGCAACTAGATGTATTAAAAAGATGAGACTATTTTTAAAAAAGTGACTGAGAGACATGGAGGAGACAGGGAGACTTAAAATACATCTATCAGAGTTCTAAAAGGACAGAGAGAATGGAAGAAAAGAAATTTATTCAGAGAGATGATTTAGAATATGAATAAAGGAACCATCCCAAACTCATTTTATGAAGCTAGATAACCTTGATACTAAAACAGGACAAGGATGAGAAAAGAAAATTACCAGCCAAGTAATTCTGCCTTTGAAGAAAGGCAAAATTATTAAATCAGATATTAACAAAAGTACAACAATGTACTAAAATAACTCAGCTGGGTTTATTCTGGTAATACAAGACTGATTCAACATTAGAAAATTCTAATGACTTCTGATTCTGGCTATGAAAAACCAGTTACTATCAGACAAACTGAACCCTCCCATCAAGAAAAAAAAAAACAACTAAATAAAATACCAAAAACAACAAAAAAATCTCTTTCAAGGCATTAAAAAATTACCAAAGCAACCAGAATTTGAGAGGCTAAGATGTCAGTGAGAACAGAAACTATATTCAGCCAAGTCTGATATTCTGTACTGCCTTCTACCCCAAGGCATCTCCCAGTTTATAAGCAGCACAAGGCTGAGGTGCTAAGAAGCCAAGCAGAAAGTGGTGGTTCAGAGTCTGAGAAGCTAAGCAGAACTTGTGGCAGTTCCATGGGGAAAGGGAGACCAAAACTGGAATTCGGAGCCACCAGAGCAGACAGGACTTGGGGGAAAGTGCATCAAGCTGAGCAAAGCTTCCAGCAGTCTTAAGATGGGGGAGAAACAAAAATTGGAGCTCAGTGTCTGCCAAGGAGGAAGGGCTTGGAAATACCCCAGGCTGTCACAAAACCCAGCTCTGAATCAGCTCAATCCCATATTAGATTAAGTTGGTCTGGCCCTACTCTAATTGTCTACAAGAAGCAAAAGTAAATTCGTTCTCAAAGAACAGAAAATCGTCTTGAAAAAAAAAAAAAGAAGAAAAGAAAATCATCCTGAGCTTCAAGTTATCTCTGTAGTTTTCGTATACAGTTTCTGGCATTGAATAAAAATTACCAAGCATGCCACGAGGTAGGACCAAATGACTGCACACCAAAAGAGAAAAATCAGCAAAAAGTAAAAGAACTATAGGGGATGTAGGTACTAGAGGTATTGGACCAGGGCTTTAAAATGACTGTGAATATGTCCCAGAAAATATATGACATGATGAGGAATTTCAGCAAAGAACCAGAAATCTATCAAAAAGAATCAAATGGAAATTCTAGAACTAAAAAATAGGGTAACTGAAATTAAGACTGCAATAGATAGGTTTAACAGATTGGTTACAGCTGAACTATAAAATAATCCAGTAGAAAATATCCAGACTGAGGTCCAGAGGAAGAAAAAAAAAAAAGGGAAAATACAGAAGAGAGAATGAAGAAACATAAGATGTGGCAGTCTAAAATATGTGTAATTGGAGTCCACAAGTAGAGAAGAAATAACATGGAGCAGAAATTTGAGGAAATGATGGCCAAGACTTTTCTGAAACTGATGAGAGTTATTAAGGCCGCAGATTCAAGAAACCCTGTGAGCATCAAGCTAGAAAAGTACAAAGAAAACCATACCTAGGTATCACAGTAAAATGGATAAAACTCAAACACAGGAGAAAAAGTCTTAAAAGCAGACAAAGGGGAGAAAACAAATTATTCTTCAAAGAAGCAGCAGGAAGACAGTTGACTTTTCAATAGAAAGACTGGAAACCAGGACATAAAAACATATTTATGAAGTGTTGAAAGAAGATCAATACGTACCTATAATTCTATACTTAGCAAAAATACTGTTCAGGGACTTCCCTGGCAGTCCAGTGGTTAAAGACTCCACACTTCCACTGCAGGGGGCACACGGGTTTGATCCCTGGTCGGGGAACTAAGATCCCGCATGCCGCGTGGCGCGGCCAAAAGAATAAATAAAATAAATTAAAAAATAATAACAAACAGAAGCCTGCCTCCTGGAGGACAGTTTTAAAAAAATACTGTTCAAAAAAAGAGGGAAAAATACAGACATTTTGAGACAAATACTGCATTAAAATAAATACTAAAGGGAGTTCTTCAGGCAGAAGGAAAATGATCCTAACTAGAAGCAAAGAAATAAAGGAGTGAAGAGTATGAGAAAGAGTAAATATGTGGGTAGGTAAATACTGATTGTATAAAACAAAAATAATGTCTTGTGGCATTTAGAACATATATATAGAACTGAAATACTTAACAGCAATAGTACACAGGTTAGGAGGGGGATAAAAGTGATCTAAGGTCCTTGCGTCATCTGTGAAGTGGTAAAGGTACTAATTTAGTCTTTACAAAGTCAGGGATGCAACTTCCCTATCGCAGTGGCAACGCCATCCTTTCCGTCACTCAGACTCCAAACCATTTTGGACTCCTTTCACTCTTACTCCATATCCAATCCATCAGGAAATCCTGCTCTGCCTTCCAAGTATACCCAGAATCTGACCCCTCCCTTAAATGCTCCATGGCCACCACCATCTCCTCTTCCCCAGATTATGTTACTTCCTCCTAACTCATTTCCCAGCTTCCACTTGTGCCCCTCCGCCCACTCTCTTCTGAACAGAGAAACTAGATTAGTCCTGTAAAAAAGAATGTCACATTGCACTCTCCAACACATTCTCTTTTGGGAGTCAAAGCCAAGCCTCTGACACCTCTGAGGCCCCACCACACGGACTCCACCCCCCACCTCTCTCTGCTCACTCCTGCAGCTACACTGGCCACCTTCCCCAGCCCTAGAACACGTCAAGCACTTGCCCACCACTGGAGTTCTCTGATCTCCAGAGCTCTGAGACTTCTTCTCTCTTCCTTCCTTCAGCTTTCTGCTCCAAGGTCACCTTATCTGGGAGGCCTTCGCTGACCACACTATGTGGGACAGCAACACTGCCCCCAGCCAGGCAGCTCTCTTCATCCTGCTCCTACTGTGCTTTGTTTTCTCTGTTGCATGTCTAACCATCTTGCATATTATGTTTAGTTGGTTATTTTCTGTCTCTCCCCATGAGAATGTAAGCTCCACGAGGGCAGGGATCTTGTGTTGTTCTGCTACATCCCCAGAAGCTAGAATAGTGCCTGTATACGGTAGGAACTCAGTAAATACTCACTGAGTGGATGAAGGTCAGGACCAAGGGAGGGATGCTGCTTTCTTCCCACTATCGCACAATGTCCTGACACTCTTGCAGTTAGACAAGATATGCATGAGACACAGTAAGAGCAGAAAGAGAAACACAGGGCTTCCCTGGTGGCGCAGTGTTAAGAATCCACCTGTTAATGCAGGGGACATGGGTTCGAGCCCTGGTCCGGGAAGATCCCACATGCCGCGGAGCAACTAAGCCTGTGTGCCACAACTACTGAGCCTGCGCTCTAAAGCCCGCAAGCCACAACTGCTGAGCCCACACACCACAACTACTGAAGCCCGCGCACCTAGAGCCCACGCTCTGCAACAAGAGAGGCCACTGCAATGAGAAGCCCACGCACCGCAATGAAGAGCAGCCCCCGCTCGCCGCAACTAGACAAAGCCCACGCGCAGCAGCAAAGACCCAATGCAGCCAAAAAGAAAATAAATAAAAATAAATCTTTAAAAAAAGACATAAAATTGCCACTAGAGCAAATAATATGATCATTTATGATGCGAATCTAAGAGGACTGAGAGTTGTACAAGGTTGCTGGATACAAGATCAATGTAGAAGTCTCAACATAACTAATTAGAGTATGCAAATATAAAAATTCATTTTACTATCAAAACAAAAACTAGAAAGTACCAAGGAATAAATCTAATAAAAATACATAAGGCCTTCCTAGATATATTAATCAAACTTGAATAGAAGGATATAAAATGGAGATCTGAATAAATGGAGAGATAAACTTCATTCATAGCTAAGAAGACTCAATATTTCTCAGGTATCAGTTTTTCCCAAAGTAATCTATAAACTCTATTTCTAGTCAGCGACCCAGGAAAATTTTTCTGAGGAACTTGATATACTAATTCTAAAATTGGTATTGGAAGAATGAAGATATAAATAGACTTTTTCTTTCTGAACAAAAAGAATAAGGAAGGGGATTCACCCTATCAGATGCCAAGGCATGTTAAAAAGCTATGGCAATTAAAAGCTGTGTTAACACAGAAATAGACAAAAGGGCAGCAGAACAGAATAGAACTGAGAAACACACCCCTGTGTGTGTAGCAGTCTGGCAGTGGTTATGACTGACTGGCATCACTAATCAGTGAGGAAAGCAGAGACTTCAAAATGTCTCTCCAGTGAGCCCTGCTCCGGGAGGATCCCACATGCTGCGGAGCAACTAGGTCCATGCGCCACAACTACTGATCCTGTGCTCTAGAGCCCGCGAGCTACTACTACTGAGCCTGCGTGCCACAACTACTGAAGCCCGCGTGTCTAGAGCCTGTGCTCAACAAAGAGAAGCCACCGCAATGAGAAGCCCGCACACCACAACAAAGAGTAGCCCCTGCTAGCTGTAACTAGAGAAAGCCTATGTGCAGCAATGAAGACCCAATGCAGCAAAAACAAACAAAAAAAAATTCAGCACTATGTACCCTTAAAAAAAAACAACTTAGGAAAGATCTCAAATCAACAACCTAACTTTATAACCTAAGAAACTAGAAAAAGAACAAACTATCCCAAAGCCAGCAGAAGGAAGGAAATAATAAAGATTAGAACAGAGCTAAATGAAACAGAGAATAGGGAAACAACAGAGAAAAATCAAAAAACCAAAAGTTGGTTCTTCAAAAAGATCAACAAAACTGACAAAACTTTAACTAGATAGACTAAGAAAAAAAGAAAAGACTCAAATACTAAAATAAAAAATGAAAGTGGGGACATTACTACCAACTCTACAGAAATAAAAAAGATTATAAGAGAGTACTAGAACAACTGTACACCAACAAATTGGATAACCTAGATGAAATGGACAAATTCATAGAAACACAAAACCTACCAAGACTAAATCATGAAAAGATAGAAAATCTGAATAGTTTTGAATCAGTAATCAAAAATTTCCCAACAAAGAAAAGCTCTGGACCCAGTGGTTTCACTGCTGAATTCTACCAAACATTTAAAGATGACTAACACCACTCCTTCTCAAATTTTTCCAAAAAACTGAAGAGGAGGAAACACTTCCTAACTCATTCTATGAATCCAGCATTACCTTGATACCAAAGCCAGACAAAAACACTACAAGAAAACTAGAGACCATTATCCCTTATGTACACTGATGCAAAAATCCTCAACAAAATATTAGCAAACACGATTCAGCAGTATGTTAAAAGGATTATACATATGACCAAGTGGGATTTATTACAAGGATGGTTCAACATATGGAAGCTGATCAGTGTAATATGCCACATCAACAAAATGAAGGGGAAAAACCACACAATCATCTCAATTGATGCAGGAAAAGTCTGACAAAATTCAACACTCTTTCATGAGAAAAACACTCAACAAACTAGGAACAGAATGAAACTACCTCAACAAAATAAAAGCCATACATGAAAAACCCACAGTGAACATCATACTCCAGGGTGTTTTCTCTAAGATCAAGGATAAGGCAAGGATGCCCACATTCATCACTTCACCTCAACATAGGACTGGAAGTTCTAGCCAGAGCAGTTAGTCAAGAAAAAGAAATAAAAGGCATCCAAACTGGAAAGGAAGAAGTAAAATTATCTCTGTTTGCAGATGATACGATCTTATACGTAGGAAACCCAGAAGATTCCACCAAAAAAACCCTGAAAGAACTAATAAATGAATTCAGCAAAGTAGGCAGAATACAAAGTCAACACACAAAAATCAGTTGCATTTCTAATACTAACAATAAACAACCTGAAAAGGAAATTACAAAAACGATTCCATTTATAATAGCATTAGAAAGAATAAAATATTTAGGAATTAACTAATTAAGGTGACAGACTTACACAATGAAAATTACAAAACACTGCTGTTTTGTAGTTATTAAGAAGATATGATAAATGGAAACAAGTCCCATGTTCATGAACTGTAAGACTTAATACTGTTAAAAAGTCAATACTACCCAAAGCAATCTTCAGATTCAATACAATTCCTATCAAAATTCCAATAATGTTTTTTGCAGAAATAGAAAAATCCATCTTAAAATTCATATGGAATCTCAGGGCATCCCAAACATTAAAAACAATCTTAAAAAAGAATAAAACAGGAGGATTCACACATCCTGATTTCAGAACTTACTACAAAGCCACAATAATCAAATCAGTGTGGTACTGGCCTAAAGACAGACATATAGATCAATGGAATAAAATAGCAGCCCTGAAATAAACCTTTGCAAACATGATCAAATGATTTTTGACAAGGGTACCAAGCCCATTCAATGGGGAAAGAACAATATTTTCAACAAATGGTGTGGAGAAAACTGGATATCCACATGCAAAAAAGTGAAGTTAGATTGTTATGTCATACCATAACTGAAAATGGATCAAGAACCTAAATTTAAAACCTAAAACAACAAAATTCTTATAAGAAAATATAGGACAAAAGCTTCAGGACATTGTATTTGGCAACGATTTCTTAGCTCTAACACCAAAGGCACAGGGAAACAACGAAAAAATAGAAAAACTGGACCTCGTGAAAATTTTAAAATTTTGTTCATTTAAAGTCATTATGTACAGAGTAAAAGGGTAACTCACAGAACAGAAGAAAATATTTGCAAATCATGTATCTGGATGAGGGATTAATATTCAGAATATATAGAGAACTCCTAAAACTTAAACAACCAAAAAAACCCCAACCTGATTCAAAAATGGGCAAATGACGTCAACACACATTTCTCCAAAAAAAAAAATCAAATGGCCAACAAACATATGACAAGATGCTCAACATGACTAATTATTAGAGAAATGCAAATCAAAACTACAATGAGGTATCACCTCACACCGGTCAGAATGGCTATCATCAAAAAATCTACAAACAATAAAGGCTGGAGAGGGTGTGGACAAAAGGCAACCCTCCTACACTGTTGGTGGGAATGTAAATTTTTTCCTTAAAAAACTATAAATAGAGTTGTCCTTTGATTCAGCAATCCCACTCCTTGGGCATATATCTGGAGAAAACCATAATGCAGAAAGATACATACACCCCAGTGTTCATTACAGTGCTATTTACAATAGTCAAGACATGGAAACAACATAAATGTCCATTGACAGAGGAGTGGATAAAGAAGATGTGGTACATATATACAATGGAATATTACTCAGCCATAAAGAAGAATGAAATAATGCCATTTGCAGCAACATGGATGGACCTAGAGATTGTCACACTGAGTGAAGTAACTCAGACAGAGAAAGACAAATATCATATGTTATCACTTCCATGTGGAATCTAAAAAAATGGTACAAATGAACTTATTTACGAAACAGAAATAGAGTCACAGATGTAGAAAACAAACCTATGGTTACCAGGGGGGAAAGGGGGGAAGGGATAAATTGGGAGATTGGGATTGACATACACACACTACTGTATATAAAATAGATAACTAATAAGAACCTACTGTATAGCACAGGGAACTCTACCCAATACTCTGTAATGACCTATATGGGAAAAGAATCTAAAAAAAAGTGGATATATGTATATGTATAACTGATTCACATTGCTGTACACCTGAAACACAACATTGTAAATCAACTATACTCCAATCAAAATTTAAAATAAAATAAAACTACAATGAGATACTACCTCATACGCATTAGGAAGGCCACTATCAAAAAAAAAACAAAACAGCAAGTGTTGGCAGGGATGTGGAGAAACTGGAATTCTTGTGCACTATTGGCAGGAATGTAAAATAGCACAGCTGCTGTGGAAAACAGTATGGTGGTTCCTCAAAAAACTAAGAATAGAATTACCATATGATCCAGCAATTCCACTTCTGGGTACATACCCAAAAGAATTAAAAGCAGGGACTCGAAGAGATATTTGTGGACCATGTTCATTATTCACAGTAGTAGCTGAAATGTGGAAGCAACCCAAATGCCCACTGAAGGATGAAGGATAAGCAAAATGTGGTATATACATGCAATGGAATATTATTCAGCCATAAAAAGGAATAAAGTTCTGATATATGGTATAACATGGAATAACCTTGAGGACATTATGCCAAGTGAAATAAACCAATCACAAAAAGACAAATATACTATTTTTATAAGTCAAAATCATAAAGACAAAGTATAATGGTGGTTTCCGGGGGTGGAGGGGAGAATAGGGAGTTATAGTGTAGTGGGTATAGAGCTTCAGTTTTACAAGATGAAAGGAGTTATGGAGATGGATGGTGGTGATGGCTGTACAACAATGTGAATGCACTTAATACCACTGAACTGGACACTTAAAAATGGTTAAGATGATAAATTTTACCACAATAAAAAAATCAAAGGTGCAGAAGATTAAAAGATATGAACTTAAAATTAAAAATAATAGTGATAAAAACATCATTAATTTTGGGAATTCCCTGGTGGTCCACTGCAGGGGGCCAGGTTTTGATCCCTGGTCAGGGAACTAAGATCCCGCAAGCTGCGTGGCATGGCCAAAAAAACAAGCAAAAAAAAGTGATAAAGACATCATTAATTTTAGGAATTCCCTGATGGTCCAGTGGTTAGGACTCAGTGCTTTCACTGCAGGGGGCCCAGGTTCAATCCACGGTTGGGGAACTAAGATTCCACAAGCATGCATGTGTGTGTGCGTGTGTGTGTGTGTGTATATATATATATATATGTCTATATATATATATAGACATATATATATAAAATAAAATAGAATATATATATAACATAGTATTAAGTATCCACATATATAAAGAACTACAAATCAATTTTAAAAACACTGACAATGCAATAGAAAAATGAACTATCTGAGCAATTCACAGGAGAAAAAGTTGAAAGAGCCAATAAATTAATGAAAATATGCATAGCTTCTCTAATAACAAAGTAAATACAAAATAAATCAACCAGATATACTTTTCCACTTACCAAATAATTAATTTAAAGTCTGACAGGATCAAGCATCAGTGAGGATATCAGAGAAATGGAAATTTTCCAACACTGTTGGTGTAAGGATACACTGGTATAACCTCTTTGGAGAGCAATCAAGCAGAACTGATTAAAATATAAAATGTGTTTCCATCCATCCAGCAATTCTGTCCAAGGTAAATATCCTAGAGAGATTCTCTCACATGTGATGCCAAGAAAGACGTGTGCCAAGATGCTGATAAAACCCTGAAAACACCTGAACACCCATCATCAGGAACGTGGGCAAAGAAAATGCAGTACTTCATGTATCTCACTGAACACTTCACAGAATTTAACCAAACTGAAGCACATCTGTATGTGTCAAACTAGACAGAACTTCACAACATACTGTTTAGTAAAAGCGCTCTTTGTAACTGCTCCATATTAGATTGAACTGGTTCTGTGTTGTGGCAGACTGTACTTTCCAAAGATGACCCCAGCAGTATCTCCTGTCTCTCGAGTTCTTCCAGAACCCTGACACTCCCCTATCAAGAGGCGGGGTCTAATTCTCCGCGTCCTTGAATCTGGGTGGGCTTGTGACTTCTTGTAGCCAGTAAAATACAGTGGTAGAGATCCCAGGTGACTTCTGAGGCGAGGTCATCAAAGGCAAGCCAGCCTTGTTAGCCTGGAGCCCGGAGCCAACAGGTAAGAAGTCTGACTGCCCCGAGGCTGCCTGTGAGGAAGCAAAGTCACGTGGAGAAGACATACACAGGGGCCCCGGCAAGCAGTTCCGGTCTTTAGGTCATTCTGGTCTAGGCACCAGGCATGTGAGTGAACTACCTTCAGGTAATTCCTTCCCTCAGATATCAGGCCCTGAGTCATCCCAGCTGAGGCCCCGGACATCTAGGAGTAGAGATGAGATGTGCTTGCCATGCTCCTGCTGAATTACTGACCTACTGTTATAGCCATAACCATAATAAAATGCTGGTTGTTTTATGTCACTAAGTTTGAGGTCACTTTTTATGCAACAAAGGTAACTGAACACTTAGTGATAGGCAGTGAGGGGCCTGCTTTATTACAAATAATACAGCAAAGACATCCTTGTATACGCCTCTACACACAAACCAGTTCTTTAGGGGAGGTCCTAAAAAGGAGACCTGAACTCAGAACTGACCACTGGTGAAAGTGGAGGAGGCTACAATGCCTGTTTCTAGTAATATTAATATCAACATTAACAACGACAATTGTAATAAATGCTACCACCTCTTGGGTTCTTGTCAAGGGCTTTGTGTTTCTAATCTTACATTAATACACAGCCCTGTGGGGTTGGTATTGGTCCACCCAATTCACAGGTGAGGAAGTGGAGGCCTGGAGAACTGAGGTGACTCGCCCAAGGTCTCTTAGTTTCCTTCCTCGCCAGAGCTGGGGAAATGGGATGGCAGGCCCCTTCCCTCAGGCTGCTAGCTCTATGTCTACCCTTGTTCACCTCTCATCTCCCAGCACTGAGGCTAGAGGTGTGGCCTCCTTTTCAGCTCCTGGCCTGGGCTGCGTCTATCCACAAGTTAGGGTGATGGTGACAGCAGCTGCAGCAGGCATGGCTGCTGCCATTCACCATCAAGCACTCCGCATACACAGGGTCTCATCTTACCCCCACCATAGGCTGAGGGTGGGGTCATTATTGCCACTGAACAATGGGGAGAAGCAGGCTCAGATGTGCCCAAGGTCACACAGCTGTTGAGTGGCAGAGCACTTCACCTCCATGTTTGTTTCTTCTTCAAGACACGATTTTAATAGCTCCAACCTCACTGGATAGCCGGGAGTAAACAAGATGATGAATGCCGAGTGCTGGCTCATGGTAGGCCGCCCAGCGTTCAAGGCTCTCTGATTCTCCACTCACTCTGGAACGATCCTGATCAACCCCCTGGCCACAGGAGTTCCCACAGACTACGTTGAAGCGTTCATTTCATCCGCATCTCCTTCAACAGCAAGAAAGACATCTGCACAACTTGACCTCTGTAATCTTGCTTCCCCAAGAGCCCCTCCTTATCCAGCCAAGCACGCCCTGCCTCCGCCTCCCTCTTTCAAGTTAATGACCTCTTCATCCACCTGTGGCCCAAACCAGGGAAGCTGGAGGGATCCACCTGACTCCAACCCTGTGCCCCTTTAGTCGGTCCATTCAGAACGTTCAGAAAATTTCTTCTGTTTATCCATTCCTTCCTCTTCCACCCCACTGCCCTGGTCTCCCTGTTTCCAAAGCTTTATCCACACAGCAATCAAGGGTGATCTTTCTAAAAAGAAAATCTGACCGTCTCACTGTTGCTTCAGATCCCCCAGCTGCTCTCCCCTGCCTGGAGCGTAATGCCCAATACTTTGATCTGATATTTGAGGCCCTTCTCAGTCAGCTCCCTACTCTTGTGACCCACCATCCCCCTCTTCCCACTCCTTTCTTTTCAGTTGTGATTCCTGGACCTGCCCTGCCCTTCCTGCTTCTGTGCCTTTGCACGTGCTACTCCCTCCATCTGGAATCCCTGTCCTCTCCCCCTGCCTGTAAATACCCTCCAAGCTTCTGCACAATATGAAGGTATCATGGTTTCCTTGAGGCACCTCCTTGGTGAAGCTCTTCCACATATGTAAGAACAGTGACATTAAAACTTGTGGCCGTAAGTCAGACAGGGCCTTGGGTGGACGTACACAATTTGATCAGAAAGCATGGTGGTGTCAATGAAGAATTGTGGTCCTAAGAGATAGGAAATGTCATTATTCACAACAGACAAAAGATGGAAGCAACCCAAGGATCCACGGACACATGAATGGATAAGCAAAATGGGGTCTCTCCATACAACAGAATATTACTCAGCCTTAAGAAGGAACGAAATTCTGATATAAGCTGTAACATGAATGAATCTTGAGAACATTATGCTAAGTGAAATAAGCCAGTCACAAAAGGACAAAGACCGTATGATTCCACTTATATGAGGTACCCAGAGTAGTCAAATTCAGAGACAGAAAGTAGAATGGTGGTTGCCAGGGGCTGGGAGAGGGAGAATGGGGAGTTAGTTAGCATTTAATAGGTACAGAGTGTCAGTTTGGGAAGTTGAAAAGTTCTGGAGATGGATGGTGGTGTAACACAAAATCCACCCAAGAGAGGCAGCCACCTGCATGGGCATTACTGATTTACCTGAGCAGTCAGAATATTTATCTTGCATCTAAGGGACAGAGCAACGTGACTACGTCTATCTTTAAGTTATAGTCACTGATGTAGGGCTGTGAAAAGGGCTCCATCCAGAGGTTGGGTTCAACAGCAGGGTTGAGGGCTGCTTATTAAGAAATGTCATCATGTTGAAAGAGCACCCCTCCCCCCATAATATTACAGGAAGGTACCACCAATACTGTTTGGCGTGACATATGCTTAGCAGGTAAGCATCTTCTCAATCCAGAAAGAATTAGAATTAAGTGTAGTACAGAAAAGTTTAACCTGCTGCACCAACACAGTCACTAAGGTATCCGCGCACGCCCACCCAGGCTTATTCTCCTCATCTGCGCCGTCCAATACAACGGCCCCCGGCCATTTGCAGCAAGCGAGCACCGGCAATGTGGTTTGTCTGGATTGAGATGTACGATAAAGTAAAATATGCACTGGATTTTAAGTACTTAGTATGAAAAGGAATGTAACAACCTCAATAATTCTGTATGTTGAAACACTACTATTTTGGACATACTGTGTAAGATAACTTAACAAAAATTAACTTCACCTATTTCTTTTTGCTTTTTAAATGCAGCTCCTAGAACATTTACAGCACATGGCTCACATTATATTTTTACCAAACAGCGCTGCTCTAGATGCTCTGACCCTAGGCCACCAGGCAGGGTCAATGGCAGATGGCATGGAGTTAGTGATAGTCTGTGAGCTCCCTCCCTCTACCCTGCACCTGGAATGCCAGCAACCAGACACATGCCCCCAAAGAAACTAGAGGATTCTTTTCTGAAAAAGATTCTGAAGGATTCTAGAGAAAAGATACTGACATTTCAAGATCTTCTAAGGCAAAGGCCAGTTTGTCACCCAATCACCCTAAAGCAGGACGCCCTTAAACTTAAATGGGCAACAAACCACTTTAGTTCAATGTCAGCAGAACCTGTCACATTGTCACCAATAGAAATCAAAGATAATTTCATATCACATTACAGTGGTCACAGTTATCTTGAAATAATGTTTTCTGGCATCATTACTTTAAAATTATAGTAGTTTTAGACTGACTGCTAGACTATTAATGCCTTAACAAAGAAGTATATATAGTATTATCATATCACAAATTTATTCACTATTTTAGAAACTGTATTTTAACGTAATTGGTTTCCTTTGTTATCTTGATATAATTTTTTTTAATTAATTAATTTATTTATTTTTGGCTGCGTTGGGTCTTCGTTGCGGTGCGCGGGCTTCTTATTGTGGTGGCTTCTCTTGTTGCGCAGCACAGGGCTCTAGGTGCGCGGGCTTCAGCAGTTGTGGCACGTGGGTTCTAGAGCTCAGGTTCAGTAGTTGTGGTACATGGGCTTAGTTGCTCCGTGGCATGTGGGATCCTCCTGCCCCAGGGCTCGAACACATGTCCCGTGCATTGGCAGGCAGATTCTTAACCACTGCGCCACCAGGGAAGCCCTGATATAATTTTTTTAAATTAATTAATTTATTTTTATTTTTGGCTGTGTTGGGTCTTTGTTGCTGCACGCGGGCTTTTCTCTAGTTGCGGCGAGTGGGGGCTACTCTTCATTACAGTGCGCGGGCTTCTTGTTGGGTGGCTTCTCTTGTTGCAGAGCACAGGCTCTAGGCGCGCAGGCTTCAGTAATTGTGGTGCGTGGGCTCAGTAGTTGTGGCTTGTGGGCTCTAGAGCACAGGCTCAGTTGCTCCGCGGCATGTGGGATCTTCCCGGACCAGGGCTCGAACCTGTGTCCCCTGCATTGGCAGGCAGATTCTTAACCACTGTGCCACCAGAGAAGCCCTGGATATAATTTTTACTGTATGTTATTTAAAACCAGTATTCTTTTTTTTTTTTTTTTAATTTTATTTATTCTTTTTATTTATGGCTGTGTTGGGTCTTCGTTTCTGTGCAAGGGCTTTCTCTAGTTGTGGCAAGTGGGGACCACTCTTCATGGTGGTGCAGGGGCCTCTCATTATCGCGGCCTCTCTTGTTGCGGAGCACAGGCTCCAGACGCACAGGCTCAGTAATTGTGGCTCACGGGCCTAGTCGCTCCATGGCATGTGGGATCTTCCCAGACCAGGGCTCGAACCTGTGTCCCCTGCATTGGCAGGCAGATTCTCAACCACTGCGCCATCAGGGAAGCCTCCAAAACCAGTATTCTGAGAAGGTGTCTACAGAAGCCTACCTTTCAACGGGCCCTGCCCACAGAGCTGCCAGTTAGTCTCTCATTGCTTCAATTGTTTTTTTGTCCTAATTTTAATTTTTATTAAATTAATATATACTCATAGTTTTAAAAATAAATGGAAGCACAGCAATAAATGAAAAACAGATAAATTGGACTTTATCGAAATTAAAGACTTGCACATCAAAGGACACTATGAAGAAAGTGAAAAGACAACCTACAGAATGGGAGAAAATATTTACAAATCATATACCTGACAAGGGCCTATTATCCAGAATATGTAAAGAACTCCTAAACTCTACAACAAAAAGACAAACAACCCAATTAAATAGACTGAATAGATATTTCTCCGAAGATATACAAATGACCAATAAGAACATGAAAAGAGGCTCAGCATCAGTCATTAGGGAAATGCAAATCAAAATGACAATCGGGACTTCCCTGGTGGTCCAGTGGTTAAGAATCCACCTTCCAATGCAGGAGATGTGGGTTCAATCCCTGGTCGGGGAACTAAGATCCCACATGCTGCAGGGCAACTAATCCCGTGCCACAACTACTGAGCTCCAGCACCTCAACTAGAGCCCACGTGCCGCAAACTACAGAGCCCACACATCACAACTAGAGAAGAGAAAACCCGCAAGCCACAACTAGAGAGAAGCCCGCACACTGCAATGAAGAGCTCACGCACTGCAATGAAAGATCCCGCATGCCACAACTAAGACCTGACGCAGCCATAAAAAAATAATTAAAAAATAAATATTTTTTAAGAAGGACAATGAGATACCATTTTATACCTACTAGGATGGCTATAATTTTTTTAAAAGATGGAAAATAACAAGTGTTAGCAAAGATATAGAGAAATGGGAACCCTTATGCATTGCTGGTGGGAATGTAAAATGGTGCAACTGCTGTGGAAAACATTGGCGATTCCTCAAAAAGCTAGACACAGAATTAATTACCATGTGACCCAGCAATTCCACTCTTAGGTTTAAACCCAAAAGAACTGAAAATAGGACTGAAACAGATTCTCATATCGTGTTCACTGTAGTATTCACAGTAGCTGAAAGGTGGAAATAACCCAAGTGTCCATCAACAGATGAATGGACCAAACAAATGTGGTATTTACATACAACGGAATATTATTCAGCTATAAAAAGGAATAAAGCTCTGATATGCTACAACATGGATGAACCTTGAAAACATGCCAGACACAAAAGGACAAACACTGTATCTTCCCACTTACACGAAAGATCTAGAATAGGGAAATTCATAGAGACAGAAAGTAGATTCGAGGTTACCAGGGACTGGGTGGAGAAGGGAATGGGGAATTATTGCTTAACGGGTACAGAATCTCTATTTGGGGTGATAAAAAAGTTTTGGAAATAGATGTTGGTAATATACAACATTGTAAATATAAGTAATGCCACTGAATTATGCACTTAAAAGTGGTTAGAATGGCAAATTTTATGTTATATATATTTTACCACAATAAAAAAATGGAAAAAAGTTAAACATAGAATTACCACATGATCCAGCAATTCCACTCCTACGTATATACTCAAAAGACTTGAACAGAGGTATTCAAACAAAATCTTGTACATTACGAGTTTTATTCTGCTATTAAAGAGGTTTTTTTTTTAAAATAATGCTGTTCTTTTTTTTTCCTTATAAATTTTATTTATTTATTTATTTATTTATTTTTGGCTGTGTTGGGTCTTCGTTGCTCCGCACAGGCTTCCTCTAGTTGCGGTGAGCGGGGGCTGCTCTTCGTTGCGGTGCGTGGACTTCTCATTGTGGTGGCTTCTCTTGTTGCGGAGCACAGACTCTAGGCGTGTGGACTTCAGTAGTTGTGGCTCATGGGCTCTACAGCGCAGGCTCAGTAGTTGTGGCGCACAGGCTTAGTTGCTCTGCGGCACGTGGGATCTTCCCGGACCAGGGCTCGAACCCGTGTCCCCTGCATTAGCAGGTGGATTCTTAACCACTGCGCCACCAGGGAAGTCCCAAAGAGTTTTTATCCTGATAGTTAAATAATTATTTCTTCATCTTTGATGTTATTACCATATATTATCAACATACCAGTATATTACCATGACTTTCGCTATTTTTATATTATATAGTTTGCTTTTGCTATCTCTAAAATTGTTTTATTTTATTTAATTTTTTTTTAAAGAACATAACATATGCAATTTATAAATTTATTTTATTTATTTTTGGCTGCTTTGGGTCTTCGTTGCTGCATGTGGGCTTTCTCTAGTTGCGGTGAGTGGGGGTTACTCTTCGTTGCGGTGCATGGGCTTCTCATTGCAGTGGCTTCTCTTGTGGCAGAGCACAGGCTCCAGTAGTTGCGGCATGTGAGCTCAGTAGTTGTGGCGCACGGGCTTAGCTGCTCCACAGCATGCGGGATCTTCCCAGACTAAGGCTCGAACCCGTGTCCCCTGCATCGGCAGGCGGATTCTTAACCACTGCGCCACCAGGGAAGCCCTTAATTTAATTTTAATTTTAATTTTTTGGCTGCGCCGCATGGCTTGCGGGATCTTAGTTCCCCAACCAGGGATTGAACCTGGGCCACAGCAGCAAAAGGGCCGAGTCCTAACCACTGGACTGCCAGGGAATTCCTAAGTTTTATTTTAAATTAAATCATAAAATTAAAAAACAGCAAGTGGAACTACTAGGCTTGCAACAAAAACAGAAATCTTCTACTCCATCCCTTCCTACCCCTGAGTTAGTTCCTCACTTTTAATATGAATAAACAACTAAAGATCACTGGACATTCCAGGAAAGACTCCAACCCAAAAAGACACATAGAAAAAAGGAGCCTAAAGGAAATAGAGACAACACAGAGACATGAAAACTTAAATATATATGTAAATGTTAGAAAGGTAGGAGAAGATACTCTATCCATAAAACAAGGACAAAATATTATGAAAAAAGGAACAGAGTAAGAAAGAGCTCTTATACGAATGGCTGTAGTAAACATTTGATGCACAGAGTTTAGAGATAAAGTCAAGGAAACCTCCCAAACTCAACAGATTTCGCCAAAAAAAGATACACAAAGAGCACTTACAAAGATGCTATACTTTATTAGCCACCATGGAAACTCAAATCAAAACCACAGTGAGGTACTACTATACCCACCATGATGGCTATAATCAAAAAGAGCAATAATTACAAGTGTTGGTGAGGATGTGGAGAAATTAGAACCCTCGTGTGCGGCTGGTGGGAATGTTAAATGGTGCAGCCACTGTGGAAAAGTTTAGCAGGTTCCTCAGAAAGTTAAACACAGAATTATCATATGGCCCAGCAATTCCACTCCTACTTATATACCCAAAGGAAATGAACACAGATCCACACAAAAACTTGTACACAAATGTGCACAGCAGCATTATTCGTACTAGCCCAGAAGTGGAAACAATTCAAATGTCCATCAACAGATAAATGTATAAATAAAATGTAGTATTATCCATAAAATGGAGTCTTATTCCACAATAAGGAATAAAGAACTGATACATGCTACAACATGGATGAACCTTAAAAACATGCAGCAAAAGAAGCCAGACACAAAAGACCTGTCATACAACCATACTATATGACTCCATTTACATAAGTGTCCAGAATAGGCAAATCCACAGAAACAGAATTAGTGGTTGCTAAGAGCTAGTGGGGAGGAGGGGATGAGGAGTGACTGCTTATGGTCATGGGGTTTCTTTTTGGAGTGATGAAAATGTTCTGAATTTAGATAACAGTGATGGTTGCACAACATTATGAGTGTACTAACTGCCACTGAACTGTACACTTTAAAAGGGTAAATTTTATGGCATGTGACTTACATCTCAATAAAGTTGTTATAGCGTGCAAAAAAAAGAAAAGAAAAAAAAAAAAAGAAAGCCTTCCAGAAAGAGAGACAACAAAAAGATAAGAGAAAGGAAAGATCAGAGACAGGATCAACTCAGCAGATCCAACATGTGAGTGACAGGAATTTCAGAGAGAGAAAACAGAACAAGTGGAAGTGAGGAAATTATTTTAAAAAAGTAGTACAAGACTATTTCTGCAAGAGACAAAAGACCTGAGTCTCCACATAAAAGTGGCCTATTAACTACTGGCACAAAGACCCATTCCAGGGCACGTCATTGAGAAATTTCGTAAGAGAGGTAAAGTGAAGACCCGAACAGATCCTAACAGCTTCCAGAGATAAAATAATACAAAGGACTCAGAACTGGAATGGCCTCACACTTTTCAGCACAAGTAATGGAAGCTAAACATAATACGGCCTCTTTAAGATTCTGAGGGAAAGTTACTTTCAACTTTATTTTAATATTTATATATAAATTATATCTACATTTATATACAAAAATAATTTGTATTTACTATTTTCAACTTTACACCCAGCCAAACTATATGAGGTCTGAATAAAGACATACAGTTTCCAAAAATTTATCTCCAACTGAAGGTGTGCTCCCGTAAAGTGAGGGGCTGAAACCAGGAAAGCGGAAGACCATGTTGTCCAAAAAAGCAGGGTGTCCATCACAGTAAAGTAGCCAAGGGCAGTCCCAGGTGACGAAAAGGGAAGTCTCTGGACAGCAGCCTGGCAGCAGGCCCAGAAAGCAAGCTGGCCAGATCAGGGCAGAGGACAGAGGGCAGCAGGAAAAATAGGAGATCATGAGATTATCTGATACGTTTGCACACCTGGAAAATAATATTGATGAGGGGCTGGCCGATCTGGTGGAGCATGTGAAAAAAATGACAAATAAGAGCTTAGAAAATAAAGTGTATAAAAAAAATGAGGCAACCATTCATTCTAGGAAAAACAAAATGTATAAGAAAATGAAATCATAATATACCACAAGGCTCTGCAGTGAACATCATTTACATGCTCATAGCAAACAGAAATATTGGTTGTTTTTTAACCCCAAACTGATATAATATATGGAGGGTGGGGCACAGGAAGTAGAGGTGACAGAGCTAAATACTGAGCTATTACAGTAGAGATCAATACATAATGACAATTAATTTTAGAGGAAATAAAAGGTAATCCCATTTAAAAAGAAATATGAAGGTAAATACCAGAATACACAGTTGACGAGAGCTGAAAGTGGGGAAGGCTGAGGAAGGGCAGAGGGCTGGATGGTTTCTGTTAGAAGCCATTTAGTGCTCTCTCTGATCCTTGCCTCTGTTCTGATTGTGTAAACACTAGTATTATAAAAGGTTATTAGGTATATACCTCACAACAGTTCCCTGCACACCAGTGGGTGTGACATCAAAGCTGGGGACTGGCCTAGAGAGTGAAAACAGGGCCTCTGCGTCATCAAGGGGTGGTTTCCCCAGGCCCTGCCCCACCAGGGGTCGGTGGGACGCTGGCTCCATCCCTTCTGGATACTCCGGAGAACTGTCCTTCCTGCACGGTCTGTGAAGGGGAGCCATCTAGGGGCTGGAGCTCCCCAGGGGCCTGCCTCCAAACCACCCCTCCCCTGTATCAAACACCTGTGAATCTAGGCTCCCTACATATTTCTAGCTCTTTCTAGAACTATTTTTTAATTTCTTGGGGGAATTTTTAGAAACAGGCATGGTATAGACAGAAGCCTAAGTGGGAAAGTAGATGACTTCTGTCTAACCCATTCATAGTTCTTCACACCCTGCTGAGGTTCACAGTTAGATCCCTGGTGCTGAGGTCCAGTTAGATCCCTGGTGCTTGGCACGCAGTAGGTGCTCAATAAGGAGCCGCCAAAGGCATAATTATGGTGCCAACTTTCTGTGTCCGGCACTTCGTCGGGCCCTGAACATGCACTGCCGCATCAGAGGGTAGGATTATCTCCACGTTATAGGTAAGGAAACTGAGGCTCAAGGAACCTGCCGAAGGTCACTTCACTAGTAAGGGAAGAGCTGGGATTCAAACCCGGGGGCTGCTGACCCCACAGCCGGTGCAACTAGCAGCTGCTGCCATAAATCCTTTCTGGAAAAAGGTTTGGTTAGGTCGGTGGATGGATGGAAGAAAGGAAAGAATGAGAGTAAGGGGTGGAATCACGACCGACCCAGGAAGAGAACCTAAGAACCCCCCACCCCCACCTCGGAGGCTGGGGCTGGCACCCGCACCCCTCCCAACCTGCCCCCCCGGGCCGGCCTCACAGCACCCACCTTCTTCAGAGAGGCTGTTCTCTTTGGTCTCCTTGTCCATCTGGCAGCACCAGCCTTCCAGCCGCTCCGTTTCTGCCTGAAGCAGCTTCAAGAACCAGTAGCCGTCCCGGCGGCAGGCCCCTGGCTGTGCTGGCTCCGCGGGGGAGCTGGAGGACGTCTCCAGCCAGGGGTCGGGCGGGGGCAGCGAGGATGCCTCTAAGGCAGGGTCGCTGTCGTCTCCATAGGAGAGGTTGCGCTTGATCTGGGCAATCCTGGGGGTCTGCCTGGGGCCGGCATCGATGCTGATGGAGTCGGGGTGTGGGGTGCAGTCCGGGAGGCTCCTCTCAGATGACTTACAGCTCGAGTCGTTGGCATCCTGGGTATCCGAGTCGGTGTCCCGTCGGGAGGACATGCTGTGAGAGGGGGCGCTGCTTCTGTGGGTGTGGGGTGGAGTGGGGTGGGGACAGGAAGGGGTGAGTCACCCAGAGGGCCAGAGACCAGAGGCCACCCCGACCCGGACACACGGGAGACAGAGAAACGGATGCATCGTCTGCTCACCATGCGCCTGAAGCGGGTCCCACAGCCCCCGTCTCATTCTCTGCTCAGCCCCCACCCCGCCCACACGCACACGCACACGCACACACAGACAAGGTCATAAGGTTGCCTGTTCACTGCACTGGGGCCAGGACGCCCACCAACGCCGGGGTGCCGGGCCACGTCTCCGCCCGGCCTCGGCCCCCGTGGCTGATTAATCTCACAGAGCAAGCGCTCGTTGAGCACGCCCGCCCGCCCAGCCTCCCACACCTGGGCCACCGCCCGCACCCCAAACCCAGCTCGGTTACTAGAAATCCAGCAAGGAGAAGTGGGTTAGGGAGAGCAGGAGGAGAAGGCGCAGGAGAGGGGAGAGCAGAGGGAGGGAGAGGAGAGGGGAGAGGCAGCCAACACCTCGGTGCCACTTACCGCCAGTCGTCCTCTACCTGAACCCCGATGGACTGGAATTTGGTAGCGGGACTGGGCTCCTCTTTTGGCACTGGCTGAATGCAGTCAACCTTATTGAAGGACAACGACAGCAACGGCACGGAGACAAAGACAAAAATAAAGAACAAACACCACACTTGCTGCTGAAATTCACATTAGTAGGACGACGCAAACGGACGTGTGGACAGACAGACACGAGGCATGCGGACACTGCACGTGGGCCTGAGGCCGGACCAGGTTAAGCCGGGCACTGCTCATTCGCGCGGAGGCGGGCGGGCAGGTGGGTGGGAGGTGGGATGGGGTGGAGATGACTGGCTTTCCCTACTCTGAGGAGGGTGCCATCACATC
Organism: Balaenoptera acutorostrata; assembly: GCF_949987535.1. Lineage (NCBI taxonomy): Eukaryota > Metazoa > Chordata > Mammalia > Artiodactyla > Balaenopteridae > Balaenoptera > Balaenoptera acutorostrata. The sequence goes on along the minus strand of NC_080078.1, from coordinate 66,922,828 downwards.
GATCGCTTTGGGTCCGTTGTCCTCCGAGAGGTGGGAATCGTTCCTTCTAGTCCTCTCCTTCACACGCATCAGAGAGAAGAAAAAAAAAAGGACAACGAAAGAGAAAGAAAACACACACACACAAAGCCACAGCCGTTATCTGGTGTAGTTGAAGCGGGGCTGTCTCGAGGCAAAGATCACTCCCCCAACCCTGCAGCTGAAGGGCAGGCTGGAGGCGCCTGCACTAGGGGCAAACCTTGGACAGCAGTTCTGGATTTGAAAGCTGCCACCAAGGCAAGAGCCGGCCAAGTCGCTGGGCCCTATGGGATGCCAGCCCTGGGCCTCGATCACACTTCGCTGAGGTTACCTTCAGCACTGGGTGGGCCAGGGGAGCCACGTGCAAAGCTGGCGCTCTTTCTCTATACCAGTGATGCCCTGGGCCTACCTTTTTTTCCGGGACAGAGGTACGTGGCCACAGAGCAGCCAGGTCAGCCCCTCCGCCACCACTCATGAATGAAGGAGAACGCACACTTGACCCAGGGCTCGAGGCGCCAAGGGGTGGGACGAGAGTTGTAGGGGTGTCCTTGGAAATTGGAGACTCTCGTCTCCTGGCTTCACAGAGGCCAGGGAGGCTTTCCCGGGCAGGGGCTGAGCACCAGGCTTCTCCTTGCCATGGGGGTGCAGCTGCACTTCTCCTTCAGCAAGAGCCAGCTCAGAGGATGCAGCATCACCGGGTCTCAAGAAGCTGCCTGGAGAGCATGGAGTGGGGGTAGGGTGAGCCCGGGGGAGAAGCCTGGATGGGCCCAAGAGCCAGAATACTCAGCCCTGCGTGAACTTCTGAGTGAAAGGATCAGGGTGAGTCTAACTCTCTCTCAGGTCTTCTGGAAAGATAAGAACATCCGGTTTGGCCAAGGAGAGGGTGGGGCTGCCCAAACAAAGACCCTGAGACTAGACTATTTTCTGTATTCCTTAGAATCTCTCCTGATAGCTGTACAGGACAGGGGCTGGACCCCTTATGAAGGAGCCCAGAAAACAGAATAGTCTCCTGGCTGACTTTCTTCTTCTATATGTGCCAAAATTTTTCCTCTCCAAGAGGCAAGTGCAAGAAATCGGCCAGTGAGCCGTCTCTGGTCCATTCTGCCCCCCTTTGAGTCCCATGTTCCTTCTGTAATTTTGGTGCTTTGTCATCTACTTGGCCATGCCCAACTGCACAGGGGTGGCTGGGGAAACGGAGATCCTCTCCAATCTAAGCCACAATGCTCACCACCTGGACCTCCTTGATCGCCCTCTGGGTTTGGAGGGGCTCTGCCTTCCCCAAGCTCTTAGGCTCACTGTAGCTGCCCTCCCTCCCTGCCCTGAGTATGCTCCACTGTAGTCTGGATTTAGAGCAACTCTTGAAAGCTGCAAGGCAGGGCCCAAGTTTTCCCCGCTCAGCTAACAGCAGACAGATTACTGATGTCAGGTGCATGCAGGAGGTGCAATGAAGCAGTGGAGGGGAAGCTGGCGCACCCTGCCCTGCTGTGTGCCCTGGCCATGGGCGCACAGTGAGCCTGGCTTCCTGAAGGGTCTGCTGGCTTTGGCCACTTGGTCCCAGGGAATTATCTGCCTGGATCCTTTCTCACAGAGGAATGCATTGGGACCGACATCCCACTTCTCAATCTGACATGGGCCTGGCACCTCAAGCAACCTACCTGTCCCCAAGGCCCGAGAGGGCTCTGGGCAAAGTTCCCCTTGAGCAACCCCCAAGGCTCCAGGGCCCTGAGTCCTGGGCCCCTGGCCCTCGGCGTCTACGCTCCTCGCTGCTCCCACCGCCAGGCGGGGCTGTGGCCTCCGCACCAGAGCTGACCTTGGATCAGAGAACTGTTAGGCCAGTCCCGCCTCCCACGCTCGGCTGCCAGGGCAGAGGGTGGAGTGAACAGACAGACAGTGGACAGGCAAACAGTGGACAGGAGATGGCTGGCTGAGTGTAACTACATTCACTGGGACAACCCATCGCTGGAGCAGGGACACCTGCCCACAGCTGCAGAGCCTGCAGCATGTTTGGGCGAACGTGAGGAAGACGTGGCTATGGGTGGAATTTGGTCTGGCCACTTGGGGCCGACCCCCCAAAATAGACAAACCACCTTTGCCAGGAGACCTAGTGGGCCTCCACCAGATGTAATTACACGCAGGCAGGTGCACGGCGTGGGCCGAGGACAGAGTGCGAAAGGGGCCCCTACTTGTATTCCTATAGATGACAGTTTCCTTTTGGGAATGGCCTCAGGGTGGGATTCGGAGCTGGTCAGCGTCCCTTGTTCGCTCTTCAAAGCTGCATGTTTTGGGGGTGGCTCAGGGGCCTCGGGGGCTGGGGTGACTCCGCCCCGTGTCACACTGGGCGGTCGGGTACTGCTGTCCAGGCTGTCCGACGAGTTGCTCAGGCCGGACTGGCTCGTCACTTCGCTCTTGTGGTCCTGGCTGTCCAGGTAGGTGTCCTGGGCAGACTCGGTGCTGCTCTGGACCGTGACGGAGATGAACGGCTTCGATGTGGTGCGTGGAGGGACCGGTGGCGGGGTCTTCTTATACGCCACTAGGCATGATGAACCTGCAGATGGGTGAGAGGTGGGCAGGGGAGAAGGTGAGGCCCTAGCCCTCTCGAGCCCCTTTCAGGGCTGAGGCCCTACCTGACCCGACCCTAGCTCTGGCCTCGGTGAGGATTTCTGGAGCAGGAGAATGGGGGTCAGACACAGCAATGACCAAGACAGACAGACACAGGCCCTGCCCACCTTCATGCTGAGCCAAAGCCAAGTCTAGTGGGGGAGGCCCACATGGACCAAACACACCCTCCACCTGAGTCCCACACAAAGGTCTTATCCATCCGGGGCATGGGCTGGATGGTGACAGCAGAGTGACGGTCAGGACAGCTAAGGAATGGTTAACCTCACTTGTCCTCAAGCTCACCGAGAGACCTACCACTCCCCTGCCCAGGTCTTTTCCTCCTACCCTACCTTCCCTCCACCCCTGTTTCCTCTGCCTGGATGCCCTCTCCCTGTCTGGTCAGAGACCAACACATCTTTCAGGGCTCAGAAGTCCTTCCCCACATCTTGCCATTCCCACCCCACCCCTCACCTTGTTATGTGAAAACCCCACACACCAGTCTACCTCCCCTAAGACTCCATCACGCCCGGTCAGACTCTCTGTTCTCCACCAAGATTCAGGGAACCAGGACCCGCCACGGGTGGGAGTTGGTGTCTCAGAGTCCCGTTCTGAATCTGGCCCAGGGCTGGCCCACAGCTGGCTTCGTAAACGCTGAATTTTTTGTTCTGAAACAGGAGGTGCTTTTCAAACAGCAGTAGCTACTTGCTGTGAGGGGCTGGGTCACATCCAGCGGCTTTTCTCAGCATCTTAACTCCAACTGCCCTTTCCCCAGTGAGGACTGAAACGAGCCTCTCCCCAGGTGAGGCCTGGGCCAGAAGAGGAGCCAAAGGAGTGGCTTTAAGCCTTGCCTTCAAGGGACTGCCAATCACAGTGATGGTGATGGCTTAATGGAAACCCTCAAAATGAGGCCCAGTGCCACAGGGGCCTCAATGGTAAATCCATTCATCTGCTCCTGTGAGATATCACTACACAAACATCAGAATGACCAAAATAAAAACTGGTGACAACACCAAATGTTGGCGAGGATATGGAAAAATGGAATCACTCATTCACAGCTGGTGGGAATATACAATGATACAACAATGGAAAACTAAACGTGCAATTACCATACAACCCAACAAGTGCACCTTGGGCATTTATCCCATAGAAATGATAACACATTCACAAAAAACTTATACAGGAATGTTCATGGCAGCTTTATTTGATATAGGCCAAAAGTGGAAACAAGCTCACCGAGAGACCTACCACTCAATGGGTGAATGGCTGTGGTGCACCCAAACCACGGAACCCCACTCAGAAACAAAAAGAAATGAACCACTGATACAAGCAACTACTTGGATGAATCTCAAGTGAATTACGCCGAGGGAAAAAGCAATCTCAAAAAGTTACAAACCACATGATTCTACTTATAAAGCATTCTTGAAATGACCTAATTATAGAGATGGGAACAGATTAGTGGTTGGTGGGGAGACCAGGGGGAGAGAGTGATGGGGAGGCTGGAGGGACTTGGTTATACAAGGGCGACAGGGAGGACCCCAGTGTGTACAAAGTGATGGGAGTTCTATATCTTGACTGTGGTGGTGGATTCATGAACCTACACATGCAATGAAACTGCATCAAACTAAATACACCACAGGTGATACAAGTGAAAATGGTGAAATCTGAGTAAGATTGGTGGGTTGTACCTATGTCAATATTCGGGTTATGATAATTATACTACAGTTTTGCAAGATTTTACCATTGAGGGAAACTGGATAAAGGGTACACAGGATCCCTCTGTATTATTTCCTACAACTGTATGTAAATTATATACAATTACCTAACAATAAAAAATGTAATATAAAAAGCCCATCCATCTGTCTGTTCATCTGATAGACGTGTATTAAGCCAGGCCCTGTACTGGGGTCCAGGAAAGCTGGAGCCCCCATCAGCAGAGAAACAGCCGTGACACAAGTGCTTCAACAGCAATAGAGGCCACAGCAGAAAAGCCCAGGAGCTGGGAGCCGTGTCTTGTGCTTGACCTAGTCTAGGTGACTAAGTGCTCTGGGAGCTCAGAGCCAAGAGCACTGTTCCTCCTCTGTTCAAAATTTCCCAGCTCTGCTCAGGGATCCCCCCAGACAGACACACCCACAGTCTCTGACTCCCCAACCCAAGAATGGTGGTGCAGGGGCAGGAGGGGGGGCTTCAGTCTGCGGGAGGACCCTCCAGGGCCCTGCCCTGTGGAAGGGGACAGGCCTACTCTGGAAGATGAGCTCCTGTGTTCAGCTGGTTGTGAGGCACAGGCTGACAGCCGGAAGCTGGGCCGCTTACTGAGCTGTGCTCAGCAGCTTTATGACTTTGTAATTTACACCTCACGGTGACTCTGTGAGGTGGGGATATGATTATGCCCACTTTACAGATGTGGCACGCGAGGCTCAGAACGTTAGATAACTTGCCCAGAGTTGCCAGCAGCAAGTGGCAACCACATCTGCACAGCTGCACAGCCCACCACACTCCACTCCCCGGGCCTCAGGCCCCCCCCCCTTGCTGGGCTGGGGCTGCAAGTGTCTGAGGCTTTCACTGACCACTGTGCCCCTCAGCATCCTGCTGGACTCTGGAGCCAGTGTGCAGGGGCACACCCAAGCTGAGACCTGACTGCTGGAGGAGGAGGGGCCTAGACTAAAGGCAGAGGCCTGGCTTCCGGGCCCCGACAATGCCTCACCGAAGTCCCTGTCCCCCAGTGAACTTTTTAGTACCTTTATCTGTTCAGTGGGGGTGGAGGAGTTCTAACAGCACACCATATTCACATAGCTCTCGACTAACTCAAAGCATTTTCCCATTTATGCTCTCATTTAAGGGTAAGTATGGAGGCTGCCCTCACTGTGACTGAAAGGGAGACTCCTGCTAGGAATCCCTCCATCCCCATTGCCTGAAATTCTACCATTTGAGAGTCATTCCTTTGGTAGTGAGGATCCAAAAGCCAGAAGGCAGCAGAGAACCAGACAAGCCTGAGTTCAGACCCCAGCTCTGTCATATACCAGTTGTGTGCCCACAGGGAGTGATTACATAGGCTACATCACAGAGGTCAAGGCTCAGACAGCCCAGTGCTGGCATGGCTCTGACTAGTTTCTGGTACAGAGGGAGACAGGCCTGGAGGACAGGGGGTGAGCCAAAATTTTACCACTCCCCAGCCACTGGTGGGGAGGCTGGACTGGTTCTCTGACCAGCCAGGGGCAGTCTCCCCCAAGAGCTGGACATGTAGAGCAGCCCATTGAAGGCCATGACCACCAGAGCCCAGCAGAGACACAACTCATTGGGGATTTCAGGATTTGTTTGTTTGGTTGGCCTAAATATCCCAAGGAAGCTTCAGTGGAGTCTTCTGCCCCAGATTAGAAAAGTGAAGCCCTAATCTCAAAATGTTTAAGGGGGGGAATATGTCCCTAACGGGGGTGGCAGTGAGCATGAGAACCCGGAACTGGGCCCTAAGCCTGGCGGAGGCCGTGTGACCCCAGTCAGGGTCCTTGTCCCCACCTGTGGTGGGGCTAACCCTGGCCTGGAGGAGTCAGTCTGTGCAGGGACCTGCCCCACCCAGGAGATAATGGGACTGTCCAAGGGCCTGGACAGAGGACTGACCCTCCAGCCTCTCTCTCAGGGTTGTGTAGGCCAGAGTCCTGCTGACGCAGCCACTCATTAGAGAGAAAGTGAACTAGAGGGAGGCCAGGCCAGATGGCCTGTGAAAGAAGAAAAAGTGAACTCATCTTGGATTCTCTATGTCTCCTGGGGCACAGGTGACAGCCAGACAAGTGGTGTGACTAATGGAGAGGATCTCAGGGCATCTCTCAGCTGTGAGCACTGTCTCCCCCAGGGCAGGGGGATGGGGCCCGACTCTACAGGACAGCTCTCATTTCACAGGCGTGAAATGCCAAGAAATATAGGCCAACACCCCCCCCCAGCCCCTTCCAACACAGCGATCCAGCCAGTCTGTGTTCCTCACGCCCACCACACTTCCTCCCACCTCGGGGCCTTTACATAAGCTGTTCTTTCTGCCTGGAAGGCTTCTCTCAGCACCTCACATGTTTCAAGTGTCACTTCCTCTAGGAGGCCTTCCCTGACTGCTCCCTACTCTCCCATCACCCAGGATCTCCATCAGAGCGCCCATCACATTTGTCATCAGCTCAGCGAGGCATTTACTTGCTGATGGTTACAGGCCTGAGGCGGCTGGGGGCTCTGTCTGTCTTGGCACAGCAGGTCGTGTCCCGGGCCCAGGGTAATATCTCAAGCATAGAAAGCTCTCCATAAATATTTGTTGAATAAGAAAAACCTCATCATCGCTACAAAAACCCCTCGGTTGCCAAAAATCAAGATTTAGCCATAGTGAAGGCTCCCAGCACTTCAGAACCCAAGGTTCTAGTCCCATCTCAAATCTGGAGCCCTTCCTGCTTGGTCCCACCCACCCATCCCTACAGCCTCACCTCCCACCCTCCCACCCGCTCAGCATGCCCCTTCCAGCTTCACAGAACCCACACACCCTTCCCAAACACACCACACTCTTCAGGCGCCAAAGCCTTTGCACATGCACCGTTCCTGCCAGAACCCCTCTGCGCATCCTTCACGCCTCCCGTCCTCCGGCCAGTCCCTCCACTCTCAGCCCTTCCTGGCCCAGGCAGAGTCTGACCCTCTCCTCTGGAGCACTCAGGGCTGTGGCCAGGTCTCCGACTGAGCATGTGTCCCATGCGGGTCAGCAGCCGGTCCCCAGTCCAGAGGATGCACAACCATCATTTGCCAACTAAACCTTAGAAGGAAGCAAGTGCCCCCGAGACCCAAGATGTTGGCCTGGCCAGGATGTAACTGCGGTCCTCCCTGCCCTGGGGAGACATTCTATGTGCCACAATTTACACCAAAATGGCATATGGGTCCAACTCTTTGTCCATTCACTCTTGGAAAACTTTCAGATTTGCCCAGGAAGCTTGGGGGTGAACATCACTCCAGGGTGACTGTCTCCTCCAGCTGGTCCTTGTGCATATTTTTAAAGATCCTGAGTGAAACATCGCTGAGACACAGCATCGTCTGCACAATGCACAGCTGTGCCCGGGGGCCGCGTGCTTCCCTGCCCTCACCTTGGCCATGCCGGCCCCTCACGCCAAGGCTCAGACAGAAGCTGGCTGTGTGATGCCACCTGCCCCCGGGCCCAGACATCCAGCCCAGCCTCCCTGCCCCACTGTGCACAAGTCCTTGCTTCTTCTAAGTAGAAGCTCCCTTTGTCTCATTTCCGCCTTCTGCCCTGGATTTTATCCTGCAAACTCTATTTTTCAGGTCAGAATGAATTTGTTTCCACATCTTGTTTTTTTAATGTCAAGGTGTACAAGATGGCCAATCAGAGCTTCAAGTGCTCAGAGTACTGGCTATGGCTCCATTTCCCCAGCAGCCCCAGCATGCTAGCCTCCTGCAAGTGCCTTGGAGGCCCAGCCCAGTCCTCAAGTCTGCTGGCTCCCAAGGGCCCGAGCTTGGCAGGGGTGCTGAAGGAGAAGTGGCCTAAACAGTGTAGGAGCCATGGCCGTAGGCTTTACATAAGAGGCAGCGGACCCATGCAAGACCCCACGTGAATGGAGCTGGCCTCAGAGCCAGAACCCCCTAAGGTCCTCTGCTGGCTCTGCCCGGCTTGTCGGAGGAAGGGCTGAGAGCCTATAAGATCCCTCCTTCTCTCACCCGACAAGTAACCTGTCAAACCACGCAGCTAAATTGGGGAGCTAACTTGTGTGCTACGGTTAAAGCAGAACTCACGGCTCCCGCCCACCTAGCCTCAAATTCCTCCCTCCTTCCCTGTTTCTTCCCCCAAAGCAGGGGAAGCTGGGAGAGAATTCCAAGCATCTAAGTCAGGATCGGGGACAGACTGACCTCTTAGAGCCACTTTCCTGCTGACGGCCCATGTGCCCTCTACTTTCCCCCTATGCCAGCCTGGAAGCCACCTCCCTCACTGTACCTTAAGAGTAACAACATCAAACTTCAATTTCAAATGCCAGCAAGACAGACTGGCAGCACCTCTTACCCCAGCATCCTCCTGGGGCTCCTCCCCACTGCCCACAACCAGGGGCTCCCTACCTGCCTCCCCATCCTTCCCTTCTCCCCCCACCTTGAGCCAGCCCCCCCTAGACGCCGCACACCGCTGCTCCCTGGCCCCTCACCCTCCTATCTTGCCTTTCCTGTCCCTCTTCCACCCTGGCCAATGGGCCACTTGAGGAATCCAATCACGCCACTGCTTTGAAACCTTCCGATGGTGCCACCACCCACCCAGTGGAAGTAGAACAAGCCCTTCAGTGGGGGCACTCAGGGCTTCCAGAATCTGTACCTGCCTCGGACCCCAAAGTCCATAGGAGCCAAGAGGTTACAAAGATGTCTGGGAAAGACAAAGCCACAAAGCTCAGGGAGTCCGGCCACACCCTTGGAGCCCTGCCCAGAAGGGGTGCACTCAGGATGCCCTCCTGTTGGTATCAGTGCCAAAGTTAACAGTGCTACTGAGCAAGCACTCCATCTACACTCAGTCCTCATTCTTCATGATTCTGTATCTGCGAATTTGCCTACTTGCTAAGACTCATACTCGTGGGGCTTTTTTGCGGCCACTTGCAGACATGAGCAGAACCTGAAAATCTGAGTTTCCCAACACACAGGCTCCCAGCTGAGGCTGAACAAAGCAACACTGCCTTCTTGTTTCAGCTCATACTGTAAACAAGCACCCTTTTCCTGGTCTATTTAGTGCTGTGCTTTCACATTTTTGTGTGTTTTTTGGTTGGTGGTGATTTCTCTGCTTGAAATGGCCCCCAAGGATAGTGCTGAAGTGTTGTCCAGTGTTCCTACGCGCAAGAAGGTTGTGATGTGCCTTATGGAGAAAACACGTGTGTCAGATAAGCTTTGCTCAGGCTTGCGTTACGGTGCTGCCGGCCTAGATCAGTGTTAATAAATCAACAATGTTAAATAAGGTATCTTTAACAGAAACCTTGGTGGTTTGTGCTGGTAGCGGGTGGAAACACAGGGACTCTGCATTTCCCATAGGAGCAATGGTTCAGTATTCAATAATTCAGTGTTTGTGAGACATTATGGATGTAAGCACCGTGAATAACGAGAATGGATTGTACTTTGGCCAAATGAACCCTCAGAACAGATATGTGAGGTAGGTTTGTCATTGCCCTGTTTTCCAGGTGAGACTCAGAGAGGTGGGGAGACTCGCCCAAGCTCACCTTCTAGCCAGGCAGTGTTGGGGCCAGGGCTTGAACCCAGGCTGCCTGAAGCCTGACCCCTACCCTATGCCCCGCCCACTGTGCCAACTCCGTAAGGGTCATGTAGAGGCAACAGCCTTGAACATGTCAACTGTTTCACCCAGAAAACGGGGTGTGACTCCCAATGTGCTCTGAGTAGAATTCAAAGACATGACAGACATGAAGACGTTTGTAATCCTGGGGTGGCCCCTATGATTCCAGTTACCACGGTTTCTCGATGAAGGAGAGAGTGATCACCTTCTGGGGGACAGCTGGGGACCTTTCTGGAAGACATGAAGGTTGACTGGGTCTGGAAGGATGGGCCCGAGTCACTGAGGGGCAAGGAAATGCAGGGCTTTCAGGTGGAGGGATGCTCCGAGCAAAGGAGCGGGGCAGCACAGCCCAAGGCATGGGAAGACACATTTGAGCAGGGCATGGCTCGGCAAAGTGGCATTTAGGTAATTTAGCTGGTGAAGGGAAGCCAGGGAGGCCTGAGAGAGAGCTGCCTCCTCTCGGACAGGGTCCGTGGCTTCCTGGGGCCGCTTGGACACTGGGAACGGTGGTATCTTCTTCCTGCCCACAGCATCCCTCACAAAGTCCCTCCAAACTGGCCTGCAGTCAGAGGATTTACAGCACGCAGATCTGACTGCAGCTGGAAGGGCATATCGCCTCCTATCTCAATAGCCCGGCACACCAGGCAGCTCTGCGTGAGGTGCCACGGCCATCTCAAGCTGAGTGTGTCCAGAATGAATCTGAGCCTCTCCTCCCTGCCGTCGGCCTTGCTCTCCTAGAGAGGGGACCCCCATGCACTCCATTACACACTCCAGAAGCCTGGGGAGTCCTGCCCCCTGCTTCCCAGGCCTCCCCCATCTATAAGGCTTTGCCCCTCCCCCACAAAAGCACATGTCACAGGGCTGGGCTTCTCTCTACCCCACCACCCTGGTCTAGGTTTCCACTTTCTACCCTCTGGCCTCCCTGCTTTGTCGGTGACCCAACTCACCCACAATCACTCTCCAGAAAGCAGCCTGAGGAGTTTTTTAAAAGTACAAATTGGATTAATGCTTCCCTTTTCTAAAGCTTTTCAAAGGCTCCCCACTCCATGAAGTTGCCCACCTTGGCCTACTACAGGCACTGTCCCCTTCTCCAGCCTCAGTTCCTGCACTTTCCCCTTGTTGATTCCATTCCAGTCACACTGCTATTCCTCAAACACTCCAAGCATGCGCTGACCTCAGGGCCTGTGAACCTGCTGTTCCCTGAGATGATCCCCACCCCCACCTCTGCACACCTACTCCTTCCCATCCTGCTCTCATCTCTGCTTCCCACGCAGGTCTCGGCTCAGGGGTCATGTCCTCAATGAGGGCCTCCCAGACCACCCTGTCTAAAGTTGCTGTTCTTCCTTTGAGGATCCTGTTTATTTCATCGAGCACTGATCAACTTACTGGTTCACTTGTCTTTTGTCTCTCTCCCCTACCAGACAGAGATCCTGAGTATCTAATATAGATTCCTGAGGGTGGGGACCCTGAATACCTTATAGAATTAAGATGCTTTTCCAGCACCAGGCCTGATACATGGCTGGGCTCAGTAAGTATTTATTGAATGAATGAACAACCCCCTATTTGACAGCTGGGTAGACTGAAGCTCAGGGAAGACTGATTTACTCCTGACTCTGAGTCGGAATCTAACGGCCAGTGCGAGTGCTTTGAAAAGCTCCCTTCAGGTCAGCCCCCAACACACACACACACACACACACACACACACACACACACACACACACTATAGGAGCACAATCTGGTGGGAGGTAAAGCTTGGAGCAGCTCTGCTTGAAGTTCGGCAATGAAGCTGTGGGAACGAGAGCTCAATAAACCCTAAGCACTGGGCATCAGAAACAGTTTGAAAAATAACCATTTCTGAAAGGTGGCAGAGAAAGAAAGTAAGCAGTGCTTCCGGCAACATCTTCCAGGCAAGGCATATCATATGTACAGATTTAAAAGAATCATGACTGAGTGAGTCCTGGGCCAGGTACTACTTTATTCCAGACACAGGCCTGGGAGGGGAGATAATCATCACTGATGTTTTATAGATGAGAGAACAGGCTTTTAGCTTTTAACAGTGGCCGCGCTCTGTGAGGCTGTGGTCGACTGTGTACCTTGCACAGGGTCTAATCCTTTCTGGGCCTTAGTTTCCCCAGCTAAGTGGGTTGGCCTTGAATGGGCGTCATGAGTTTAAACGTCTACAGGAGACCATGCATTTAACCCCTCTGGCCCACAGCTGTCATGTGGAGACCTGGGTGAGAGAAGCCAGAAATCTGGACTTAAAAATAAGTAAATAAAACCTCTAAATTTAAAAGTGGAGTTAGTTAATTCTTTTAAAAATGGAGTTAGTTAATTCTAAGTTTTAAAGAACACTGGGCAGGTACATGCCTGCCTGCTAACGTGGCCCATGGCACACAGGTTTGTGACTGCTGGAACAGCTGTCCTCAGACCTCCTTGCTCCTTCTGGAGCTCCAGCCCCTCTCCCCCTGCTCCCCAGGAAGCCGGTCCACAAGAACCTCCCCCTTGGAAAGGCAGGAGACCCTTGGGAACCTTGAAATCGAGGCAGCAGGAGGCCCTTCTGGGGGTGTCTCAGGTCTGTTGGGCAAAAGCAGAGAAGCCCCTTCTGGTCGGCAGGGCAGTTCTGCTTGCAGGCTCTTGGCACCAGGGCGCAGGTGGCAGGAGAGCCCCATCCAGAGCACAGATGGCCGCCCCCCTTCACGGGCCTGGAGCAGCTGCCTGAGAGGGACCAGCTTGGTTGCTGGGACAACACCCTTCGTCCCCTCCAGAGAAAGCTGCTCCTTAGAAGCCCTGTCCACACACCAGTTGGGGTCAAAGGTATGAGGTGGTTCTGTCCTGACACGTTCCGGCCAGAGGTGCTGGAGGACGGGGTTAAGCAATGCCCTCCAGATGGACCCACAGTTCAGGTCAGCTGATTCTCTGAGGACGGGAAGCTGCCGGTCAGGAGACTTCACAAGCTCCCGGGCATCTCCCCTGACTGAGGGCTGGCCGTGAACTGGCCTAGCATGAAAAGCTCTAACTGTATTGGCTCATCAACTCTTCACCAGGCCTATCGCTCCCACTTCAAAGAGGAAAAAAGTGAGGCCCAGAGAGAAGTAAACAGCCCCAGGTCACACAGCCAGGATTTGAGCCCAGGCTTTCTGATTCCAGAGCCAGCACTTGTAGCTGCTGCTTCACCACGCTGACCAGGGCTGGAGTTAGGTGCACTTAGCAGGGCCTGGCTGAGATTCTGGCCAGGCCAGTTACCCAGTCAGGACCCTAATCTTGGGTCCTCACACAGGGTTTGGCGATATCCTCTGAGTGGGTTAGATGGTGGCTGCCTCTGGCTCTGCTGGCCATGGGGTCAGAGGCCTGGTGCCCCTGGACCAGAACCCCAGCACGTGGAAGAAAAAGGCGGCCCGCCCTGCCTGTGATCACTGCCACCCACCGCCCTCCCTCAGGCCCTTCTCTTCTGGATGTGCAGTCCTGGACACTCTGACCCTCCACCAGAAACACCAGAACCCCTGACGTGGTTTCCCAGTCACTCAGGACTTCCCCAGCTTGGCTAAATCTCACTACAGCCTCAAGGCAGAGCCCAAAGAGGTGAGGCCACTCGTCCCAGGTCACACAGCCGGCTGATGGGGTACTGGGACTCGAATGAGGATGTGAAACCTCCACATTCTAGGGTCCGAGGAGATAGTAATTCCTGTGACTTTCAAACCAGGTTCTGGGGGCCCTCAAGAGGGCCTGGGGAGGCTTTTGGACTCCCACCCCCTGCCAGGGCCCTCAGAGCACCTCCATTTTCTTTTTTTCCTCCATATGGTATTTTGGGATCCACCAGACTAATTCAACCTCCTCATAGTACAAATGAGGAAACTGAGGATCAGAAAGGCAAATGTACTCCCTGAGGATCAGGTGGCAGAGCAGGGACCTTGCCTGGGGCTCTGAGTGTGGGTGTGTTCCCTCTGCCCCCCTGACTCCCAGCCTGAAGACCACCAGCTCCAGGCATTCAGGGAGGCACCCACCTGTGGCTGAGCCCCACCTCCTCCAGCCCCTGACCAGGGGACCCCAGACGGCATGCTGTTTCTCAAAAAACATTTCCACGAATACTGCGACCGTATCCAGTAAGCAACCTGTCAGGCAACATTCACCCCTCGCCGCCCGTTCTGTGCTGAAATCTGCTGCAAATGTCCTTTTATTTATCCCCAGAGACCTGCTGGCAGAGTTGGCTCTGCCGGCAGCTCTGCTGAGGCCCCTGCCCCACCCCTCAGGATACCTGATTACCACCACCCCTGGGAGTCCAAGCTTGAAAGAGATGCCCGCTTCCAAGCAGCAGTTACTGAATCATGATTTTCTCGTACATTAAAGCTATAAACACTAGTAGGGAGTGCTGACGAGGAGAAGATGGCCAGAGTTACAGGGCTGCTATGGTGGTTCCAATCCAACACAAAAACTTGACGTGTACAGCCCCTGTCTGGCCTGGTGGAGGAGTAGGGGGGTGGAGAATCCAAGATTTGGCTTTTCAAATACTATTTGACTTTTCAAATACTGGCTCTAGCACGTGGACCTTGTTGTGGTCTTTCCAAAGCCCTAAGGTCCCAGGAGCCCAGCCTGGGACGTACTACTTAGAAGAGCGAGCCTCAAAAACCACCCTCACTTCTGGAGGACTGATGTCAAACCCTAGTAATGGGTCACAAAAGCCTGGCTTTTTACAAGCTGTCACAGGGGCCCACATCCAGTGTGCAAAGCCAGACACTGCCAGGCCCCGTGCACCTCGATTGCTGGCCTCTTTCATTGTTCTGAATGACCAAGCGGATCCCAGAATAGAAAGAAGGTGTTAACAGGCTCATTCACTGTGCCTGCAGTGACAGGTGGCATATCGGGTGTCAGAACCCGGAGCCAAGAACCCTGGGCGGCTAAGAGATGGTTTGAAATGAACAGAGCAGAAGTGAATGGGGAAAACCGTGAGTTCAGCTCAGGTCAGCCCAGGCCAGGCCGCCTTCCCTAGTGCCAGGCCTGGGGACAGGGACAAGGGCCCAGTCCTCAGAGCTTATATTAAGATTTTGAGTTCAGGATCCCAACTTGGACAATTACACAAGAAAACAGACATGTGGGAAAATGTCTTAGCGACTCTAGTTGATCACAGACATGGTCTGAGGCTACGCTGACAGAGGAGGTGCAGGACCAGGGAGGGGGCAGCCCCACTGAACTCTGGATAATGTTGTGGGTACTGTTGGCGATTCTGGACAAGGGACACTGCCAAACTGGAGCCCGATGAGAAGGGGGCAATGGCACAGGGAGAAGTCTCTAATCCATCCTCCCATTATGACAAGTAGGCCACGCACTGGGCTCTGGGTGGGCACTAGGGACCCAGTGTTAGTCAAGAAACTCACAATAAAGTAAAACTCCACCGCCTGGGCGTAGCCGCACGGACTACTGCAGGAGAAAGCCTGGGGCTGACTGAAAAAGAGTGCTGCGACTGATTGGTGACGTCTGTCACAGATTTGCCACAGAAGGGGTGTGACACACTTACGCCACGAGCCGTGCCTAGTCTAACACAAGGGAGGAGGTGCTTAGAGAGACTGGAGTAGTAGCCTGGAGAAGAGGGGATTCAGAAGGGCGTGGCTACTGTCTTCAAATACCTACGAGACTGTCACATACATTGTCCATGTGGTCCAGGTCATTACAGCACAACCAGAGGGGGGACAGGAAGGTGGCGGTTAAGGGGGAGGTTTTGCCTCATTATAAGGAGGCAGTTTCTAAGGGGCAGAGCTGCCTAGGAGGCGATCAGCCAGGCTAGACACGGGCACGATGGATGCAGGGAGGGACTCAAGCCCCCGCAGGGGACCTTTAAGATTCCTTCTAGGCCTGAGATGTTTGCTCTTTCTTTGCCTTCCTACTTCACGCTCAGTAATGGAGGTGACATCAGACATCATTTATGTGTGTGTGACATTCACAGTTCAATTTCTTTTTTTTTTTTTTTTTTTTTTGCCTCCAGAGAATTGTTACCAACTAGCAGAGGAGAGGGAGGAGAAGGTTCAGACAGCCTAGCTACAGGGGAAACGACGGGAGGACTAACTCTAAGGTCTAAGGCAGCACAGTCAGGGCTTAACACACCTTCCTCTGGACAGTCGGGCAGCACAGAGCTCCTACCTGAGATGATAAACCCATCCTCCGAACAAAAGACCAGCCGACACTGGCTGGCTACCCTTGCCCCCACCCCCGCCCCTGCCATACCTGCTGCTGAGTTACAGAAGTGGCCTGTAGGTCAGGAGGCCCTGAGTGTGAGCACTGTTCCTGCACTCACTCACTGTATGACTAAGGCTCCCCGGGCCTCACTCTCACCCATCTGTAAGATGGGAACAATACTGGCTCGCCCTGTTCACTGCCCTAGGGCTGCTGTGAGACTCTCTTGGGAAGACAGGCGGGAAAGGGCTTGGCAGGTGAGGAACTATCATTACAATCACTTGAGGGGCCCAAATATCTGAGCAACGGGTCCACAGAGCGGCTGCCTGATTCTAGGCCTTCCAAGGACTCCACGTGCCAGAAGCTGGGGGTTTCTGGCCTGGGGCAGGTCAGGAAAGTTCAGTGCCCTGAGGGCCGCAGCCGACCCCCACCCCATGCCACATCTGTATCACTATTCTAATATTTTAGGGTAGTGACCTCTGGTGTCCCTGCCTTGCCAAGCACCCCTCTAACTTCTCTCTGCCACCCTCTTCACGCCAACGCCCCATGTTCCCAGCGTCCGGGGTCTTTGCAAGGCTGCTCCCTGCCTGCAATGCCCCTCCTCCTCCCTAATCCCACCGCCTCTTCCGGGTCTCCGTTCCAGCATCACTCCCTCCGAGCCTTCCCTGACTGTCCTTCCGCACCCGCCAGGCACCCCTCACTGGGTCACGCCCCAGGTTTAGAGGTGCCACAGGCCCCTGCCGTCACACTGTTTTACAGGCCTGTTTACTTTTCTCCTTCTCCGTTTAGACCCTGAGTCCCCTGAAGGCAGGGACTGCAAGGTTCCCATGCCTGTGGCACCCAGAAGGGGTGCCCAGGCAAATGCCTGCTGCCACTTACGAGGTGGGATCCTGTCTCTGACTTCACCCCAAAAGTGAGACAGGCCTGCAGGGCCTTCCCCCGGAAGACTTGAGAATGCAGCAGTAGGGAAGTCTATGAGGGGCGACTTGGCGAGCAAAAGACAGAGGTGCTGGGACAAGCTGGGACTGTAGGCCTCCCCCTCACGCCTCCATACCCTCCATACTCGAGTTTTCTCCCAACCACCTCTAAAAGCACAACATGGTGACATTTGGGAAGATCTTTTTAAATGAAGACCTCCCCAAGGGAAAGTCACCAGCACCCCGCAACTGTAAGGACTCGCTGAGTATCAGCGACTAATCGTCATAGTTACCGGCGTTTATTGCCTGCTCAGGCATCGCTGGCTACTGCCCTGGCCCAGTCACTGTCTGAGGTCCTTATATTTGATCCCCACAAGGAGATGTTTTCACCATCGCCCCTTGTGCTGCTGAGGAAATGGAGGCTCAGAGAGTTTGAGGGATTTGTTCAGCGTCACACGGCAAGTGTTCTATCTGCTAAGTGAGTGCAAACCTTCCAGGTTTCAGTCTCCAGAACCCAACCTGCACAGCATCTGGTCTCACAACAAAAATACAAGTTGGCTGACAAGGAGGCTGACACACACATTCCTACAAAGCTTAGAAATCACTGTAGAAAGACAAATTTGGTCTCTCCCTTCTGCTGGCAGACTCTGACTAGAATACACTTTTACAAAGACCTCAAGCCCAAGCCAGCATCCCAAAGAGCATCTGAAGAAAGCCGACTTTACCTTGACAACTTCTAACCCTCTGGGAGCTGCTCTGCCCTAATGTTTTTACAAGCATACTAATCACTTCCCCAGGCTTCGGGCTGTCCTACCAGGCCCTATTCCTCTCTCACAAAGAGACCTGTGACATCACTTGCCCCTCAAATGGTCCCTTCCCCTCCTAGGACTGACACCCATCTGTAAAAGTTGGGCACTGCACTAGGTTGTGGATGGCACAGGTTCCAACAGGTGTGCTACTTCTGGTTAATTGGTAGTACCTGCCTGTGTTAAGAAGGATCCTGAAGCTGTGTCCAGGCTCCATGCAGCCACCACGGGCGCTGGAACCAATGCTGCCTCTGTGGGAAAAGCCCTCCTGGGAGATGAGCAGCCTTTTAAAAACTCTGCTGGAACACAGCCACATAAAGCTGAGAGTTGCAGTGTGCATTAACTTGGAGAGTTAACCAAGAGTTCATTATTTACAGATGAAACCTACTCTCCCTTTCAAATATACCTCCTTAAAATGGACTAATGAATGAGTTACCTGGAGTAGTGAAATTCATATAGACAGAAAGTAGAAGGGTGGTTTCCAGGGGGTGGGGGAGGAGGGAATGGGAAGTTGTTTAATAGGTACAGAGTTTCAGTTTTGCAAGATGAAAAGAGTTCTGGAGATGGAGGGTGGTGATAGTTGTAAAACAATGTGAGTGTACTTAATACCACTGAACTGCACACTTAAAAATAGTATAAGTGGTAATTTTTTTTTGGCCGTGCCATGCAACACACGGGATCTTACTTCCCCAACCAGGGATCGAACCCTGCAGTGGAAAGCGGATTCTTTACTACTGGACAACCAGGGAAGTCCATGTAGTAAATTTTTATGTGCACTTTAACACAGTTTTTTAAAAAATGGGCTAGTGCAGAGTCTACTGAGGAACTCTCTACAAACGAGCCCCAGCTATCAAACTGATTTTTCACCCCAAATCCAGGAGTCACAAAATAAAATATTGAAAGCTACTTTAAGCATGAATTTTTTGATTTCTGGTTTGACTTAAATCTATTTGTGAGCAGGGGCTGATTTATAATCTGCTACAATCTCTTTCCTGAGATTCAGGGAATACAAATAAAAGAAAAAGAAAGAATTCAAATAGAAAATCAAAAAGACTGGAGGTCTACAAGAGTAGAAATAGATGTGTTAGTATCAGAACCTTGGAAAGGAGTTGGATGGGAGATTGTGTGGAGGTTAAAAAAATTACAACTTAAAAAAGAACTATAAATATATTGTATAACATTATAGAAAACAGTTAAAAAGTGATTTTAATCCCACTGCCCTAACACAATTACTGTTACATCATTCTATACCCAAACTTTTAAACTGTGATCATTTTGGAATGGCAATCTGACTAGAAAGAAATAGCAACTTCTGCTTTGGCCTTCTTAAACAAAAGCAGTTGGTAGAACAGAAAGAGTAGTGAATCAGGACTTCAAATCTTGATTAAGCTGTGTGACTCTGGACAAGTCACTTTACCTCTCTGTTTCATCATTTCTAAAAACAGCAATAATAACTGCAACCCGCCTCCCTCAGCAACAGAAGCAACAGGGCTTTGTGAATTGTGAAGTAGTATGTGAAAGGGCATTAGCAATAAGTAGGGAGTGCTGAAGAAGCCTTTTCTTGATGACTAATGATCAGTATGAAAACCTGATAATGACGATGATAATAACAATAATGATGACGATGTAAGTATTCAGAAGCTCTGATGTTAATTTTAAAACAAAAATCACTTGTAATACTTTCGTCATCACACCTCTGGGTGAGCAAAGCTGTTGGCCTCAGACCTACCCAGGCTCGCCAAGCCCAGCCAGGCCCTGCCCGACCTTGCAGACCCTTCCAGACATAACCCAAACCTCTCGCAGTTCCCTAAATACACCAAACACTTTATACCTCAGGGTCTTACCCCCTGCTGTTCCCAGTCTGCCTTAACTGCCTCCTTCCCATCCCCCACCCCACCTTCCCGAGATGCCTTCCCCATCTTCTCTGAATAAGTCCCACTCGGCAACTATGTTTCCTTCAGGACTCATCCCAATTAGACAGTATGCTGTGTGTCTGTACCTACTTGAATGGGGTCTCCAAGCTGGACGAGGTCTCCAAGCTCCATGAGGAAAGAGACCAGGTTTGTCTTGTTCCCTCTCCTTCCCCTGGCTCAGCACCTGGGATGAATGGCTGATTGTTTGGGAAGAGAAGTGGAGGTGGGGTGGGGAGGAGCTGGCTGGGATGAACCCAAGTCCTCTTCCCCTGGACTGTTCCCACACACTGCTGCGTGCACCCCCTTTGAGAAGACTGCTGGGGCAGCAGCAGCAGTGGCAGCCCTGCCTTTACAGGTGCTGTCAGACAAGCCCCGCTCCCCCTACCCCACAGGCAAACACCTCCTGACTGCTACCATGCTCTGTGCAGGGCCAACAGGTACGTCATGAAGCGTGGGAAGCTAAGAAAGTTCCAGGAGAGCCTTGAACTATTACTGTATTCACAACACACTCAAGAGCGGACCCTTCATTGCAGTCCCCAGAAGGATACTGCCCAACGGAGTGATGACCCTGCCGAGATAAACCCTGACTCTGAGTGCCTGGTGGACTCTGACGGCCCTGGGCAGGCTTCTCTAGCCTGATCTCAGCTCCCCAGGCCCCGGGACAACCAGCCCCTGCCTCCCCTCCCCTCCCCAGGGAAGCCTCCCCTAAAAATCTCCATCCACTTGGAGCCTACCCAGCTTTTGAGGTCCTGAAGGTCACCTCCTCTCTAAAGCCTGCCTTGATTCGCTGCATCTTCCCCATCAGAGCCCCACACTCAACAAAGAGCCATCGAATGATTAACTCCTCTCCAAATACCAAGTGCACCTGCATCTTTCCAGACATGGGACATGCACAGTCTTTAAATATTTCAAGTCTTCTGTCTCCCCTTGGATATCAAGAAGAGCAGGGGCGAACATTTCTTAAGTGCTTCCTCTGTGCCCGGCACTGTCCTAAGTGCTTTACACACACATATTCTCTCTCTTGTCCCCGCGCAGTGACTCAGGTAATATCATCACCTCTATTTTGCAGGTAAAGAAACGGAGGCCCAGAGAGGTTAAGCAACTTGCCAAAGCCTCACAGCTCCAGGTGGCAGCTCAGGATCTGAACCCCAGCAGCATGACTCCAGGGCTATGCTCTTAACTACAGGGCTGCCCGACCATTGGTGTGTGGGCTTCCGTACACAGTCGGGCTTTCTAAGTGCCAGGTTCTGCCACCCAGGGGAGCAGCGTGGCTAGGTGTGGGTCATCAGTGCAGTCACTCAGCCACAACTTCCAGATCACCTACTGTGTGTTCAGCGTGTGCCGTCAGGGAGTGGACTTGAACGAACACAGCTCTGTGCCTGGGGACCTTGGGATTATGCAGAGCAGAGGAGAGGTAGACGAAAATCCTATTCGTTGAAGCAACAAAATTGCTACCATTATCTGCTTTGGCAAGGCTGAGAATTTCCTTAGAAAAAGCACAGAGAATCAGGAACTTGAGACCCCAGCTAGTTAGGCAACGGCTAATCTTTGAAGTACAAAGGCGAACCAAACGTGTGTTATGATTTTGGTCTCACTGGGGGACCAAAATCTATTTGGCTGAACAGCAGAGCTAGAAGGAGCTAGAGCTCCTGCCAAGAAACAAATAGGGACTGAGATCCAGAGCCGGGAAGGGGCTTGTCGGAGGCCACCTATCAACTGGAGAAGCACGGCTCCGGTTCCCCTACGCCCTGTGCTCTCCAAGTCCCTGGGACTGCAACCAGGACAGAAGGCTTTCAGGCCATCTGCGTCCTTAAGAAGAAACCGCCGGGGGTGAGGTAAGTGCCTACATGACCGAAAGTTTAAAAGTTTTCTCAGTGGAGACAGGACATTAGCTCTTACCTTCAGGGACAGTGGAACTGTTCTGTGAAAGCTCGATTCGGGAAGCCAGGGTAGATGTCCCAGGCCAACACAGGCCCACCTCCAGCCCAGCCCTGCCCCAGAAGGACGGGAGTTTCAAAGGCAGTAGCTCCCCACCTGGGGCCACACCCAGGTGAGGCTGACTTTACCGGGGAACCCGTGGAACTGGCTGTCTCCCACACAGGGGCAGGCCGGGCCAGAAGGCCACCGCCGGTCTGCAGCCTGGCGCCTCTCCCCGCGGGATCCCACCTGGCCCCCACCCCAGCCAGGCCTCCAGAACAAGGGTGGGAGCCGGTGGGGAAGAGGCCTGCTCCTCTCCTAGTGAGGCCTAGTGAGGTCCCCCGGGGCCCACCCCAGCCTGGGCTGGGTCTGAAGCGGCTGCTTCCTGCTTTACCTTTTTCTTTCACTTTGGTTTTTAACCCCAAAGTGAAACTAAAGACTGGGACGATGTGGGAAAGATGGTGAGAGTTAAGGCCTGAACCCCTGGCTTCTCATCCCAGTGAGGCTGCTGACTCGCTGGGAAACGTGGGAGGAGGCCCTCAACCCCCTGCCTCGGTCTCTCCGTTGATAAAATAGGAGGGAGGAACTCAGCTAGTGCTTTAAAGTGTCATTTTAAATTAGAAAAATGACGGAACGTCCCCTTCCTCATCCCTGCCACCACTGAGGACTAAAAAGGAGCCGCAGAAATGACCAGAGGGGGACCCAAAAGGGTCTTCCTGTTGGCTTGGAGGAGGAGGCAAACTCTGGGCGCTGTGTGGAGACCTTCCTGGTCTCTCTGACTACCTCTCCCCAACCTGTCAACAACTCCTTTATCCTGAGCAGCCCCTGGGGCAGAGCAAATTCAGGAAGACCCCAGGGAGGAGCTTGACCTGGTCTTAGCACAGCAAGAGGAGCCACCAACAGCTGCCTGAAAACTCCCCGCCTGAGGGCCGACCAGGCCATCTGCTAAGACCCAGGACTAAGACAGCATCCCACCCGGGACTGGTCCAAACTTCACTCTCTGCTGACCCCAGGGTGCCTGGCACAGTCTAGCTAAGACCACTGTAATCTGTTTTACGGTGTTTTCCCACTGGCTGGTTTACCAAATCTCCCCTCTAGGCTGGTGACATGAGAGAGGCAGGGATGAGCCTCCCCACCTCTCAGATGAGGAAAACTGAGGCTCGGAAAGGCACAGGGACATTGTGGCCAAGCCAGCACTGGATTCAGGAGCTCAGTAAATATTTGCTGGATGAATGAGCTCAATGGCCCAGCCGTTGCCAAGCAGGTGCGGCACACACCAAAGAAGCACAGGAAGGAGGACACAGTGTATGTGTGTGTGTCGGGGTAGGCATCCCTCCCTGGAGACCAAGTCACAAACAGGTCCCCAGGTACCTGTAACAGAATCCCCTCCCCCCAGTCCTGGCTCCACTCCTGATGTCCCTCCAGCCCACTTCTTCCCTTCATTCCTCACTTCCTCCCATCTGCACCCTACTCTGGAGTGATCTCATTGGCTGAGGGCTTCTGAGCGAAGACTGGCCAGCCTCCTTCCCCTCTCTCAGCTGGATTAGAACCGTCAGTACTTAACCAAGGAAAGGAACTTGAATCCAGGGGTGGGGGCAAGGTGCTTTTAAAAATATATACACCTTGGGCTTCCCTGGTGGCACAGTGGTTAAGAATCCGCCTGCCGGGCTTCCCTGGTGGTGCAGTGGTTGAGAGTCTGCCTGCCAGTGCACAGGACGCGGGTTCGAGCCCTGGTCTGGGAGGATCCCACATGCCGCGGAGCAACTAGGCCCGTGAGCCACAATTACTGAGCCTGCGTGTCTGGGGCCTGTGCTCCGCAACAGGAGAGGCCGCGATAGTGAGAGGCCCACGCACCAGGATGAAGAGTGGCCCCCACTTGCCGCAACTAGAGAAAGCCCTCGCACAGAAATGGAGACCCAACACAGCCATAAATAAATAAATAAAATTAAAATAGCTTTACCTTTAAAAAAAAAAAAAAAAAAGAATCCGCCTGCCAATACAGGGGACACGGGTTCGAGCCCTGGCCCGGGGAAGATCCCACACGCCACGGAGCAACTAAGCCCGTGCGCCACAACTACTGAGCCTGCACTCTAGAGCCCGTGAGCCAAAACTACTGAGCCCGTGTGCCACAACTACTAAAGCCCGTGCGCCTAGAGCCTGTGCTCTGCAACAAGAGAAGCCACTGCAGTGAGAAGCCCACGCACTGCAATGAAGAGTAGTCCCCGCTCGCCGCAACTAGAGAAAAGCCCTTGTGCAGCAATGAAGACCCAACACAGCCAAAAATAAATAAATAAATACAATTTTTTAAAAATTAAAAAATTCAGTAGCCCTGAAAAAAAATATATACACCTTATTTTTGACAAAGGAGGCAAGAATATACAATGGAGAAAACACAGCCTCTTCAATAAGTGGTGCTGGGAAAACTGGACAGCTACATGTAAAAGAATGAAATTAGAACACTCCCTAACACCATACACAAAAATAAACTCAAAATGGATTAAAGACCTAAATGTAAGGCCAGACACTATTAAATTCTTAGAGGAAAACATAGGCAGAACACTCCATGACATAAATCACAGCAAGATCCTTTTTGACCCACCTCCTAGAGAAATGGATATAAAAACAAAAATAAACAAATGGGACCTAATGAAACTTAAAAGCTTTTGCACAGCAAAGGAAACCACAAACAAGACAAAACGACAACCCTCAGAATGGGAGAAAATATTTGCAAATGAAGCAACTGACAAAGGATTAATCTCCAAAATTTACAAGCAACTCATGCAGCTCAATATCAAAAGAACAACCCAATCCAAAAATGGGCAGAAGACCTAAATAGACATTTCTCCAAAGAAGATATACAGATTGCCAAGAAACACATGAAAGGATGCTCAACGTCACTAATCATTAGAGAAATGCAAATCAAAACTACAATGAGGTATCACCTCACACCAGTCAGAATGGCCATCATCAAAAAATCTACAAACAATAAATGCCGGAGAGGGTGTGGAGAAAAGGGAACCCTCTTGCACTGTTGGTGGGAATGTAAATTGATACAGCCACTATGGAGAACAGTATGGAGTTTCCTTAAAAAACTAAAAATACAACTACCATACGACCCAGCAATCCCACTACTGGGCATATACCCTGAGAAAACCATAATTCAAAAAGAGTCATGTACCACAATGTTCACTGCAGCTCTATTTACAATAGCCAGGACATGGAAGCAACCTAAGTGTCCATTGACAGATGAATGGATAAAGAAGATGTGGTATATCTATACAATGGAATATTACTCAGCCATAAAAAGAAACGAAATTGAGTTATTTGTAGTGAGGTGGATGGATCTAAAGTCTGTCATACAGAATGAAGTCAGAAAGAGAAAAACAAATACCGTATGCTAACACATATATATGGAAACTAAAAAAAAAAAAAAAAAAAAAATGGTTCTTCAGAACCTAGGGGCAGGACAGGAATAAAGACACAGATGTAGAGAATGGACTTGAGGACACAGGGAGGGGGAAGGGTAAGCTGGGACAAAGTGAGAGAGTGGCGTGGACACATATACACTACCAAATGTAAAATAGCTAGCTAGTGGGAAGCAGATGCATAGCACAGGGAGATCAGCTCCGTGCTTTGTGACCACCTAGAGGGGTGGGGTAAGGAGGGTGGGAGGGAGGGAGGTGCAAGAGGGAAGAGGTATGGGGATATATGTATATGTATAGCTGATTCACTTTGTTATTAAGCAGAAACTAACACACCATTGTAAAGCAATTATACTCCAATAAAGATGTTAAAAATATATATATAGATTTTCAGAATGCAAAAGAAGGTAACAAACTTTTAGGTGCACAGATTCTTCAAAAGAGCAATTTCACTTGCAGGAAGGAATGGCTCCCACAGTGATGCTTGCCCACATGTATACAGCCAGGTGGGGAAGGGTGCTGGCTGCAGCGCTGCTCGTAGCAGCAAGGCTGGGAACGACCTAAATATCCCTGAGCAGAGGACTGGACAAACAATGGGTGGTCCATCCGTCAATGGACTGCCACACAGCCATGCGTGTGCCCATAGGGAATACTGACAACAGAGACAGCCTTGTGTGAAGAAGACAAGGTACAGAACAGCAGGCAGTAGGTAATAAAAAGGGATGTACTGACACAGCTGCCTGTGTATGCAGAGTACTTCTGGAAGGAAACATCAAGACTGTTCACAGTCATTATCTAGGAGCCTAAGTGGGAGAGAGACTAATTTTTCACTGGACCCTTTTTTTCCCTACAAAGTTTGAAATGTTTAACCACATACATGTATTGCTTTCTCAATAAAAGCATAATTTTTGCACATAAAAAAATAACTCCAGCAAAATGTACCCAAAGAAGCTTCCCTCTAGGTCTCAGGCATTGGACTCCCTCGGGGCAGGGCCCAGACACCTGGATTTTGAAGTCTCCTCAAGGGCTGCTGGTCTAGCCTTGCAGAACAGGTGGTCAGCCTCTGACAGTAGATGGAGGCAGCCTGGACACCACAGGCCTCTGGGTAGGGCAGAAAGTAGCAGGGAAGACTCAGGAAAACCTGGCCTTATGGCATAAGAAGGATTTCAAGAGGGCTTTGAATGCTCAGTAGGTACAGCTGAGAGGAGAGGGTTCCTACAGGAAGGACTGGGGAAATTAAGTCAGGCTGGTAAGACAGGGGAAGGGGAAGAATAATGTCTCTCTCAATATGGGATCCTGTCCCCCCCAATACTTGGTTCCCACTCATGGGAATTGAGGGGGCTGGGAGAGTCCTTTCCAGACTGATAACCTAAGATATGCCTTTATTTCATCTCATTTAATATTAAAGGACGCAAGGAGGGTCCCCAGCTTAGCACATGCCCACAGGGCTCCACACCTGTGCAGACTGTAATCAAATATTTGGAGGCTGCAGAAAATTCAGGCCAGGATCTTAGGTACAGCAGCCCTTGGGTGACTTCTTCCCCCCTGGGGAGGAGCAGATGGCCTTCTGTAGAGATGCCCTTCCTCACCTTCTCGTTAATAATTAAGTCATTACCGAAGACCTCTTCTGTCACTTCTGAAGTTCAGTTTGCAGAGACTTGTTGCCTTGGCTTGCTTTACCATGATGCTCCAGGCTGAAGGCTCACAGGCTACAACAGTCTAGATCTAAGCCTCAGGCCCAAACTCCAGGGGTCTGCAGTGGAAAGAGCCCGGGGTGGGGGGGGGGTGTCAGGAGCGCTAGGGTGGATCCTGGCTAGATTCTGTGGACTCCGGGTGGTCAGAAGCTAAGTCTCTAAGACGGCTCCGCTTGCCACTGTATCCTCAGGGCCAGCTCATCGCCTGGCACACAGCAGGCACTTAATAAATATTTGTTGAATAAGTGAACAACAGCTCAGCCAGTGAA
The DNA here is from genome assembly GCF_949987535.1 of Balaenoptera acutorostrata. Classification (NCBI taxonomy): domain Eukaryota; kingdom Metazoa; phylum Chordata; class Mammalia; order Artiodactyla; family Balaenopteridae; genus Balaenoptera; species Balaenoptera acutorostrata. The sequence continues at coordinate 66,895,833 of NC_080078.1, read as the reverse complement.
GCCCAGAGTGACCGTGGGCAAGTCACTTTCTGGAAAATGACGATGACAAGAATAGCAATGACCTCTTAGGGTTGTATAAGAACCTACCGAGATAAAGTAGATATAAGTGCTTTGAAATAAAAAAACAGGCTACATAAACATTAAGGATCCAGAAACAATGTGCTAAAAACGAAATGAAAAGCATGAATACATATGAGAATGATCACATTTACAAGAAAGCACCTGGCAAATGGTAACGCATTAATCAAGTGAATAACTACAATTGAAAGGGACAGCACAGGTCAGTCTAGTTCACTGTTCCAATATCCGAACATTTCTCAGGCTGTGTCTGTTACAAAGGAGCACAAAAATCCCCATCAAAACCTTTGTCCTGATTTCGGTATGAATTTGCCAAAGCAGACTAGCAGAAGGATCCTGGGGGTGTTTATTGGAGACAAGGGAGGAGTGGGGTGAGCGGAACACAGAGGCTGTGCCTGCCATGTGGCCTCACGACCCCAGGACAAGGCCCTGCTCAGGGCGGCACACGGAGAATGACTGGCCACCAGTTTCCTAGCTGCACACCGCCGCCAACCATTGCTGCTTCCCCTGCTAGCCGCTCTTAAGCACCAGTCCCCTTCCCCTTCCCTCTGCCCAGTGGCCATCCCTGGCTGCAGCCTGGGAAATAGGCTTCATCACCTTCATCACCTGGCTCTCCTGTGCCGCGAGCACCTTGGACAAGTCCCTCCCTGCCTCTGTGGCTGGGCCAGGGCCCACCCTCTCTGGTGGGGGCTGGCTGAGAATCCCAGTGGGCCTCGTCATGGACATGCCCACTGTTGCAACAGACACACACGAGGCCCAGCTCTGGAGGCTGCTCACAGCCTGGCGAGTAAAACTGCTGATGTGAAGGCCCCTCAATTCCCTGACTCCCCCACCTTGAAGAAATTCTGAGCTGGTACCCAGCCCCAATCTTCCAGGTCTTTAGAAAGTAGGGGGTTCTGGCCTTTAGCGGATGTATTAGGTGCCCCCAATTCAAGGGGCAAGAAGGCTCAGATTCCTGGGATCCTAACAGTAGGAGGTTCCTTTCCAAGAAGCAGAGCTGAACTGTGGGAAGAGCCAGCATTTGCAGTCAGCTTTGGGTCTGAGCCACATGTTCCTTATCTGTAAAATGGGGATGGTAAGTCCGCCTGCCTTGAGCTTGCTGTAAGGATTTCATGAGAGCATCTGTGGAGGCCCTGGCACAGAGCCTGGCATAGAGCAGGTGTGCGAGCAATGTGCTCAGACTGTTACTTCCCGCTCCAAGGAGCAACACCCAACATCTTTCCCGCTGGCCCATCAGGCCCCCCGGTCAGGCTCTCCTCAGGGAACACACATCCTCTGCTACCCCAACTGGCCCTTCCCACTCGCACGGGCTCCACCCGAACCCTGCCCTCTCCCTTCTCCGAGTTGCCTGCAAAGCTCCTCCCTGCTGTCACTTTCATTCATTCCAATTCACCCAGCCTGACTCATCCTGAAAAAATCCTCCAGCTGTGCCATCCCGGCTCTAAAACCTTCCATGGCTCTCCAAAGCCTCTGCTCTTCAGCTCATGTTCAATGCTGCCTACAATCTCCTGGCGCCTCCCAGAGCCCTGATGCATCAGCAAAACTAGTCTACTCACTGTTTCCATAATACGCACTTACCCTGTCTAGCCCCCACACCTGTGCCTCTGCAGAAACCATTCCCAGGAACGTCAGCCCCAATGTCGGTCTCTGCGAATCCAGCCCCCTTCACGAGGGCTCTTGTTTCCTCTGGCTCATGCTCACTTCTTCCTTCTCAGACGATGCTTTCCTTCAGCAGATGCTTAATTACAGACTGTCACACAGTCTCCCATAATTGTAGGCCTTGTCTCCCTTGTCAGATCCTAAGTTCCCAGGGGCAGAGGCCCTGTCTGTCTGGTCTCTCCCATCCTCTTGGAGCCTGGCCCAGGGCTGGGAGGGCAGGCCCCTGGTCAGAAAGTGTTTTCCAAGCCCAATTCAGCTCCAGGCTGAGCCAACCACTTGGGACCACTTTTCTTGCTTTTGTCCTATTCACTGGCCAAACCAGACCTCCATGCACCAGCTCTCCCCAGGGTGACCCAGGCCAGGGACAGAGAAATGAGGGAGACCTGGGTGGAGAGACAGTGCTATGGCTCTCACCTGGCCCTGACATGGTCTCGTTCTGGGATCCGAGGCACATTCCTGTCCCTTTTCCTCCCTTAGCACGCTTCTTATAGTGAGACAAGAAACAATAATCTTTTAGCTCTAGAATATGGATTTTATTTGCCTTTAAGGTAGCCCTGGTTCCCAGGAGTGGGTGGGTGAGGAACCAGCTGATTCCAACACAGGCTGAGGGAGGCGAGGCAGCCACAGCCAGGACTGGGAAACCTGGGAACCTGAGAGGCACTCACACCACACACCTCGATAACCTCATTAAATTCCTGTTGACGACTGGATTGCATTCCTGCCCAGATGTTCAATTCCACAGCCCTCACCCTGGCCAGGTCTGACAGTGTCTGCTGCCAGGACTGAGCAGGGGAAGGGTAATCTGCTTCTGGAAACAACCAATCCTGCCTGAAACAAAGACCATGATGAGGGGCCGGTCTCCTCACCTGGAAAATGGGGATAATATTGGGACCTGTATCACAGGATTGTTGCAATAATGCACTGGGATAATGCCAGAAAGTGCTTAGCACAGTCCCCGACACCCTGTGAACGGCAGTGTAGCCGACAGGTTCCCATTTCTTGAGGGGCCTTTACGACACGAGTTTGCATCCTCAGAGCAACCTGTGAGGAAGGCATTTCCATCTTAGTCTGACACGGAAGAAAACTGAGGCGCAGAAAGTCAATCAATCCAAGGTCACACAGCAGGGACAAGCCAAACTGTGACACCAACCCGAGAAACTCTCAGTTCAGCTTTACCCAGAGTGCGGCCCACAGGCTTTCAGCATCAGACTCCTCCAGAGGGCTGGTTTAAAAAGCTGATTCCTGCCCCCAGACCTGCCAAATGAGAATCTTTGGGGATAGAGCTCAGGAACCTGAACTTTGTAAAGATGGGGAGCCTAATTTTTATATATGAGGAAACTGAGGCACAGAGAGGTAAAGTGATCTCCAAGGTCACACTTTCAGCAAGTATGGACCTGGGACCGAATTCACAGTCTGACTCCAGAGGCAGCAATCAGAGACTTCCTGGAAGAGGTGGCATTTGACAATGTGGGCCTCAAAGGGAAGAGACAGCACCACGGGGGAGGGCACAGCACAAATAAAGGCTTGGAGCAGGAGAGGCCAGGCAACAACAGCTCAGTGTGGCTTGTGCTTTCAGATCCCTGAGGTGAAGAAATACATAGGAGCCACCACTGCCGCCTTCCCCTGAGAGCCCAGAGAGAGACATTCCTGAGCCATCCGAGCTTCTGGGAGGAGAGCCTGCTGTGTGCAGGGTCTACAACCAGCAGGTCTACAGCAGTAGCCCCCTGGGTGTGTCTGGCTGCTGCTCAGGACGAGAAAGCCAAGGAAGGTGGTGACTCAGTCCCCACCCAACCTCAAGCTAGTCCCATTTAAATCTGAGATGAGCTCAGAGGCTGGGGAAATGCCAAACAAACCCTCCTTGCAGAACAGACGCCAGATCCAGAGAAGGCAGCCTGAGCGGTAGGCTACCGGGCAGCAGCAATAAATTTGGAGCAACGCTGTGGGTTGCAGGGGGGAGACAAGTCAAGCAAGCCCTCCCTGGGCCCCTCTTCTTCATTCACCCGTGAAACAGGGAGAACTCCACTGGCTTCTGACTTCCTCCCAGGACTGTTGTGAGGAACAATGGAAAGGAAAGAGCCTGGCAGATTACACAATGTCCCACACAGCAAGTGAGAGGTTAGAGGATCACTGCGGTTACATATTAGAACAGCCAGGCGGTGCTCTCCTTGCTACCTGAACCCCAGCCACTGTGGGTAGAGGGAGAGGCTGGGCCTCTGTCTTGTTCCCACAAAGCAAAAAGGGATCCAGATATTATCTGGAGGTGAAAGTTCACATTTATTAAACGCCTACTGTGTACTAGGTATTTTTTAATGTAGAATCTCACTTAATCCTCACCACAACCCTGCAGTGTAAATATGATTACCTTGCGTGCAGAGGAGGAAACTGAAGCTCAAAGAAAGTAACTAGCCCAAGATTACACAGGCAGCGAGTGATGCAGACCAACTAAGACCAGGTGTCTGCCCCCCGAAAACCCGCACTCTTTCTCTGGAACAGTTTGTATAAGAGGCAGAACATGTCTGGTATAGGGGCCCAGCTCAAGCACTGCCTCCTTCTGGAAGCCTTTTTGATCCCTTTGCCCAGACAAGATCTCTCTCCGATGAAACCCCACAGCACATTATCAGCACACATCTGGCAGCACTCGACACATTCTGCCTCTTATTTTGTGATCAAGCACACTTTTAACAGGTAAGATGAGATGTAGGTGCAAATAGGTGGCGTTTCAGTTACCTTAAAATCCTCAAATGTCAGGGCTGGAAGCACCTAAGAGAGCACAACAACCAGCTTCCTCATTTTTTCAAAGGAAAAATACAGAGGAAGACACTTGTCTGAAGTCACACAGCATCTTAGCATCAGAGCCGAGAATAGAACCTTGGCATTCTGCCTCACAGAATTTCTTTAGGGATTCCATGATTTCAGAATCAGCCTTAGGACAAGGATTATCATTCCCACTTTACAGATAAGGAAGCTGAAGCCCAGGCGAAAGCAGCCTCCCTGAGAGGTGAGATGTGGGGACCACAACCCTGATTCCCTCCACTTGCAGGCCAGAGACCAAGCCCTTTCTCCTCCCCGCTGCAAGTAGTCTGTGTAGCGTGTCAAGCTCAGGGCCCACAGTAAAAGGTCAACGGATGTTGGAAATTGTCATTATACACCAGTGGGCAGGTGACACCAGCCAGAGAGCGACCTCCTCAGAGGCAGTGCTATGGCAGAGGACACAGGAGTCCTGGCTGAAATCCTCTGTGGGTCCCTGGTCTCTCTAGACCCCGTCTGTAAGACGAGGGGGCTACAATAGCTGATCTTATCTCCTGCTCCAAAGTTCTGGGACATCTGAGGCTCCTTGACAGCAGACCCCAGCTGTCTGTGGAGCATCTCTCAGCTGGGGCCTTTGTTCCCCCACTCTACGGGAAGCTGGAAAAGCAGGTGGGGCTCACAGCCACAAACTGACAGACTTTATTCCTAAGTGCCACTGGCCAAGCAGGGCCCACCCTTAAACAACAATGGGATGGAACATGGAAAATCCAACTGTCTCCAGCACAGACATCCAGCTGGGCACACCCACCTATCTTTACTACCTGGCAAAGAGCAACCAGGAATGGGGGCATAAAAAGGGGCAGCCTGCCCCCTGCCCTATTGGAAGGGCAGGTGCATTTCTCAACAACCAGGTGGCAATGGAGTGGGAGGGGGGGTAAAGAACTCTGGGCTGGGGAGTCCCAGGCCTGGATCCCTGTCCCAACTCTGCCATGAACTAGCCTGTGTGCCCCGGGCAAGCTGCTTTCCCTCTGTGGGGCTCAGTTTAAAGACAGGCTGACAGTTCCCGAAGTGTCTTTACAGATGTTTCATTTGATTGTCATGACAACCCTGTGAGGCTGGCATAATTATTCCCTTTTTACAGATGGAGAAACTGAGACTTGGAAAGGTTGAAGGTCTCATTCAAGGTCACACAGCTTGAGGCTGGCCGCAGAGGTCTTAGACCACCAAACCTAATCCTCAAGGGTGGTCAGGTTAAGAACAACCCCTCTCTCCCCTCACCCTGATTGACAGTCTCAGCAAGACCAAGGCAGCACAGACCCTGGTTCTTGCAAAGTTCTGGCCACACACCACACAGCCCAGCTGCCTAGGAGGCCGCACCCCCCCTGCAAAATTTGATTACTCAAGTTGGCAAGAACGCAGTCCCCACCCCCAATCGCGTCTAAATAAACGCCCAAGTGATATCACATCCTGCTGGCTCCAAAATAGCCCAGGCCTGCCCACAAGCAATCACAAAATGCCAGGCCATGCAGGGCCAAGCGGGCAGGGATGCCCAGCCCGTGGCACCGTCCACACACACAAGCAACTAAAGCAGAAGCCTCAGAGCAGGAAGGCTCCCCACTCCCACCTCTGCCAGACAGTCTGGCTCCTCCCTCCTTGCCCCCTTTGTGGGGAGGCCCCAGAGCCTCCTGCCCCAGCGCCAGCCCTCGCCCCAGCGCCAACCCCATGGAGCCTCGGCCGCGGCCAGCCTGCGGGCGGACTCCAGCCAGACCCGGACACCCCACCACTCACATTGCTTCAAGAGCTCCAGACACAAAGCCATGAGGGCCGGATGGGGGTCAGAGACCCAGAGACCGGCAAAGACAGAAAAGGGGAGAGGGAGAGACACAGGAGCAGAGAGAAGGGGAGACAGGGGACCGGGGCAGAGAAAGCAAGGGGGCGCGGCAAGAGCCCTGGCAAAGGAGTAGCCTTAAAAGGGGGTCTGCAGCGCAAGAGACATCGAGTGGTGACACCAGCAAGACAGATGCGGGGGCAGAGAGAGGCAGGCAGAGCAAAGCAGGGGGCCCCGACCCAGAGGAATGAGGAGCGCGGAGGCCCGAGAGAGAACAAGGAGAGACAGCGACAGCGGACAAACCAAGGGAAGGCAGGGAGGGGCGCTGAAGTCTGGGAGCTGGGGAGCTTTGGGGGTCCCAAGGAGAGACCCCAAGGGATCTAGAAGGTATCAGCGTATACGGGGGACACCAAAAGAGGGAAAACCCTGAAGAAATGAGGGCTAAGAGAAGGCAAGACCCCCGGGATTTGGGGGGACAGATGGAAGGGAGGACCCTCAAGGGATGTGCGGGAAGCTCACAGGAGAGCCTTGGGGGAGTGTGGAAGGTGTTCTGAAAAAAGGACCCCCAAAGATGAGGGGCGCTCAGAGGGGGGAGGCTCTGAGGGATGAGACGAGCGCCTTGAGGGGGACCCGAGATCGGGGAGCGAGGGAGGGGCTGGGAGGCAGCGCGAGGGCAGAGACAAAGAGACAGCGAGCCAGGGAGAGACAAAGCAGGCGGAGCGGGGCTACGGGCCCGAGGGCTGGTGGCCGGACAGAAGGACGGAAGCGCGAGCGGGCGGGGGGACGGACGGACGGACGGACAGAAGGGGAGGAGGGCGGGGGCAGGGCAGGGCCGGGCGGGGGCGGCGCCCGTCTCCTCGCGGGGCCGCGGCTGCTCCGGGCGGCGCTGGGCGGGCCCCAGGCGTCCGGGCTGAGGAGGCGGCGACGACGACGTGGACCGGACAGACCGACGAAGTGACGGACGGGCTGGCAGCAGCTGCGGCCAGCGGCGGGCACTCACCCTCCTCCCTCACGCGGCCCGGCCCGAGGCTCCGGTTTTGTACGCCCGAGAGGCGGGGCCTCTGGGTTAAAGCCCCGCGCCGGCCCCGCCCCGCCCCGCCCCCCGCGTCACGCGCGCGCGCGTCGCTCGGGACTCCCGGGACGGGCGGGGGCGCGCGCAGCCCTCTCGGCACGTGGCCGTAGCGCGCGCGCGGAGGGGCGGGTGCGCAAGCGCGCAGGGCGCTCAGTCCAGCCCACGCCCAGGCCGCCCGACCCCGAGAGGGAGCGCGCGCCCACGTCAGCACGCGCATGCCTAAGCACGGGGGACTCCGCCCCTCCAGCCGCCCCCACCAAACCGGTTCCAGCTGGAACCAGACGCATGCTCCCTGACGAGAGAGCGGCCAGGAGACTCTGCACTAGTTTATCGTGGCGACACCTCGCTGTTCCCGGGGGAAACTGAGGCTCAGAGCAAGCAGTCTGAGGTGGTCTTCTCATCTCTGTGTGGTCAAATTAGCCCCCCAGGTGCTATCGACTGTACGTCCTAAGTGTTTCTAGTTGTCCCCTCTACTCCATCCTCGCTTTGCTGTGCTCATCTGAGGTCCTCCAGGTTGGGTTAGAATCCCTGCTCAGCCTCCGGAGGGCTGTGTGACCTTGGACAAGATACTCATTCAACCTCCTAAGCCTTCGTTTCCTCCAGTAAAAACCATCACATCCAGGATGGCTTGGAGAGCCAAGTACAGTAGGAGCTGCCTAAATTCATAAGTCACTCCCTTGACGGCTCATGGCCTTCCCAGTTCCCCACTTCTCCCCTGCGAGTTCCCCTACTCACAGTCCTGATCCTTGGGGTCTCATCCCTCATCCGCACCTACCTGCAGATCCAGCTTCTGCTCCCCCACCTGCCTTGCTGGGTGACCTAGGCAAGTCCCTTCCCTTCTCTGTGCATCTCTTTTCCAAATGTAAAGTGGAGAAAAGAATCTTACTCAAGGGACTTCCCCGGTGGTGCAGTGGTTAACGATCTGCCTGCCAATGCAGGGGACACGGGTTCAATCCCTGGTTGGGGAAGATCCCACATGCTGCGGAGCAACTATGCCCATGTGCAACAGCTACTGAGCCCGCGTGCCACATCTACTGAAGCCCATGCTCCTAGAGCCCGTGCTCCACAACAAGAGAAGCCACCACAATGAGAAGCCCGCACACTGCAACAAAGAGTAGCCCCCGCTCCCCACAACTGGTTTCTCTAGCCCACGCGCGGCAACGAAGACCCAACGCAACCAAAAATATAAATAAATAAATAAATTTTTTTTAAAAAAGCATCTTATTCAAGAAGATGATACAGTCTTTCCAATACCACTGTCTTGCATAAAGGTATAATAGTAACAAAAGCAACTGAGGGCTATTGAGCCTTTTTTGATGCCAGGCACTGTACTAAGCACTTCGAAAATATTAGCTTACTTTGCCTTTCTCACAGTCACTATGCTACACCTATACCATTCACTTAGTCTTTATCTTTAGATTGATTACTTAGGAAAATTCAGGAAGCCCCAAAGCACATGCCTGACTCTATCTTGCTCCGTCCCAACCACACCAGTCCTGCTCCCCCTCCAATGCACTAGGCACCCTCCTGCCTCAGGGCCTTTGTACCACTCTTCTCCCTGCCTGGAGTACCTCCCCAGCACTACTCCTTCCCTCACTTCCTTCAAGTGCTTGCTCAAACATCTGTCTCAATGAGTTCTATCCTGGTACCCTGTTTATGCTGCAATACCCCTCTCCTCCTGCTGCAGGCACTCCCAGTACTCCTTGCCCTACACTACTTGCCAATAAACCATATACTTATTTGAGTTATTTATGCTTATTGTTGTGTCTGCCTCCCCCTATCTGCCCCCCCCCCAAAAGTATGTAGTCTCTATGAAGGCAGAGGCTTCCCTTTTGTTCACTGATGTGTCCCTGGTGCCTAGAGCAGAGCCTGGCCCATTGAGGTGATCAGTAAGCATCTATTCAATGAAAGGGCTGCCTCATTGCAAGGCTCTTGCCCTTAACCATGGCCTCAGGGCCTCCGAGGTTCAACTTAAGCCTTTTAGTCTCTCCTCCTTTGGCCTGACCTCTCTACCCCTGAGGGAGTAAGGAATTATTCTTGTTCAAGAATCTCAAAGCTGGGACTTCCCTGGTGGCGCAGTGGTTAAGAATCCGCTTGACAATGCAGGAGACATGGGTTTGATCCCTGGTCCGGGAAGATCCCACAAGATCCCACATGCAGAGCAACTAAGCCCGTGTGCCACAACTACTGAAGCCTGCGCGCCTATAGCCTGTGCTCCCCAACAAGAGAAGCCACTGCAATGAGAAGCCTGCGCACCGCAACGAAGAGTAACCCCCACTCGCCACAACTAGAGAAAGCCCGTGTGCAGCAACGAAGACCCAACGCAGCCAAAAATAAAAAAATAAAAAATAAAAATAATCCACAAAAATAAAAAAAAGTTTGTTAAAAAAAAAAAAAGAATCTCAAAGCTGTGGTTCCCAGCCTGCCCACCAGTCCTTAAGCCCAATCACTATTTCCCCCAGAAGGCTCAATGGATCTGTCTAAAAATGGGACTTAGGAGAGTGACTCAGTTAACCAGGAACTTCCTGGTCCAAGGCTGGGTGGGACTGTGGGAGGAAGCCCACCTTCTGCCCAGTGCCCTCTGTGGAGAGGTGCCTATTTCGGGAGGTGGGAATTCTGGCTCCTCATCACTCACTCTAGGAAGGCCTCCTGGACCCTCCCGTTACTCTCTGACTCTATGGCCCCTGCCCAGGCCTCACTGTGCCTTGCCTGGACCACTGCACAGCTTCCAATCCATCCTGCCCATGTGGCCAGATAATTCTCCCCGAAACTCCTGTGACCACACTGCATCTCTTTACCAGGACCTCGGATGGCCCCCCCAACACAGGATAATGGGGAACTCAAGTCAGGCAGACCGAGGTGGGAAACAGCTCCTTGACCTTCTAACTGGGTGACCCTGACTTGACACTCACCTCCTCTAGGCTACAGTTTCTTTGTAAAATATCTGTAAACGGGCTTCCCTGGTGGTGCAGTGGTTGAGAGTCCGCCTGCCAATGCAGGGGACATGGGTTCGAGCCCTGGTCTGGGAAGATCCCACATGCCACGGAGCAACTGGGCCCGTGAGCCACAACTACTGAGCCTGCGCGCCTGGAGCCCGTGCTCCTCAACAAGAGAGGCCGCGATAATGAGAGGCCCGTGCACCACGATGAAGAGTGGCCCCCGCTTGCCGCAACTAGAGAAAGCCCTCGCACAGAAACGAAGACCCAACACAGCCAAAAATAAATAAATAAATAAATTAATTAATTAAAAAAAAAATCTGTAAACGTGTATGTGCGTGTGTGTGTGTGTGTGTGTGTGTGTGTGTGTGTGGTTAACTGGGCTAAACAAGGAATGTCAGATAAATGCAACATTCCTGGACAAAGCAGACATCACTAATCGATGGTGGCACATTTCTCTGCTTAACCCAATCTCGGTCCTGAGCTCCAGGGATCAGAGATGACATGTGAGTTGAAGTCTATTTGCATCTCTGGACATGATGGTCTTTCAGGTTCCTCTCAGCCCTGATATTCTGGGGATTGGAGTGTCCAACCTGATAGGAGCCTGTAGTGTAATAACCGGAGACTGTTAGGGTTAGGCCTGGGAGAGGGCTTGGGGGACAAGGCTGCCTGGAAGGTTGGCTGCTTACTGGAATTTTGTCAGCCTCCCTTCCTGTGTCTATGGAGGAGAGAGTAAATCAGAGAAGAAACCGGGAGAGTTCTGGGGGAGGGGAGAGGGGACAAAGAAGGGAGGACAGAGCATTCTGTGACTCAGATAGGAGGTGTTTGTGGGTCCCCAAACCCAAGCCTCACAACATAGATGGAGAACTTGAGGCACAGGGAGGGGTCAGGACCCACCCAGAGTGACACAGCACAGCTGAAACTAGAACTCAGGGCCCCTGCGCAAGGAGCAAGGGTGTTTCCCAGTCCAGGAACCTATCCCAAGCACTGCCAGAGAGTGACTCCACGTGTGTGCACATGTGCACGTGTACACACGTGTACCCGTGTGCAGGTGCGGGGAATGCGGTAGGTGCGGGGCAGGGGTAGGTGGCAGATACCACCCAGCAGCCACCGCTCCTAGGTGTTGTCACAGCCTCCCTTGTGATTCAGAGGGAGTGGGAGAGACACAGAAAGGGAGGCTGGGGAGGGAGAAGGGCCAGAAATTGAGAAGAAAGAAAGGGAGAAAGGCTGGTGGGGAGAAACAGGGCTGAGGGAGACAGGCAGACAGAAGGCGAAGATGATGGAGGGGAGGGGAAGCTGGAAGAAAGGGATGGAGGAAGGCAGGGAGAAGAGGAGAATGAGCGCTAATGGGGGATGGGCAGCGTCAGAGAAGGGAGGAGTGGCACGGAGCGCGTTCTCTGTTCTTTCTTTTCTTTCTCAGAAGTGGAGAGAGAGGGGGCAGGATGGGGCAGACTGAGGGGGTAATGCCACACCCGTGGGCCCTCCCAGGTAGGTCCTTTGGCTGGGGAGGGGCATGTGTATGTAGCGAAGCTTCTGTTTCCCCCACCATCCCTGCTGGGGCCGACCCTGCCTGCCAGTCACCTGCCAGAGCTATTTCTGGAATGTGGAATCTGGGTCAGAGAAGGGGAGGGACAGAGGGGGTGCCGGCAGCTGGGAAGCTGGCCAGCCCCCAGCTAGCAGGTGGGGGGCGGTGGGCAGCTCCATGCCCTGCCCAGGGCCACTCCAGAGGGGTCCGCCCCTCCCAGGCTCTCACCATCTCAGTAAGTGGCCTCCCCATCCACCCACCTGCCGGCATATGGCCTGAGAGCATATGTGCCCATGTGAGGGTGACAAAGAGCTTTCATGCCTCTCAGCGACTGGGGGCTCAGAACAGCCCTAGGTGGGGGACAGGCCCCGGACTGCTCACTTCTTGGAGACATATGCTGAGGACAGGGGGCAGCCTTCTGAGTAGGGGTGACCCCTGCAGGGAGACAGTGTCTGAGGGAGGGTGTACCTGTGGGTGGTGGGGTGTGTCTGTGAGGAGGGAGGTGGTTACGGGCCAGAATGCCATGGATGGTGGTGCAAGTTTTACACTGATGAAGGGTGCCACGTATAAGGGGGGTGCTGTTCACAACACAGACATAATCGAATTATATATTTATTATGACACATCTGCGGCAGATGGCAGTAAAGGACCTTATTCTAATAAAAATTGTGCATCATGATAATTTTCCAATAGATGACAGTTAAGCGTCTTTCTTAACCCAGCACTAAGCTACCGTAGGGACCAACTGCAGCTCTGGGCACAGGTCTGAAAAATCTGGTGGCTTTGGTTTTCCCTGCAAGGCAGGTGAGTTTACCTGCCGAGCATGAGGGGATCAGGGGTTGGAGGAGAGAGGAGCAAGTATGTAGTGGTCACTATGGAGACCTGGAGGGAGGGCTGAGTGGGGAAACACGGGGTAGGGGGGATTTTTTTGGTGGCTCCAATCTGTTAGGGGCATGATCTCCTCACAGGTGTGGAGGTGGCATGAGCCTTGAAGGAGACACACACATATGTGAGAGCATGTGCAACTGTATGTAGAGATTAGGTGTATGTTTGTGCATGTGAGAATATCAGTGTGCATGTGTTTTTATATGTTTTCAGAGAGAGAGGTCTAAGGGTACAGAACCTTATATATATCCATAAGTAGGTATATATGTGCACACATGTCTGGGTAGGTGTCAGATGTTGCTACCAGTACTTTCTTGAGTATCTTGGTTTGGGCTTAAGCCCCCAAACTGAGAATAATTGGAGCCCCACATCCCTACATTTAAAGCCAGAAATGCTGGATTATTCATACGGGATGTGCTGAAGGGGCCGTGATTGAATTTTTGGCCTCAATTCTCAACCCTTCCCTGTGTTCATGCCCTTTGCAATGTAACTGCAGTTTCTCCCACAAAAGGTTGAGTGTATTTCCCTGGGCCTTGGCTTTGGGCTCATGTGACTTGCTTTGACCAACCAGATGTTCATAGGTGTGACACAGAGACTTGAAATGAGCTTGTACCATGGGATTTGCCCTCTTATACTTCTGCCACCACCATGAGAAGTACATGCCTTGGCTAGGGCACTGATTCCAGGAGTGCGCTTTGGTTCCAGGAGGAGAATATAGGACACGCAGAGCAGAACCAGCCAACCAAAAAACTCATGAATGAGAACAAATGCACATTATTGTGTGCCTCTGAAATTAGATGTGCTTGTTTGTTACACGGCATTATTGTGATAATAGTTGATAGATACAGAAATTGGTACCAAGAGTGGGGTGTATAAGCAACAAAAACAAAAATATGTAGCATTGGCTCTGGGACCAAGTGGTGAGCAGTGAGCAAACTGTTAGAGGAGGCTTGAAAAAAGGTTACCCATACTCTGCAGAGACAAAATGCTTGGTAAAACTGTCAATCTACAGTAACTTGAAGAGAACCAATGGATTTGGGCAAGAGAGTTTCCAGGTAAAATGTTGAAAGCAAGAGCTGGCTCCTTTGGGCTGAATTTGACAAGGACTTAGAAGAAAGAGGAATTCATAAAAGAAAGAGGGAGTGTCACAGGGAGTGTTTAGAGGGAATACAGAGAGCCCAGAACTTGCTGAGTTGGACAAGAGATCAGTCAACTCCAGCTTCTCCAGCCAGTAAATCAGTTTCAAATTAATATACAGCCTGGGGACAAAGATCAGACCAAGGTCATGGCCTTAAGATACAGCATGTGGGCCAGATCAAATCGAGGATGTGGTTACAACATCTTTTATTAATACTCTAAAATAATAAGGTACCATTCAGTAGATGCTCTCAGCTGCTCAACAGAGCTTCTAGAAAGCTTAAGAGCATGGCCCCACAGAAGCCTGATGCACCCAAAGTCATCATAATTGAGTTGAGAGAGACTGACATGACTCAAAAATAATTGTGGGTGTGCTTTTTGGTACATGGGGTTAAGTGGAATCAAATACATAGAAAACCCATAAAGTGTTTGAGGGAGGTGTGTAGCCAAAACTATGATCAGCTTAGGCTCAAAGGACTGAGACGACTCAAGATGTAAAAAGACATCTGGGTCCCTAACTTTCTTCAGGCAGGAAGCAGACAAAGAAGGCTCTTTGGCTGCCCAAAGGCCTATTCTCCAATGCCTTCTTTAGACATGGCCAACAAGGCTAATGGAAAAGGAAGGGCTTTCAGAGAGCAGAGCCAAGAGCTACGGAAAACCATGGCTTAGGGAATCAACCCCAGGGCATAGAGCTTGGGCCCAGTCAAGAGACATTCCCTTTCCCAGAGTATTTGCCCAACATCTGCCCAGAAGGACTTCAGAATGGCCATGGATCAGTAAGTCTCTGAACCCCTTCTCCCTCTTTCTGAACAGGAGTGTAGACTGCAGTCATCCTGCCCCTATTTTACCAATGTATGCTGGGTGTGTGTGTGGGGGGGGGGTTGGGAGGTGGGAGGTAGATATCTTTTTCTTTTTTAATTTTAGATTTTAGGTTGCTTGATCAAGAGGAGCCGCATCCAGATCTGACACAGATCATGACATGTTTTTTCCTTTTTAAAAATTTTATGTATGTATGTATGCATGTATTTATGTATTTATTTATTACTCAAGGAGAGTTGATTTACAATATTATATTAGTTTCAGGTGTACCATGAGATCCTGATGTTATGATTGGATGAGACTTTTCAGGATCTTTGGGATAAGGGTATTTTCTGTGAGAGGGACACGAATAAATGTGGCCAAGAAAGTGGGCCACAGTAAATTGAATTACTGACCCTGGTTCTTCACCCCTTCCTCTGTCCACACAGTGGGAGGATAGTTCTCCATCCCTTGTTTTTGAGCTATGACTTCCTCTAACTAATAGGATTTTAGCAGATATTATGCAAGCAGGGACCTTGAAATGTGCCTGTGTAGTTAGGCTTGCTCTCTGTGCTTCTGCCATCAACATGAGAAGAACATGCTCTGCTAAAGCCACTGCTCCCAGGAGGACCCTTTGGTGCCAGGAAGAGAGTGAGAAACATGTGGAGCAGAGCCATTCCAGCTGACCCACAAACTTGGGAGCAAGAAATAAATGTTACTTGTATTACACTGATTTTGTAGTTGTTTGCTTTGCAGCACTATTGTAGCAATAGCTGACCAATACAGGGACCCAGACAGTTCTGGGACATGTAGCCCATCACCCATCTTCAGTCCATTCATGAGTGATTGGGGTCGGGGAAGATTGAAGGTTTATTTGAAGAAAATTGTTGACATGCTATCTGATTCCCCAGGCCCACCTCCTGCTTAGAGAACTTTCCTTGGGCCTGATGATGTGGGGAATCTGATCCTTTACCTGAGACTCCTATAAGACTGTAACAGAGTGCCTGGGAGAGCCTGGCAGGGATACCCTGGATTTGGAGGCCAAAGAAACTGGACCCCGACACCTGCTTTGGAGACTTCTAACGTGGAGAGGCTGGCAGGCTTAGCTGTAACAGCAGGTCTAGAAGGAAGGCTGTAGCAGACAAGCCTATACTTTCAGAGTTCTGCAAGGCACAGGCCTCATTTTCACATGGGTTAAGTGGGAGCTGAGGGAGACAGTAGGGCTGGAGTTGTCATCAGAGGAGTCTGCCCAAGATGCCTGCCTGGCAGGGCCAGGTCCCCTGGCAAAAAGAGGCTGAGTATGGAGGAGGGGGACCACTGGTTGGAGAAGCTGAGGCAGAATAAGCAGCAGTGGCCTGGAGGGGGATTGCCCATGCTAGGAAAGAAGACACCACAAGGGCCCTGCAGGATAGGAGAAACTCTGAAAGCACCACCTAAGAGAAAGAGCTAGCAAGTGGCATCTGTCACACAGATACTCCTGATGTCAGACAACATCTGCACTAGCGACCTTCCCCTCCCACTGGGGGAACCAGAAATGGCCACTGATGAACAAGGAACAGAGAAGACACTGACCACCACGCCCAGCTCCCCACTGTGGGCTTCTGAGCCCAGTCAGGCCCTAGCTGCAGGTGCATGAGGTCTGAAGTAGATGAGACTGATGTTTTGAAATGAGACCAGACTCTCAATACCTGAAAATGAGACTGTTCCTTAAGGTCTAAAAATGACTGGAAAAGCTCGGGGATCTGCCCAGATATCAGCCACGATTTGAAAGGCAATAGTGAAACAAAGTGGTTTCTTGCTCTGCCCCCTGCCTTTGCAGTTCATTCAGTCAATAAGCTGGTTTCTTGTGTATAGAATATCCATAAGATTCAGGCTCATTTATTTATATCAAACACCAACTGAGCACTTGAAACATGTGTCTTTTCCTACAATAATCCAACCCCAATGCCTTTGATTGTCAGGAGGCTCAGAGTCAAGTCTGAGAACCAGTAATAAGAGCTACACTTGTCAGCTCCTACCATGTGCAAGGGCCCACCTAAACCTCTCCAGGCACAGCCTTATTTCATCTCCCCCGAGAGCTCTCTGGGGTCTGGCTTATGCCTCTGTTTATACCTGGGGAAACTGAGGCTCAGGGAGGAAAACTCTCTAGTCAGAGTGAGATCAAAGTTCTCTCTACTAAGCCAGAAATTGTGCTATGATCTTCCTGGGTCTTGATGGTCATGGCTTGCTCTGGGACACAGGGTCCCCGTTTTCTCTGATCGTGCCTGGGTTACTGTCAGAGAACTTAGAACAAGTATCAGGAAGGATAGGTTGTCTCTGACTGTGAATATGAGAGAAACCTGCAAACCCACCCCTTTGAGAAGGCTCAATGCAGATCCCATCCTCTTCCCTGCAGGGGCCCACCCTCCCCACAGGTTTGCCTACCTGAACTAATCCAAACAGGTAAGTAGGGCTTCAGTAAGAGCCAGGGTCTAGAGAGCCAGGGGCAACCAAGTATCTCACAATCTCCAGCCCTCATGACCCCCTCACCCCACCCCCAGTGTTGACATCTGCCTCTGTGACAGCACCCCCCGCCCCCCCCCCCCCGCCGCTGCTGCCATTTGAGCTCCAGTTCACCAGTCGGTGGGAAGTTCGGCCCCAAGGCCTCCTGCTTTTGCTAGCCATCCCTCCAATCCTGGCTCACCAAGCATGGATTCCTCCCCACCTCCAGTCCACCAGGAACGGTCCCAGGGGTCCCCCGTCTCGGTACTCACTCGGAAGCGTGCGACTATTGCTGAGGCTGCCGGTGCTGGGAGGGGGGGAAAGGGACTGCAGGGAAACACTGTCCTCCTCCTGCGAGCAGCCCGCCTGGATGGCGCGCAGGTAACTGTGGCTGCGGGAGCGGAAGTAGCTGGGCAGCGGCAAGTCTAGAGCCTCCGCCGTGGTCGACTCTGCTTCACTGCAGGCCGACTCGCAGGCTGCCTCATACTGGTCGCTCAGATCTGCCTCCCGTACCTGTCAGGGCAAAAGCAGGCATCAGGGGCCGGCTGTGCCCACTGGGGAGGGATGGGGTGCTTGGCGGTCAGCTCAGCTGCAGAGCTGGAGTCTGTGGGGCCTCAGCTCGGCCCACCCTCCTGCTCCCGTCTCACTCAGGACACGGGATGGGCAGATGGAGCCCTTAAGAAATATACAGACTCTCTCACCTCTTTGGGCCTCAATTTTCCCATCTCTACAATGGAGGAGAAACTATTAAACATACTTTCTAGGATGTTAGCTAGGTTATATCTTGTGTGTCCAGACTGATTAATTAATAGATTTTGAGGTCATATCTGAATTCAGCCAGAAGGAAGGCTATAATCAGTAATGTCTGCCCTGAATGTTGGAATGGGGAGGTGGCAGTAGGTGTGCTAGATAATTACCATCTTATGGTCCAATTCCTTCATTTTTATAAGCAAAGAAACTGAGGGCTACTGAGGGGAAGATACTTGCCAGTTGTACCCAGTGAGGAAGTAGCAGAATCAATACTCCAAATGTATATTTAAGGAAGATTAATCTAGCCCTGTTGTACAGAATGGATGTTGGGTATAGGGTCTGGAATGGAGGCAGAGGCCAGAGATGAAGCTGATGCAATAGTCTGGTGAGAGAAAATAATACTGGAATGAGGGTAGTGGCAGTGAGGATTGATTAGTCACATCTGCCATGGGCAGTATGGAGAATGGAGGTATATATGCTATTTGCCAACTCACATCTAGTTCAACCTCATCTGGATGGTTTCTAAGTGTCCCTCTAGAGACAAGATCCTACAAATCTGCAGCTGGGGGTGTGAGCATAGAGGGGGGCTCACCATACATACACTCTCCAAGGGTTCTGGAAGGGTCTGTCTGACCCATGTCTCAGGCCATCTTGGTACCTGGGGAATCACAGAATATAAGCTGAGGAGTCACCTGGCTAAAGATGGACACTGGGTGGGGGTCTGGGAAGACACCTGGGCTACACGGGAGGGGGCAAAAGTTGACTGAGCACCATGTGGAGGAAAAGATGAAGCTGGATATGGGGCCACTGTGCCCGGGACCTGGCTGTGTGACCTCAGGCAGGCCAGCACTATCCTCTGGACCAGGGTTTCCCTATCTAAATGGAATAGAATGCCTGTGGACTCGTCTGGCACTGCAGCAGGTAAAACGACTGGATGGATCATCACCCAAGTTTTTTTTTTTTTTTTCTGGCTGCACCACGCAGCTTGCGGTATCTCAGTTCCCCGACCAGGGATTGAACCCGGGCCCTGGGCAGTGAGAGCGCGGAGTCCTGACCACTGGACTGCCAGGGAATTCCTGATCATCACCCAGTTTGGAGTATATGTTTGGAAAGGTCTAAATTTGCTCTGTTCAATATGGTAGCAACTAACCATGCGTGGCTATTTAGGTTTAAATTAATTAAAATAAACAAAATTCAGTTCCTTAGTCACACTAGCCACATTTCACTTGCTCATGTTACCTTATTGGACAGCATGGATTATAGAACACTTCCAATCATCACAGAAAATTCTATCAGACAGCAGTGATAAATTAAAATGTAGGCCATGTGACACACCCAAAATTCACTTGGAGAGGGTATTAAAGAGATAGGTGTTTATCCTCCAAAGCTGCAACCTGAGGTATACTGAGAGGCCCCTGTGATTGCCAAGGGTGATGAGGTCTTGATTAGGGATTGCACGGTAATGGCCCACCTCTGGAGCTAGACAGCCAGAGTTTCATTCCCGGCTCCATCATTTTCTCACAAGAGGAATATGGGCAAGTCACTTAACTGCTCTGTGCCTCAGTTTCCCCATCTATAAAATGGGGGCTAATTAGAGACCAGATTTCACAGGATTGTGGTCAAGATGAAATGAGATCATTCATAATCACATGCTTCGAATAGAGTTGGGAAAACTAAGCACCTGATAACCTGTACCTGTTATTACAGGCAACTTTGTGGGGCGAGGGCAAAGATTTGTCAGTGTTGGTTAAGATGCTTCCAAGCTCCCAGGGAGAGGCCAGCTGGTTAGTGCTGTTGCTATGTATATCACTGAGGACGTACTATGTGCAGGGAACTGCCCTGGGGGTTTTATATGTGAACACATCACACCCTTATCGTGAGGCTGTTGAAGGAAGGAAGAGGTCACCTGGCCCACTGTGGGCTCCCCAAAGACCCTCTGCAACAATGTGCTCAAGAAGAATTATGATATGAAGGTGGGAGGCACATGAGGCATTCGTGGCTGGAATGAGGAGATGTGGGGCCAGTCACAGTTCTGCCCTGTAGGCCGTGTGGCCTTGGATCAGTCCCTTGCCACTCCTGGCCACGATGAGGACTTGGGCCCAGAGCACCTTCCCTGCCTCTCTATCTGGCCTTGGGGCTGAGGCCTGGGAGGGAGGAGAGGACCACCTCCAGGGGCAGGATGGGTGTGCGTGGGGTGGGGCACCCTTAGGACAGGCGGACAGTGCCAGGACTGGCGTCGTCTTCACCACCTTTGGTAAGCTTGAAAATTCTCTGCATTCATTTCAGAACCTTAACATCCTGAAAGGTCTTGTTGGAACCCAAGAAAGGAGATAAGTCAGGGGATCTGCGGCTGCGATGTGAAGGCCAATGCCCCCAGCCCCTGATCTGTCCAAATGGAACAGTCTCCCCAGGCCTTTCCCAGGCTTTGGGGGATGAGAGGAAGGAGGGAGCTAGAAGCTCTCAGGGTACACCTTCCTTTATCTTGGGGTTACTATTTAAAAAAACATTTTTTTAAATTCAAGTATAGTTGATTTACAATGTTATGCCAGTATCCTGGGGTTATTCTTGCCCCATCCATAGATCCTAGCCCATTCTTTTCCATTTTTGAGAAGAGGAAACTGAGGCACAGAGAAGTGAAGCGATAGGGCCAAAGAGTGGAAGGTCCAGGCACCAACGTGATCCCTGACACCATCTTCACTGGAGGGGGCTTTCCTGGTGCTGGCTCTGCTTGCACCTGCCCGGCTCAGGGGCCAGGACCACTGAGGTGCCTGAGACCCAGCCCTGGCCTCTGGGATTGGGGGACGAGAGAATGGCAAACATACTGACCTGCTGCTCGTGGCCAAACAACTGGGGGATCAGGGAGGCCTGTCCAAAAATCTGCAGGAAAGAGACGGGGAGGGTTATGGGGAGACCGAGGCTGGGGGCTAGGGTGGGGTATTCAGGCCCAGCTGCAAGAGAACTTGTGGCTGGCTGGTCTAACCTCCCCAGACTGGCTGAGGTGCAGCTGCTGGGAGGTCTTGGCTTCCTCCAGGGATGGGAGGCTCACTCCTTCTGGGGCTGGGTGTTGTTGAAGACTTGTAATCTGCTGTTTATAAGTCTTTCTCCTGGGTTGGCTTCTGGGACCATGGATGTCCTGTCTGCTGTCTCTCACCTGGGCAGGCAGCCCCCAGGATGTACAGATTAGGGACAGAGCCCAGAGACTTCTCTTCCCTGGTCAGGGCTTACACAGTCCAGTGCCTGGTGGGAGCGGGGCTTCTTCTGGCAGGAGGTGAGGCCTCAGAGACACAGACAAAACTGGACATCTCTGACTTTGGGGCGACATATGTGGCTCAGGTCACTCAAGCTTCACGGGATGAGGGTTTGGGGGTTCAGAGGACCCTGGGCTAGGGGAGAGCTGGAGCTGGGCAGGGGTTACTGGGAGAGACCTGCTGGGGTCCCCAGCCTGGCTGATTCTGTGTACCTTTTCGTGTAGCCAAAGGACAAAATTGTTCCAGGTGCCAGGGCCAGGCAGGGGATGGAGACGGTGGGTGTGAGAGAGACAGACAGACCCAGAGAGAAACATGGAAATGAGACACACTGGAGAGAATCAGAGAAAAATGTGAATGAGGGGAGAGAAAAACAGAGGGAGACAGACACAGACCGACAGGGAGACTGAGGGATGAGAGAACAGGCAGGATGGGAGAGACAAGGAGGGACGCCGTCCATTCAGCAAACCTACGTGCCCTGTGCCATGTGCTGGGGACTCTGTGGGGACAAGACAGCAAGGTCCCCGTCTGTAGGGAACTCCCAGTCTTAAGAGTGAGACAGACATCAACTAACAAGTATAATTCCAGATAGTGAGAAGTGCTGTCAAGAAAATTAAGCAGAGTAAGGAAACAGGGCCCCGGGGACCCCCTGAGGCAAGTGATAGGGCAGGTCCCTCTGAGGTGACATTTGAGCCAAGACCTGGGACACGGAGAAGAACCAGCTGTGCAAAGATCTGAGAGAAGATGCTCCTGGGAGAGGGATGAGCAAATGCAGGGGGCCTGTGGCAGGAATGGGGTGTGTGAGGAGCAAAAGGAGGCCAGAATGGCTGGAGCAGAGTGAGTGACAGAGCAAGTCAGGGATCACATCTGAGAGGGAGGCCGGGCTTCACAGGTCTGGCTTTCACTAGGGTGAGGCGGGAGCCGTGGGAGGCTTCGGAGCAGGTGACGTGATTTGACTTCTGTCTTTTACAAGCTCCCTCTGGCCGCTGGGAATAGATTGGGGGTGGCAGGCACAGAAGCCAGGACGACGGTGCAGGTGAGACTTGGTGGCGCCTGGATGAGGATGGTGGGGCGGAGGGTCCCCTGGCCGGGGGTGGGGGGCTTTCCCTCTCCCCACATCTGATGTCAGTCTCCTTGGAGCGTGGGAACGACAGTGCTGAGGATGGGGGCTGGGGCGGGCTTGGCCGGGCCAGGAATATGGGGTGGTGAGGAGCTGGGATCCGAAAGTTTTAAGCAGTCCATTAGCCCAGGCCGTGGGGCTGCACACAGTGGGACCTGGGGCCTGTTCCTGCCCAGAGAGGTGGCTGGGTCTGCACCTGGCTGCCTCCACTGCCTCACTGTGCTACTACTGGCAGATGTCTGCCCTCTCTGGGCCTCGTCTCCTCATCCACACCATGGGGGGAGCCCTCAAGCCTTGACTGGTCGTCCCTTTGCAAACTGTAAAGTACTGTGCACAACACGGTAGGGGCTGAGGTCCAGGTCTGGGTCTGACAGCCCTAGATCTCTGCCCAGCTTTGCCTCTTCCTGGCTGTTGTGACCCCACCTATCTGGGCCTCAGTTTCCTCATCTATGAAATGGGGATATGGATGATAAGGCCCCCTCTGGGGGTGGCTGTGAGGGATCAAGGAGCTAGCTGATGGTTGAGAGAATTAATAGTATAGCACAGCATGTTTACCACTGTTAGTGGCAGAGCTGGCTGGACCCTGGAAGTCCAACTATCCACTGATCAGGTGGGACATGGAGGTCCAGAGTGGAGAAGCAACTTGCCCGAAGTCACACAGCAAGATGACAACGCTAACCATCAAGGGAGCCACCCTTTGCTGAGCACATTATGTTTGTTATCTCATTGATTCCTCACAACCCTTTGAAATAGGAATTATCACCCTCTGGTGGTAAATCAGGAAACTGAGGATCAGGGAGGGAGTGCTTTGTCCTGGGTTCATACCGTCAGTGACAAGACTGGGACTCAAACCCAGGTCTCCAGTACCCTATCCTCGGGGCTCCTGGGTCTAAGGCAGTGGTACGGCCCCTTCCTCTGGGCCCACAGCTTAGGCCATCAATGTGAGGCCCTGTGACTGCTCTCCAGCCACAGGACAGTCAGTGGGGAAGAGACACACACAGGCAGCTTCAGGAACAAAGACCGAACAGAAGCACAGGGCAGACATTCAGGGACCACTCAACAGAGGCTGGACCTGGACGTCTGTCCTTTTGCTGGGTGGGAGTTGGGGCTCTCCCAAGCCCACTGACCTTCTGGCTGCCTGCCACCCTCACCTGGCTGATGCAACTGGAGTCGTTGAGGCTGTCGCTGACGGCGTTGTAGTCCTCCTCCCAGCTCGGACACTTGGAGGGCAGCAGCATGTCCACTGAATCCAGGCGGTCCAGACTCCTGGTGGGGATGGGGAGCAGATGGGGCTCAGCCCACCCTTTGTTCAGCATGGGAAACTGAGGCCCAGAGGGGGAAAAACGGGCCAAGGTTATCCAGTGGCAGAGGGTAAAATGGAAGTCACTGCCATCCCGGGTAGTATGGGGGGTGATGAGCAAGGGGAGAGCTGCTCCCAGCTTTTGGAGGCCTTGTGAGTCTGGAGGGTGCAGGTGGCCCTCACCTGTTATGTCCACTGCAACCGCGAGGTGGCAGCACAAGCTTGCTCTTGACTGTTTCAAACCAGGGGTGGGCCACAGCAGCTCAATTCTACAGCCCCCTCTTCTGCAGGCCTGGGGCAATTCCAGGGGCTGGACAGAGGAGATGGGTCAAGGCCCACAGCCTTGACCTCCGGCCAGGGCTGCCCAAAGGTCATCAGTTTTGACACAATGTCCAGGTAGCCTCCACCAGGCTCCCTGAAGACTCACCACTTCTCCCCATAGCCCTGGCTCTTCAATCTTTCTCACATCTGCCTGACCCTGGGCCTCCCCCTCCGCCACTCCGCCCCCCCACCTCCCCGCTCTGGAAATAAGGTCCAGGCCGCCAACAGCTCAGGGCCTTGACATAGACAAACTTGGATTGGAATCCAGCTTCTTCACTGGGTGACCCTGGGCAAGTCGTCACCCCTTAAGTCTCAGTTTCCTCACCTATAAAGTGGGGGATGTCATTGTGCCTGCCTGCTGGGGCTGTAAGGAGGTTTCAGTGATGCAGATTAAAGGGCACTGGGGCAGGCATAGAGCCCAGAGCGCAGCAAGTGCTAACAGATGGCCCCCGTTACTGTTACTACAGGAATACTCCTTTTATTGCACTTCACTTTACTGCCTTCTGCAGATATTCTTTTTTTTTGTTTTTCTTTTCTCTTCTTTTCTTTTTAACAAATTGAAGGTTTGTGGCAACCCTGAGTTGTCAGGCGATGGTTAGCATTTTTCAGCAATAAAGCATTTTAAAATTAAGGTATGTACTTTTTAAAAGACATCATGTTATTGCACACTTAGACTATAGTGTAAACATAACTTTTACATGCACTGGAAAACAAAAAAATTTTTTGTGACTCACTTTATTGCCATATCCACTTTATTGCGGTGGTCTGAGGTATGCTTGTACTACTATTATCAATTCCCTCTCATTCAAGGCCTGAGCCCTGGTCCTGCCCACCTCTCCCACCTCCATGCCCACAGGTCATTCAAGGAATTGCAGGATCTCAGGAGTAGAAGTGGTCTTAGAGATCATCTAGCTCAGCCCCGTTCACTTAAAGCTAGGGAAACTGAGGCTCAGAGAGAGTGAGACCTAGGAATGGCTGGTGGTGTCCATTCCCTGCCTCTGGAGGCCATTTCCTGCCTCTGTCCCAGCCAATGAGACTCCCTGCCTCAGTCTACTGTCACCTGCCCTGCTCTATTCCCTCTGCTGCAGTCCTCCCAGGCTACCTCCTCCAGTGAAGCTTTGGCTCTTGCCCCCAGGAGTAGAAGAACTAGGACTAAGCTTGTTTCCTTTAACTCTTCCAAGTCCTTTGTCTGTTTCTGACTTGCTTTTGTTTCTCTTCCTCAGTGGGCTCTGAATCACCTATACCGACTTTCACCTGTTTTGCACTCATTCTTTTCTGTTCTAATCCCCACGGTGACTTCTGCATGTGAAAGGCTCACTCTCTCTCTAACATGTTAATTGTTGCTTCCTGTGTGCACGTGTTTCATTTTCCACACTTTCACTAACTCTTCCCAGTCTTAAAGCAACAGGATGGGGCTCCATTGGTGGAATGCCAGGCCGGGTGATGGGACAGGTGAAGGCTGTCTATCTCCCTTTGACTTCTGGATCCTCCCTCATCCCCAATCTCGGAGCTCAACTCAGGGGTCAATTACAGGGGCACTGGCAGAGGGGGCTCTGGCCTTCCCTGGTCAGTGCTGGCACAAGGGGTGGGCTCACTAAGGGCAGGGTTCTCTAACCTGAAGAAGAGGGTCTCCTGGGGCAGTTCCCCTGTACGAGTGGAAATCATCTGGGGATGTAGCTCCCGTGGGCAGGGTTTACCTGGGCCAGTCACTCTGGAGAGACTCCCCTTATGATTTACCAAAGGATAAAGCTCACCTGTGGCCAGGACTTAACTGTGGGGGGCTTATGGGGTGGTTCACCAAATGGCGGAGCTCTCCGGAGTCAACTCATCAAAGTGCAGGGGCCAAGCTAAGGACGAAGATCTCAGGAAGGGGGCTAACCGGAAGGAGGGTTCACCTAGGGGGCCTGGCTCATTGGGGGCGGGGCTTCACCGGGGTCTGAGGCTGGAGGGCAGGATTCATCTGTGGGGCTGGGATCTCCGGGCGGGGTGGCTGAAGAGGAGGAAGGCGAGGTTCCCAGGGGTGGGGCATACCTGTGAGGGGCTCACCTAGAGGGCAAAGCTTGCCTGTGAGCCAGGGTTGTACCAGTGTAGAGGCTTTCCCAGAGGAGCGCTCACAGGTGGTCGGGGCCCCAGTGGAGCAGGGTAAGCCTGCGGGCGTGGCTTGCTTTAAGGGAGTGGTCCCCTTAGGGAGCAGAACTCACAGGTGGCCAGGGCTTCTGGTGCGGGGTTCCCAGGGGGCCGGACTCGCTGGTGAGCAGAGGCTTCCTGGGGCGGGACTTGGACTTGGGAGAGGCTCTCCCACGGTGGGGCTTCTGGGGGCAGGGCTGGCCTGCGGGCGCGACCCTAGGGGGCGGGACTGTGCGCTCACCTGCGGGGATTGCTCTGCTCTCCCAGCGACTGCTGCGTGGCCCTCAGGTAGCTCTGGCGCCGCGCCGCCGTCTTGGGGGAGGGCTTGGGGCTGCCGCCGGACTCGTCACTGTCCTCGTCGCCCATGGCCTTGATGTAGCTGCCGCTGCGCATTCGCCGGCACGGGATGGGGCCCTCGCCCGTGGAGTCCGCCTCGCGCGGGGACAGCAGCGAGGTGGTCCATTCGCCGCCGCCTCCGGGCACCTGGGGATGGGCGGGCAGCCCTCAGCAAGGGTGGCTGGGGGTGGGCAGCGCACACCCCCAGCGCGCCGCCGGCCACCCAGCCTCGGGCTCATCACCTGGGGAGTGAGCTGCACGCTAGAACCCCCATCTCCAGGACCTTGAAGCTCCCTCGCTGCCCACCTCGGGGAATTCGGCCTTCGGTGCTGGGTACTGCCACTAAAGGCACCCATCAGCAGGGCAGAGCCGGGGCTCGGAAGGATACCTGGGTTCCAGAGCCAGTTCTGCCGCAGCTTCACTATGTGGCCTTCTCCAGCCCCAGATCTCCGTGGATCCCAGGCTGAGTGTGCCCCAGCAAAACCGCCCAGACAGAATGATCACAATGGCTTCCACTGCAGCCACCCTTCTGAGCAACCCCCGTGTTCCCATTACTTCCCCTGCTATCTCAGTGGATGGCTTATGATCCCACTGCCCAGATAAGAACAGCAGGCTTGAGAGAGGTCCCTGCACCCTAGGATGGTGGGGGAGGATGAGTCAGGGGACCCTAGCACATCAGTTCAGGGGTGAGGTCTTTGGGGCCAAACAACATTCCTCATCCTATAGGTGGGTAAACTGAGGTACAGAGAGCACAAGGGCTTTGTGGGGTCTGGCAGCCATGTGGTGAGCTGGAAAAAGGGCCCAGTGTTCCCATCTGAACTCCAGGGACCCCATCTGTGGAAGGGGGCTGTGATAAGGGTAAGTAAGGTCACAGCTGTGAGGGCAGCCCTGGTCCTCAGTGGTTACAGTGGCAGAAACCAACTGAGGGGACCTCCCCTGCCCTTCTGAGGCCAGGCTCTGCCAGCTGCTCCGGGGCAGCACACACTGTCTACACCCTTGTTCACTTGGTACCCACCGATGTGTCCACACAGTGGACGTTCACCTCGTTATAGAGTACGCTCATCTCAGCACTCATACGTACCTCAGCCCGAGCACAGGGTGAGCACGCCGTGCCATGTACATGTACCTCAGAGAGCAAGCATGCTCCTTCCCCGCACACCCCTCTCCCCAAGGACGCACCCTTCTCCCCAAGGACACACCCCTCTCCCCGAGGACGCACCCCTCTCCCCGAGGACGCACCCCTCTCCCCGAGGACGCACCCCTCTCCCCGAGGACGCATCCTTCTCCCCAAGGACGCACCCCTCTCCCCAGCCACTTCATCATGTGCCCGCCCCTCAGTGAGCGCACGATGTGGACACAGAGCTTACACACCTCCTCACGTGCACACCAGCCACCACTGCGCCGCAGACGCATCTCAACTTGCCCCTCCTCACCGTGTCCCCGCCTCAACACATACAGAGCACACACCTTCCCTGGGTCTATACGTCACCACGGACACCCAGGCACACATGTTTCTCAGTGTACACAGCACACCCATTCTTCGCCATGCCCACAAGTGCACACCACACTCCCCACATCACCATGCCTGCACAGAGACCATGTTCTTCTCAGTTCCCACATTGCCAGTGGCTGATTCTTGGCTGAGGGAGGGTCCCTGCCTGGGATTCCCATCCCAGGTCCCCCCCACCCTGCAACTTTCCCATTAACAACTTCCTCCCCAACTGACTGCCCAGCCAGTCACCAGGACCTGCACATTCTACCCCAAACCATTTGCTAGTCCATCCTTCCTACCTCCACCTGTCCCCTGGGAAGGTGGCTTTGTATATCCCTGCTCCACACCTGTGGCTTCCCCAGCCCTTACCCACCTACTTCCTGTTGAGCAAGCAGGCAGCACCACTCCAGGGCCTGCAGGGCCACTGTTTCACGGTGTTTCTGAAGCATTTTCACGTGATCAGACCAAACCATATCATTTGAGAGGGAGCTAGGTCACACACCACCCCCTCTGATGTTTCTAAGCTAAGGAAGTAGATTGAGAGCCACAAAAGCCTTAAATATATAAAATAGTGCCTAGATTTCATTTCCCTCCTATTGAAAAAAATAGCCTCCTCCCCCCATAGTCTCACTGTCTTTGGAATTTTATATGGAATGACAAGAACTCAGGTCAGACTTTGATGTTTATCCGGTTCAAAATGCATCTAATGTGTTCCCAAAGGCTGGCCAGGCCTGTGCTGACACGCCCTCCAGGATGAGCTACTCACTACCTACTGAAGCAGCCCCGTCCATCTGCAGGTGAACTGAAATCTACTTCCTGTAACTTTCACCCACAGCTTGGGCTCTGGTCCCGGGAGCCACCCAGTTCTCAGCCACTCACGCTGCCCTTGAGAGACCCAGCACGAGTGTAGCAGCAGAGATGTCTCTGAGCCTTCTGCCACTTTCCAGGAGTGCAGCCTTGGTGCATAATAAGTGCCTCAATAAACATTAGTGTTTGAAAGAAAAAAGCTAGTCCCCCAAACTGATTTAGGGCCTCGGGGCTCCTGCAGTCGCCCTGCTCATCTCCATCACATTCTGCTCATGCTGACAGGAATGTCTGTTCACGTGTCTTTCTCTCCCAGCATCCTGATAATTGGGACTATGTCTTATTTATTTCTCACTCTATTCATTCAAGTGTCCATCTGTTCATCTACCCCTCTCTCCTCTCATGTTTCTTGAGCACTTCCTGTATGACAGACCCTGTCTTGGGCCCTGGGGACACAGAGCTGCACCAGATCTGGTCCCTGTCCTCAAGGAGCCCCCAGTCTGGGGGCAGTACCAGGCAGGAGGCTGGCAAGCAGAATGCCATGCAATTGGTCCTAGGAGGGGATAGAAGGCACAGCTTCCATATCTTTCTTCTAAAGGGAAGGGAAATGTTTTGGTCCCTACTCAGGGCCGGTCTCAAAAGGGTCCTAATCAATGTCTGCTGAGGGCATGACCAGTGGAAGGAATCCTCTTACTAGCAAGATACCACCAGCCACCCATTTCCTAGGCGAGTCAACAGAGGCCTGAGTGAAACAACTTTCCAAGTCAATCTGTGACGGAGCTGGGCCTCAAACTGGTGCCTTCCCCACAATCCTTCACCCTACCCTGACCCTGGCAGGGACCCACCTGCAGGTAATGGTAGGCAAGACCTTGGTGGCAGGATTTGGACTTTAGCAGGCTCTTATCCAAGGTGGCTGAGGTCTTCTGGCAGACCTCATGGGCGTGGCTGAGGGTCAGGGTGGACCAGGAGCCCCGCTTGACATAGTTGGTGTCAGCGCCCACCCCAAGGCTGGGGCAGGTGGCCGGGGGTGCCGGCGGAGGTGGCGGGGCGGTCAGCTCGGCGGTGTTGTTCTTGGCGGCTCTGAGCATGTGCCCACTGATGGTGTTGTAGGCGTGCGTGAAGTAGCGTGGCTGGCTGCGTTCTGCCTGGCGGCCTAGTGTCATCAGTCCAGAGGCTGGGCCACTGCTGCGGAAGGCGCCAGCCTCACCATCCAAGTTGTCGTCGGAGCTCCACCAGCCCGAGATGTTGGAACGGCTGCGCCGCTTGGGCTCCCCAGCCTTGGCCCGCTCCTTGCTCTTGGCCCTCCGGCCCTTGCCGTCCTCCAGGCCACCTTTCTTGCCGCCATTGCCGCCGACCTTGCCTGCCGTGCCCTCCAGGGAGGGCGCCTTGGTGAAGAAGAGCCGCTGGACTGAGTGGACCAGGTGGCGGATGCGGCCAGGACTCTCGCCCCGGGCCTTGGCCTCCCCGCGGGGGAATTGGAGAGTGCTGAAGCCATCGCGGTGGATAGGCAGCTGCTTCTCAAACTGGTCCAGGAGGTTGGCGGGCAGCCGGTTGATCTTGGTGGCCTGGGCGTGGCTGGGGAAGGGGCTCTCCTCTGGCACCTCGAAGTGGGAGTTGTAGTGGATGCGGGGGAAAGTGCTGCTTGGTGGTGGCAGCTGGTTGTTGAGCGGGAAGAGCCCGTCCCCCGGCAGAGCATTCTGCCCGGGGAAGCGCGCCTCGCGGGCAAAGGCCTCCGTGGGCGATAGCAGGTAGGGGTTGCGATCAGGCCCTGCGAACAGGGGCTCGTGTGGTGGGTCCAGGCTGTCGGACAGGTGGCGGGGGCGGCTGTCACCGAGGCCTTTCATGATCCCGGCCCTCGGGGCAGGGGCCGTCGCCCTAGCGGGTTGCCCGGGTCTCCTCTCCCGGGCAGCAGCTAATCTGGGGAGAGAAGACAGACAGGTGTCAGCTGGATTTGGAGGGGATACGATGCAGGGAAGGTCAGCCAGACCCCTGCAGATCTCAAGGTTGGAAGGATTTCTGAAGACTCCTGGCCTGCCCTTAACATTGTGGGTCGGGAATCACAAGTACAAATGGAGACCCACATACCATACGGATAAATAAAAGCGACATCTCAGGCTAGCAAAACGTTAAACAATATATGTTCTACTCTCCTACCTTGACGAACATATTTTCACAATAACTTGGAAAGCCAGGTTCGAACTCAGACTTCTTGGTCTTCTCCGAATTCCATGGCAGCATGTGGTCAGGAGGAAGCTGCCTGCCCTCCATTTTCCTCCGGTCTCTGACTCTGTTCCTCACCACGAGGAGCCCCCCACATGCGTGCACCCCCAGCTCACTCCACATGCTCCCCAAACAGCCACCACTCAGCCCTAGGGCTGGTCCCACTGGCAGTGTAGGCCACCATGGGAGGATCTGTGCTGGCCGTGGAAGCAGGCCTGGGGTCTTTGGGGCAGGGAATTCCAGGCTGGGGTCTGCCCAGGGTGCAGAGTGTGGTCGAAAGGGGGATGTAGGCTCTGGGTGTGCATGTTCCCTTGGCCTCTGAACATTCCTTGCCTCGTGGGGAACAACAAGGTTGAGAGAGGGCCAGAGAGGCCTTCTAAAGAGTGGGGCCTGGGGCCGGGGCCCCTCTTACCCAGGTCTGAGGGCAGTACTGTCCAACTCTATTTTAGCAGAAGAATCCTTACGTCAAATGTAAACCCTCTGTAAAAACCCACTCTGTCCTCAACAAAAGTCTACTGAGTGTGACCCCTGGGCTAGAGGCTGGGGATTGCAGCCATCAGAGAGGCCAACAAGCCCATCAGCCCATCCTGTCCTACTGGGATGAATCAATGACACTTGGCCTGGGACAGAGTTCCCAGCAAGTCAATAGCAGGAGCATATCCTCAGGGTGGCGTGTAGGTGGAGCCATTGTGCCTCAGTTTCTCTATTGTAAAATGGGCCTTCCAGCCAGAATCATCCTGGAAATGCCAGTCTCAAACTTAGGCAAGTCCCTTTCCTTTCTGGGCCTCAGTCTTCCCATCTGTACCATGGGTCAGAGGGGGTGGTCAGCAAGCTTTCTTAGCCCTGGACCCCACTAGCCATGCTTGGAGGAGTCCCAAGGCTTGGTCTGGCCTGTGTGCCTGGTGTGCTGAGCATCTGCAAGGGGTTGGTACGGCTGGAACAGAGCAAGTGAGGCCAAGGGCACTGGGGACAGAGGATATCTCAGAGGGGCTGGGCCAGAGTGGATAGGCTCTGGCTGAAGCCAGGTACGGGAGGCAGAATGATGGCTCCCAAGATGCCCAGTCCTAATCCTCAGAATCTGTGATTATGATACTTTACATGTTAAACGGGACATTGCAGATATGGTTAAGGATCTTGAGATGGGGAGATTTCCTGGATTATCTGGAGGGGTACAACCTAATCACATGGGTCCTCATCAGAGGGAGGCATGAGGGTCAGAGTCAAAGAGGGAGATGTGATGACGGAAGCAGAGGTCAGAGTGATGTGGGGTCATGAGCCGAGGAATGCGGGCAGCCTTTAGAAGCTGGAAGAGGCAAGGAGTCAGATTCTCCCCTAGAGCCTCCAGAAGGAATGCAGCCCTGCAACCCATTTTAGACTTCTGATCTCTAGAACTGTAAGATAATAAATCTGTGTGTTTTAAGCCACTAAGTTTGTGGTAATTTGTTACAGCAGCAATAGGAAACTCATACACCAAGCATAAGTTTAGGTGTCCGAGACACCCTCCCACCCCACAGGGCAGCTCTTAAGGCAAAGCCCAGACCCCACCAAACACTGCATGAAAAACACTGGCCTAGGTGAAACCCCCATCTTATAGATGGGGAAACTGAGGCCCTCTGAGGGGAAGAACTTACCCAAGATCACATAGTGGGTTCAGTAGCTGAGGCAGGGCTGAGACCCACAGCTCTTCCTATCCCTCTGCACTGCTGCCTTGCAACTGTCACCTGGAGCTTGCTGGCCCTAAGACCCTCAGGGATCTGAGAATTACTTCCTTGGACCTAGCCATTTTCATGACCAAATGTGCCCCAAGGCTTCCTAAGCCCTGAGACTTCTGCAGAGTCCACTGGCTGGAATTCTACCCCTTCTCTGCCAGAGCCTCTCCCTGCCCCTGGGAGCCTGATGGACCCCACTCCTGAAGTCCAGAGCATTTTAGCAATGGTCCTTGTGGCTAAACAGCCACCTCGGAAGCATCTCTGCTTCCACCAGGCGACTTGTCAGAGCATTTATCCCCAGCCTGGAGAGGGAGTCTGCCGACTCACATTTTTATCCTCATTACAACAGCCACACGTGGTGGGGGACCATTATCTCCATTTTACAGATGGGGAAACTGAGGCTGAGAGAAGCAGTTCTAGCCAAGGTGAAATAGGTAACTCAGACTTCAGCCACCCGGTCAGTGTCCCAGACTGTCAAGTATCCTCCTCCACTCCAGCCCACAGCAGCTCCCTCTGGGCAAACCTCTTCTTGAAGACAATTTCAGGCAAATGCAAAACCACCCTCATATCCCTCCTGCTCCTGGCCTTTCCTTGGCCTCCTTGCATCCCCTCAGGGCTGCAGTGTCCCTGGACTCAGAGGCCAGCCTCCTTGGCTCTCCAGCTGGAGAACTGTGTGTGCAGTAATATGTCCTTGATGCCCACTCAATAAGGCCAATGATACTGAAAACTCAGAAGAGTTTGCAAACACAGCCCTCTGGCTCGCTGGCTTGGCAGGGGCCTGACTCCCTAGAAATACCAGAGATGGAGAGGGCTGGTCGCCAGGAGCAGAAGATAGCTGCAGAGCCCTGCCCCAGAAGTGCACACAACACTTCTCCTCCAAGTCCAGGGCACCTTCTCCAGCCCTCCCAGGGAGAAGCTGGCTTCAATTTCATATGCCAGGCACTCCCGACCCCAGGAATCCAGAGTTGCCCCAGGAGGACCATGGGAACCTGGGCCCTGAGCCTCAGACTATGCATCTGGGGCCAAACTGGGGCCAAAGGAGGAAGCGAGGGAGGGTGTAGGAAAGTGCTTGGTGAACTGTGAAGTGCTGACACATCCTCATTCCCTGGGGGACAAACCCTGCCCTCAGTCCTGGTGGTCTTGATGATGAGGTCCCTTGCCTGGCTTGTGGGAGGAGGAGTTAGACAGGTCCCTGCCTTGGAGGTGCCTCTGGGATTAAAGGAGGGCGAGTGGGGACTGCCAGCCTCAGGGAGAACTCTAGATACCAGCTAGAAACTTTAATGACCACAAGTGACCTCCCAACTGCTTTTCTTCCTGGGACTGGATCCTCATTGTTAAAATAGTCTCTGACTTCTGGGGCCCTGCGTGTCTATCCTTCTACCCCACCTTAAATGCGGGTGCATCCCAGGGCTCTGGGAAGGCCAATAATATTCCCCCTATCAGTAAAATGCTTCAATGTCACCCAGTAGGGGCTCAAGCAGGACACCTTGGCACCTCCATGAATTCTTCCCTCTCCTGACCTTCCTTGTCTTTCCCCTTGTACCAGCTCCCACTGTGCCTGGAAAATGATTCAGGCTCAGTTCCTGTGGTCCAGGTGGAGCCAGTCCTATGCCAGAGCCCCAGGGGTAGACATATGACCCAGGCCTGGCCAATCAGAGCCCTGCATCCCTGAGTACTGACTGGCTCAGAGATGGGAACAGGATCCTTGTTAGCCAATGAGAGTCGGCCCTGGGATTATGGCTGAACTCTTGGGAAAGAAGTGCCCTCCTTCCTGTTAGGGCTGCTATCTTTGTCTGAGTGTCAGCCTTGAGTCCTTTGTCAAGATCTTGCCTGACGTCTCCGACATGAGAGTTACGAGACTTTTTGCTTAAGTCTGAGTTCGGTTTCTGTGTCTTTCAACAAGAGCCTGATACAGACCTCATGTCTAATTAGTCACTATAGCAGTGGCTGTGGGTACCCCACCCATATCTCCTGTGGCCTCATCACTGCTGTGCCCAACAGGCTGACTTCCAACTGTCAGCATCTGCATCCCTGCTGGAGGGAGGGGGTGCTTTCTGTAGCAGCTGGAGTGTGCTCTGCTCACACGTGGCTGGCAGGAACCGCCGGAGAACTACCCACCCTACCCACCTGCCCCATGCCATCAGGCTGCAGCTCTCAGCCACTGACTGTTGGGGAGTTTGTGTATAAATACCCCAGGTCTTCCCCCCCTTGGGTGGAACAACTGAGGAATGGGCTCCAGTTGTGCACAGAGATCACTTGCCTGATAATGTTCCCTTCATTGGCTGCCTCCCTTCTCTGCCTTATCTCCCCCCTCCCACACTGTGCTGCCTGGTCCCAAATAAAGTACTTGCACTTGAATCTTTATCTTGGTCATGCTTCTGAGGAACCCCAACTATGACAGCCACAGCGATTCTGCCTCAGTTAATATTTTCTGATGCCATCCCCTCTCTGTATCCTCTGCCTATGTCACTCCCACCGCTCACCTGGAAAATCACACCAGCCTTCTCCCTGGTCTCTCTGCATCCACTCTAAGACCCTTACAATCCAGGTTGCAAATTGCAGCTGGAGTGATATTTCTAAAATGCCAAAGCAATAGTGTTCTTTCCCTTCAGTGGCTTTCCATGGCTCTTGGGATGAACGCTCGACTCTGAGCCTGGCATTCAAGGCCATTGGGGAGCTAGTCTCTGCAGACCTCTAAACTTCAGCTCCAACCACGTGGCCTACTGGAGCTAAAGGAACTGCGAGACAAAGAGTGTCATCCTGGGGAAGGGACAGCATGAGGCCTCACAGCAAGGTCGCTCCAGCCTGGAACCCAGGGCTCTTTACTCTGAACCCCACTGGCCCTCCTGAACTAGAGGGTGTGCAAAGGAAGGGGACCATGTTGGGGCTGCATTGCCAGCTGAGGAGTAGAGGGTGAGGAGGGTGGGGCAGCATGAGGAGGTGCCTCAGTGAAGAGTGGAGGTCCAAAAGACCCAGCGTGCTCTGGTTTCTGCCAGCTTCTCCAGCCTCAGCCTCGCTTCAGGCCTGAGACACTCACGTCTCCAGCTGCCAAGGGCACTGGCTGCTGACAGTTCACAGCTGGGTACCTGTTAAGACTTGCTCTCAGCCAAAGGGAGATGCCTCACCCAAGGTGACGCTTCTTCCCAGGGGCAGCCTGTGTCTAGGAATTGATTGATGTGCAGCCCCAAGGTCTGGCCTCCTTGTCCAATTCAGAACAAATGGGCCATCCCAGCTCCAGAGCTTCCCCTGGGATTAACTGAGGCGTTTGTTGTAACTGCATCTCCGTTCAGCTCCTCCCCCTGCCCAATCCTGCGCTCCTCACCTGTCACAGGTGTTCCCAAGAGACTTCCCATGCAAACCTCAGAGTCTGTTTCCTGGGGAATCTGACCCTAAGACAGGGTGTAACTGGGTTCTACTTCTTTCTCTCCTTACTGTGGGACATTCAGTGATTTAATTACTCCTCCTAAGCCTCAGTTTCTTCTTCTGTAACATGGGTATGAGGATCTCTACTTTTCAAGATTATGATGGGGATTAATTGTGACGTCATACAGAAAGCCTCTAGGTGCTTGAAAAATATCAGTCCTGCTCCAGTCCTCACCTCACTGTGCTTCTTGGGGGCAGGCCAAGGTGTCCAGCGTAGGATGCTGCACAGCTTAGTGGAAAGTGCATGCAACTGCACCCGGATTCAAACTCTGGCTCTGCTCTGTACTTGCTGTGACCTTGGACTGGTCCCTCTCTCTGGTCCCTCTCAGTTTCCACCTCTAGGTGGTAGAGGGTTTGCATGAGGGTGGTCTGGGCATCTGGCTACACAGATTCCCTCTGAGGTCTCTTGGTCAGGATTCCTGGAACTCTGGGTGCCAACCCCTCAGTCACCCGACACCCAGCGGTGGCAGGAGTCTCACCTTGGGGAAGTCTTAAAATAGGCAGGCCTCAGCCTTGCAGGGGAAGCAGCTGGCTGCCTTGCACTGCCTTTGTCTCTGAGCTATACTTAGGCCCATCCGGGTGCCCATAATTACCTCTCATTAATATAAGCCTCATTGCCCTCATGGAAACGTGGAGGAACCAGCAGAGCAGCTGCCTCCCCAGGAGCCCTCCCAGCTCCACGGAGCCTCTGTGTCTGCAGCCGCTACCCCCATCTGCACAGAGCGGGGCCTCCCTGCCCTATGCCAGCTCACCCTGGAGCCAGAGTTGGCCAGTGAGCATGGGAGAGCTAATCAGGGACAAGGTCAAGAACACAACCCAGCATGGCCCTTCGTGAAGCAAAACTCACTTGATTGAGCCATTTCCCTAATCTAGAACTTTCTCAGGATCCTCTTCCCTCCTCAGTCCAAACCCCTTGGTGTGGCAAACAAGACCCTTGCTGATCTAACCCGAAACCCCTTTTCAGACATGACCAATCCCATTTCCCTTTTTCACAGTCCCTCCCTTTAACCAGCCCAGATCTCTTACTATTTCCTACCTATATCTGAATTTGGTGCTACCCAAAAGGCTGGTTTTGTCTAAGGTCGCATTAACAGAGAAAGAGTCTAAATGAAGGAAGGGGATAGTCCTGTTCAATGCTGAGCCCTGCTGTTAAGAGAGAGAGAGAGACAGCTAGAGTGGGACATGGGAGAGTGAGTGGAGTGATGAAAGGCTGGCAATGATGTGGGTGGTATGGCCGAACACTCTGGCCAAACAGAAGTCCGTGGAGGATAGAGGCACTGCCTTAGGCCTCTGAAGGGATGATGTGTGGAAGGGAAGGATGGGCTCTGTGGGGTCTCCAGGACCTTGATGCTACCTGGGGTAGGGGAGGCTGTGTTACACTGTGACTTCATCTCTGGGTACCCCTCCCATTCTCCTCCCACCTCTCTTGCCACATATGCTCTATCTCTTGCTGGCTTCCCTTCCTCTGACCTCTAAATGCTAGAGGAGCTGGGTGCTCCTTGCTTCTCTCTACACATCCTCTCCTGCTGATCGCATCCAGACTCATGGCTTTAAACACCACCTATATCTGACAACTCCAAAATTTACATCTTCTGCCCAATCTCTCTCTCAAACACCAGACTCATATCTCTAACTGCCTCCTTGACATCTCGCCCTGGATGTCTGATGGGTCCAAAATCGAATGTCTAATCTCCCACCCACGCTGATCCGTTCCTCTGACAGTCTGGCCCACTTCAGCTTGTGACAACTCCATCCTCCTGCTTGCTCAGGTCAGAAACCTTGGAATCGGGACTTCCCTGGTGGTCCAGTGGTTGAGACCCCGCGCTTCCACTGCAGGGGGTACAGGTTCGATCCCAGGTCGGGGAACTAGGATCCCACATGCTGTGTGGCACGGCCAAAAAAAAAAAAAAAGAGAGAGAAACCTTGGAATCATACTTGACTCCTCTTTCTCTCACCCCACCCCCTCATCCCATTCAACAGCAAATCCTTCAAAAACAACTCCACCTTCAAGATATCCCGCAATCCCACCACTTCTCCCCACCTCCACTGCCCTGCCCGGGGCCAGGCCCCCATTGGATCTCACCTAGATGATTTAAACTCCCATGGCCCTTAGACTCAAAGCCAATCTTTTTACGCTTCTTACTTCTTGCTTTCCCGACCTCATTTCCTGCCCCTACTCCCTTGGGCCTCCCTTCTGTTCCTTGAACACGGATCATTAACTCCCATCTTGGGGCTTTTGCCCTTACTGGTGCATCTGCCTGAAATGTTCTGCCCGCCTCTGACCACATGTCTCCTCCTTCACTTCATCCAGATCTCAGCAACACAGGCTGCCTCCGCAGAGAAGCCGGTCCTGACCACCGTCCAAAGCAGCCCCTTACCTGCCAGCCCTTTCTTCTGTATCACCCAGATTTATGTCCAGTGGAACCTGGGATAGCAGGGACAGGATCTGTCTTTGTCACTGCTGTGTCAGTAGCACCCAGCAGAGGGCCTGGATTCAGTAGAGACTCATCAAGCTTTTGCTAAATGAAAGAGTGGCAGAAGGTCTTGGGGATGCCCAGAAACGATGAAGAAAGTGAGGCAGCGACGGGGTGGTTAGTTTTCAGCTCACGCTAATCCAAGTGACCCTTTCTTGAGTGCTTACTGGATACCAGGCACTTCCCATTTGTGAGCTCATTTAATCCTCACTGCAGCTCTTCCTGGTGGAGATGATGAGCCCACTGTGGTAGCCAGCCTCCAACACACACCCCAGTGATCCCACCTCCTGATATTCATGTTCTTATGTAGAGCCACTCCAGCATGAGCAGGGTTGACTGTATAACCAACAGGATATTGTGGAAATGACCGAGTATAACTTGAGGTAGGTCAGAACAGACGCTGCAGCTTCCTTCTTGCTCTCTTGGATCATTGGCCCTGGGGGCAGTCAGCCGCCATGTTGTGAGGACACTCAAGCAGCCCTAAGGAGAGGTCCATGTGGGGGGGAACTGAGGCAGTCTGCTGACAGCCAGCATTCATTTACCAGCTGCATGAGTGAGCCACTTGGAAGTGGATCCTCCAGCCCCAGTAAGGACTTCAGATGGCTGCAGCCCCAGCTGACAAATTGACTGCAACCTCATGAGGGCCCCTGGGCCAGAACCACACACTGCGGCTGTTCCTGGGTTCCTGACTCTCAGAAACTGTGTGAGATAATACATGTTTGTTGTTTTAAGCCACTGCTAAGTTTCAGTATAATTTTTTTTATGCAGAAATAGGTAACGGATACATCCATGTTAGAGAGAAGCTCAAATGGCTAAAGTCACACGCTCTAGGCCTCACAGCTGGTAGGGGTCAGAGCCTGGTGCAAATCAATCTGACTCCTGAGCCCACATTCCAGGCTGAGGTTCCAGGATCCTTCCCATCTATGACACCTCCATTATCCTGATGGATTCAAGGTCGGAATTCTCTCCAGCCTAAGTCTGTGTCCATAGCAACTGTTTGAAAAGCATGACATTCAATCAACTGGTTGTTTGGTCAACAAGAGAGCAGGCAAGGGCTCCAGCAGACACCCCTGGATCAGGCTGCTCAGGACACGTGGCTGACACTGTCCCTACCTTGGGCCCCCTCCTCTGCTCAACGCCGAATTCCTGGGCTGCCCATGCTGTTGGTGAACTCTGGACACGGGGCCCAGGGTGCGGGTGCTGCAGCTCCTCTGGGGTAAGGGGCACAGATTTCGGGCTGAGGGGCTCTGTGCGGACCGGGCTGCTTACCGGGCCTCTCTGAGACCACACCCCGTTTAAACTGCCCGTCCTCAGCAGGGGCTTCGGAGGTCACAGGCACACCCTCCACTCAGCACGCACCTTTGTGCGGCAGACACAGAAAAGGTAGAAGGAAACAGACCCAGACCCTCAGAACAAAGGGACTACAGGGGCAGAATCACAGAGTCATCCTTTCAAAAACCCAACTAGAATAGAATCGCTTCACCCAGTTCCCTTAAACCCCTTCAAGGTCTCCCCTCGCCCTCAGGCAAAACCCCAGCCTCTCACCCTGACTCAGCCACACTGGCCCCCTCATTCATCTTTTCTCCGGCACCCCCAGCTCTTTCTTGCCACAGGGCGTGACACATGCTGTTCCCTCTGACTGAACATGTTTCCTTTCAATTTTTCACATATCTGGCTACTTCTGTTGATTCGAATCTCTGCTCAGACATCACCTCCTCAGAGGCCTTCCCTGACCCTTGTGTCCAAGACGGTTCCTCTGTCCCACCCTCCTCTCTCTTGACCCTCTTCTTGATTTCCTTCAAAGCACTCACAGGGTTTCCGGTTATCCTGCTTGATTCCTTGTGCACTTGATTCATATCTGTCTCTCCATTCTCTCTGGGCTCTGAGACGTGGGTGGGCGACCACGCTTGTTTCATTTTCAACTGTATCCCCAGTACTAAGGGCAGAGTCATCACATAGCAGGTGCACAATAAGCAGTTGCTAAACGAATGAGGTAGCCGGACAGACAGAGCCTCAGAGGGAGAGCAGCTGGAGAGAGCTGGAGCTGCCCAATGGGAGAGAAGGGAGTTGATTATTGGGCTAACTCATTCCCCTTTCTTGCTTCTTCTCCATGTCTGGGTCCCAGATGGGCTGGTTTATTTCTATTCCCTAGAACCTTCCTGAAAAATGCTCTGTCCCTAGCCTCCTTCCCTAGTTAATATCCTCAAAGCTCAGAAGAGACACCTCCTCCTCCAGGAAGTCCTCCCTGACCTTGCAGGTGGGAGGTAAGGCCTCCTCTGGGTTCCCCAGTGATGGGAGCCACCACCCGAAGGAACCACAGGCCATCCTGAGTGTTCCTCTGTACCAGAAGCAGGACCCCGCACAGAGCTGGCACTCATAAATGTTCATGCATGAACAGGGTGACATACAACATGGTTTACTCGGATTCTAGCTGTTATTCTAAATCCCTGATGGCCAGTCCCTGTTTCATTCTCATAAGTGTCACGGTTTAAAGGATGAATCATATGCTTACCCCATGCAAGAGGGAACATGGGGACACAGGCGAAGGAAGAGGTGTCTGTGGCTGAGATGGAGTAAATGAGGTCTGATCTGAGCTTCTGCCCCAAATTTCCAAGCCAGGACCCCCTCAATCCTAGGGGAATTAATAGGTCAGCCCACCCTCACCTAGGAAAATCCTGAGTTGGGGAGAGGAGAGGGTGATGATCATGACTATCCCCTCCCCTCCACCTCCAGGCCTCACCGGGGGCTGCCACTTGGCACTCCAAGCCTCGTTGCCTTGCTCCAGCCACTCCCTGCAGTGGCCCTAGGGAGGACTGAGTACAGCCCTCCCCCTGCATGCAGTGCAATATGGAGGCTGAGAATGTGGGCTCTGGAGGCAAGCTCCTTAAGTTTGAATCTTGGTGCTGTGTGACCTTGAGCTGGTTCCTGAACCTCCCTGAGTCCAGCATCCTAAAAGCGTTGTTGGGAGAGATAAGTGAGTTAATATAGTCAGATGGCTTGGCACTACACCTGGCACGGTGAGTGTCCTACATGTATTCACTATTGCTATCCTTATCAACAGGACATACCCACAGGCAGACGGGCTGGACACCATCCATGTTTAGCTACTTAGAAGCTCAGAGAGGGAATGAGATTTGGCCTGGATCACACAGCATGTTGGTGGTAGCTGTGATTTGAACCCAGGCCTCTGGACTCCTAGGCCAGTGCACTCTGGAGGTCGAGAACCAACAACGGCTGGGTGTGTTCTGGGCTGTGGGCACTTTCTGAGTGGCCCTCTCCCTTCCTCGTGTCCCCAGAGCCCAACTGTCTAGACCAGCTCTAGTCATTTAATTAAACTTAAATAGAATTAAATAAAAACGAAAGCTCAGCTTCTCAGTCTCACTAGCTGCATTTCCACTGCTCAATGGCCACATTTCGCTAGTGGCTACCATATGCACAGTGCAGATAGAGACCATTTCCAGCAGCACAGACAGCTGGGACAGCACTGCCTGGAACTGGATCACCGCATGTGGTTGTTGCCCATGATGCTTACATGGGATGGGAGGGGGATAGGGATGGGGTCCCGCCCTCTGCAGTGCCCATGGAAGCCTCTCTAAAGCCTACTAATCGTGGGAGGTTCAGCACTGAATCTGTCATATCTTGTCCAACCTCATCATGATACACTTTGCTGACTGGGTTCAGGCAGGGGCTGGGACTCACCCCAGGTCACACAGCAGGTGGAAGCTTCGAGGGGCTCAGGTCTCCTGTCTCTGTACTTGCTGTGCCCCAGCACCCTGTTGCTCAAGCTGGACAGTCAGCAGTCTGACTGAGGTGCTGGTCAACAGAAATGATTTTTTTGCTGATGAACAAAAGCCGAAAAACCACTCAGGGATGGATGGCGGGGGACAGCTGGCCACAGCTGCAGAGGGTGCCCATCAGCACCACGGACAGTCCCCAAGGTCACACTGGGATGTCTATAGGGCTAAGAAAGGGGCAAAGGCAGGACTTCTCCCCTTCCCATTCCATCAGAGTCTGGAGGGACCTCAATAACCCCCTTGGCTGTCATGTCAAAGTATTACTTGTGCTCGTGGGGGCCGGGACCCTCAGTCCTGGCTGACTCACTGTGTGACCTCAGGCAAGTCACCTTCCTTCCCCACCTCGGTTTTCTCATTTGGAAAATGGAGAGGATTATCTCAACTGTGCAGGGCTCTTGTGAAGGGCCAAATGGGACTAGTTGGATAGGAGAGCGTTTGTCCACCAGGAGGTGCTAAGAGAGGAAGAAAGCAAGTGTCGGATCCCATCTGACTTGAGTTTGAATCTGGCTCCACCTCTTTCCAGCAGTGTGACCTTATGCAGGTCAGCTGGCCTCTCCAAGCTTCAGTTTCTTCAGCTGGGAAGCATGGATAAGATACCTTACTTGCGGGACTTCCCTGGTGGTCCAGTGGTAAATCCACCGTCCAATGCAGGGGATGCAGGTTCAATCCCTGGTCAGGGAACTAAGATCCCACATGCTGCGGGGCAACATGCCACAACGTGCCCGTGTGCCACAACTACTGAGCTCATGCGCCTCAACTAGAGCCTGCGTGCTGCAAACTACAGAGCCCACACACTCTGGAACCTGCGCGCCACAACTACAGAGCCCACGCGTCCTGGAGCCTGCAAGCCACAACTAGAGAAGAGAAAACCCGCTGCCACAACTAGAGAGAGGCCTGTGCACAACAACAAAGAGCCCACACGCCACAATGAAAGATCCCACATGCCTCAACGAAGATCCTGCGTGCCACAACTAAGACCTGACGCAGCAAAAAATAAATTAAATAAATAAATAATTAATTAAAAAAAAAAAGATACTTCACTTGCTATCCAATGGAATATTATTCAGCCATAAAAAGAACAAAGTACTGATACACGTTCCAGCATGGATGAACCTTGAAAACATTACACCAAATGAAAGGAGCAAGACACAAAAGCCCACATACTGTATGAATCCATTTATATGAAATATCCAGAATAGGTAAATTAATAGAGACAGAAAGTAGACTAGTGGTTGCCAGTGGCTAGGAGGAGGGGGGAGTGAGGAGTGACTGTTAAATGGATGCAAGATGTTTCTTAGAGGTGATGAAAGAGTTTTAGAAATAGATAGTGGTGATGGCTGTACAACATGGTGGATGTGCTTAATGTCACTGAATTGCACACTCTTAAATGGTTAAAATGGTAAATTTTATGTATATCCTACCACAATTCAAAATATTAAGATACTTCACTTGTAGGGTATGTGTGAGCTTCAGCAAGAGCGTGCCGCAGAGCACCCAGGAAAGTTTTTGGTAGGTGCTTGTTACAGGGACTCCTCCCCCCCGCCCCGCCAAAGCCTTTCAAAACCTTTCTGAAGCTTATTTATCAAGTGCTTCCTACATATGCATAAGCACTTTATATGAATTTTCTCATTGGATCCTCAAGTAAGCCCTAGGAAGGGCATCCCATTGTTAGTCCCACTTCACAGAGGGCACGGAAAGAAGTGACTTGTCCAAGGTCACATAGGTAGGATGTGATGGAGCTGGGATCTGAACCCAGGCAGTTTAGCTCCAGAGCCTGTGCCTCCAGTCACCTCCCTGGGCTACCTCTCAGCTTTCAGGTGACAACGTCCTGTCTGCCACCAGCTCACGGAGCCCCAAGCTTGGATCAGGGGACACAACCTCTAATTGTCTGCTCACCATGGCCCTCCTGGGAGAGGTCTATCAGGGGAAGGTCATCCAAG
Source organism: Balaenoptera acutorostrata (assembly GCF_949987535.1). Lineage (NCBI taxonomy): Eukaryota > Metazoa > Chordata > Mammalia > Artiodactyla > Balaenopteridae > Balaenoptera > Balaenoptera acutorostrata. Next base: position 66,851,631 of record NC_080078.1, on the reverse strand, counting down.
GGACACACTGCCCTGTTCTCCAGCCTCAGAGGTCTGACTGTGGGCAGGTGGACCCCAGAGATCACCTGCCTCAGCCTGTTTCATTTTGGGCCCTGCTGAGCGACCTTCCTTCAACATTTATGAAGCCTGCTCTGTGACTCAGACGGTTCCAGCCCTTACAGAGCATGTGGCCAAGTGCAGGAGGCATAAATCACACGACAGTCAGACAACACAAAAATAAATTCCAAGAAGCGTCAAAGCCAGAGTGTGCGGCCCAGTCAAAGGAGGGATTCATACTCACCGGGGCACCAGACGGCTCCCTGGAAGAGGTGGCATTTCAGCCAGATCTCTGAGGACCAGAACGATTTCAATGGATGAAAGTGTAGGAAAGAGCATTTCATAGAAGGGAAAAGCGTAGGCAAATCTTGCAAACAGCAAGTTGTCCGTGTGGTGGTGAGGCAGATGCCTGGGGCCAGATCATGGGGGGCCTTGATGAACCCCAGGGACTCTAGATTTAGACTGTAGACCATCCGCCATCAAAACAGAGCAGGTGTGGCACATATATACAATGGAATATTATTCAGCCATAAAAAGGAACGAAACTGAGTTACTTGTAGTGAGGTGGATGGATCTAGAGACTGTCATACAGAATGAAGTAAGTCAGAAAGAGAAAAACAAATACCGTATGCTAACACATATATATGGAATCTAAAAAGAAAAGAAAAAAAAAGAAAAAAAATGGTCAGAAGAACCTAGGGGCAAGACAGGAATAAAGATGCAGACCTACTAGAGAATGGACTTGAGGATACGGGGAGGGGGAAGGGTAAGCTGGGACAAAGTGAGAGAGTGGCATGGACATATATACACTACCAAACGTAAAATCGATAGCTAGTGGGAAGCAGCCGCATAGCACAGGGAGATCAGCTCGGTGCTTTGTGACCACCTAGAGGGGTGGGATAGGGAGGGTGGGAGGGAGGGAGATGCAAGAGGGAAGAGATATGGGAACATTTGTATATGTATAACTGATTCACTTTGTTATAAAGCAGAAACTAACACACCATTGTAAAGCAATTATACTCCAATAAAGATGTTAAAAAAATAATAATAAAATAAAATAAAATTAAATTAAAAAAAAAACAGAGCAGGGCCCCAAAGGCCACTGCCACCAGCAATTCCACTTCCAGGAATTATCCAGCAGCCTAGCCTTAGGCACAGGAAATGAGGGTGGTGCACAGGGTTCTTCTTCTTCTTTTATATTTTTTTGGCCGCACCATGCGGCTTGCAGGATCTTAGTTCCCTGACCCGGGATCAAACCCAGGTCTTTGGCAGTGAAAGAGCGGAGCCTTAACCACTGGATCAACAGGGAATTCCCCACAGGGTTCTTCTTGAAACGTTGTTTGTACTAGCAAAAGCCTGAAGACAACTCAAAAGTCCATTAGGAGACTGGATAAGCAAATTATCATCTAGCACACTATGTAATACTATGCAGAATGAGGCAGCTCTAAGTACTGACATGAAAATCTCTCTGAAATGCACCAGTAAGTGGAAACAGCAAGGGCCTGTCTCAGTTTGAGTTCTCTCAGAAGAAGACCCCTAGCCAAGGATTTGGGTCTATTTGGGAGGTGATTCTAGGAAGCACAGTGAAGGAGTGGGAAGCAAGGAAAGGCAATAAAGGATGCGTTCCTGAGCTGTGGGCAACTGAGCTCAGGCCCACGGGGGAACTCTGCGCGGCAGGGAGAACTCACATCTCAGAGTCTTCCCTCCAAGGGCCAAGGGAGCAGGGGTGTTTACTTTCCACCTCCTCCTGCACAGGCTGAGGGCTGCCTGGGGGCATGAACTCTCAGCACCTCTGCCCTCCCTGTGCAAGCTGAAAGAAATCCCTCAGCTGGAGAGGTGCAGGTGTTTCCAGGAGGAAGCAGTTGACGTGAACAAGACAGTGAGGTGAGGGAAGGGCCCCTATGGCATCTGCCACAGAAGGGTACCAATCATCTGAAAAAGGGGCAAAAGAATATTATTCATCTTTGCTTATCTGTGGAAGGGTAACCAAAACTCTAGGAATGAGGTGGATGGAAGAAGGGGTAGGAGGGGGACCTTTCTACTATGTTTTTTTAGAACTAAGAAAAAATAAGCCTGTTATTTTGGAATAATTTTAGATTATTCCAGGTTGCAAAGAGAGTACAGAGAGTTCCTGTATAACCTTCACCCAGTTTTCCCTGACGTTAGCATTTTACATAACAATAGTATATTTGTCAAAACTAAGAAATCAGCGTAGGTACATTACTAGTAATGAAACTCCAGACTTCTTTATTTGTAGTTCACCAATTCCATTAATGTCCTTTCTCTGTTTCAGGATCCAATCCAGGATATCACATTGCATTTAGTCTTTAGAATTTTGATCCAGGCGAGTATATTATCTATTCCAAAATTTTATAAAACAATAATAAACTGCAGCTCCTAGGAGTCATCTGAAAGCTTCTGAGCTGGCACGACCTGACCCGGGGTAAGCGGACAGAGCCTCAGCACTGGATGCCTGTGGGAAGGTGAGCTGGGGCTGTACAAGCAGCACACAGGGGCTGGGTTTCCCAGCACAGGGATCTGCTGGTCCCTTTTCCACAAAAGACAACGGAAGGATGAAACCTGTAGCAGATGCTGGCAGAGCCCTGCCCATATCCCCTGGACACTCACCTCCACCCACCAAAGGCTGCTTCCTGCAAAGTCTGTGACTCTGTCTATAGGAGCAAGCTCAGCCCGGGCACAAGGCAAGCAGGAAATATCCGGGAGCTGATGCCCCCAGAAGTAGCCCTCAACCCATGATGGACGGGGAGCTAGTGGATAACCCCCCAGCCTCCTTAGCCCTTGGGTGCTGGTAACTGTGACTTGTGTGTTCTACTCCATCTCCCAGGCTCCCCCGTTGTCCACAGCGGTACCTGCCTAGATAGCAACCCTTTACCTACTCCTTTTTCTTCCCTTCTCCACTCCCCAAGTGAGGCTTTCCTGGGATCACCCCACAAAAGATCTCCCTGCAATCCCTGTCTCTAGATCTCCAGGAATACACCAACTGAGATAAAACCCAGGCCCCTCGGCCTGATTCCTAGGCTGTCCGTGCCCCAATCCATGCCTCCCGCCCGGAAGCCACACACAAAAGGTCCTTTGGGGCTCCCCGAAGACGAGAGGTTCAGATGTCCATGACTTTGCACCTGCTGTTTCCTCTGCCTGGAGTGTCCCTCCGCTGCCCCTCATTGCCCAGGAAACTCCTGCTCGTGCTAATGGCCCAGCCCGAATGCCATCTCCTCTGGGAGTATTTCTCTGACCCTCAGGGGGCACATGCTTTAGTCACCCCTCCAGCAAATCTGGACTCCTCTCTCCTACACCCTGTGAGCTCCTTGAGGGCAAAGATGCTCCTGAGTCTGACCTACCTCCCAGAGCCTGGTATACAGCAGGTGCGTAATAAACTGATAAATTCAGGAAGAAGTGCACAACCATTTAGGACCACATGTTAAGCGGGAACAGTGCTCACTGAGGGCCTGCTGTGCACCAGCCTCTTTAAAAAATTTTTTTTAAATATATATATTTTTTTATTGAAGTATAGTTGATTTACAATGTTGTGTTAGTTTCTGGTGTACAGCAGACTGATTCAGTTATGTGTGTGTGTGTATTCTTTTTCATATTCTTTTCCATTATAGTTTATTATAAGATATTGAATATAGTTCCATGTGCTATACTGTAGGACCTTGCTGTTATCACCAGCCTCTTTAAGACATGGTATCCTTGGGCCTCCCACAACCCTAAGGCTGAAGCATCATTAATTCTGATTGAAAGAGGATGACACTGGGGCTCAGAGGTGAGGGGCTTGTCTGGCATGTAGCAGAGCTGGGATTCGAACTGGGGTCTACTTGACTCCTGAAGGCTTTCCACTGTCCCCCTCTGCACTCCCCCCACCCCCCAACTCCAGCAAGCTGGAGCACGGAGCCTGCCACCTGGTCCTGGCTGGGCCCTTAACCCACGATGTGAGCTCAGGCTGGCCCCTGCTGGCCTCTGGGCCTCAGTTTTTCCATCTGCACAACACGGGGGTTGGCTGGAATAGGAAGTCTTCAAGGTCTCTACAGCTCACAGTCTGAGATTCTAGTGTCTGCCAGCTGACTGCCCTGGGTGAAGGGGACTCAGCCCTGTTCCCTCCTCTTGGAGGGATGGGAAGGGAGGGTCAGGTACAGGACTTGGTAATTACAAAGCTGTGTTCCAGGGTCAAGAACCATCTGGGGTATCCGAACATCCTGCAATGAGCCATACTCCCCCCATAGGTGCCCCATCACCCCTTCCAGCTCTGAGACCAAGACAAACAGGGCATGTGCACCCTGCAGAGCAGAGGTGACTCATCCAACATGACTTCAGTGGTGAACCTTTCACCCCCACCCAGCCCCTCGCCAAGGTGAGGGGTGAACAGGTAGGACGAGGGGTGAGCTCCTCACTGTGGTTCCAGCTCCCAGCAGTGACCTCCGTGACCTGGGCCAGCGGCCCCAGCCTCCCCGTGGACACCCATAATCTGCTTTGGTCGTTTTCTCAGCACCTTCGAGGAAGTACCCCTGGGCCCCATGGACTGTTCTTACCTTGGGCTCTTCTCTCAGGGACCAGCCTGGCATGGTTTCTTGGTCTCCCCTCCATGGAGGCCCCTGGTCTGGTGTCCCTTTGGGTCTGGATGTTCCAACATGGCTGTGCCAACTTTGAGGTGCCCTCACTCTACCCTCTCCCTGTCTTCCACGTTTAACAGGTCATCAGGCCGTGCTAGGGTGGCAGCATCTAACACCCTAGTCTAGCCCTTGCATCCCTCCTCACATCCTCGGCATGACTAGACACTCATCAGCTCTGGTCCAACAATTCCCCAGCCCCCTCCAGCCTCCCTGGCCCATCCACCATCATTATTAAAATAGCACATGCCCAGGATGTGTTCAAAAGTTAGGAAGTCTCCCTCCCACCTAAGCCCCCAAGGAATTTCTCATGCGGTCTTTCAGAAATGGCTTGCGTCTCTCTCCCATGTGTATACAACACTTACAGTAACGAGCCCTTAAACAGCCCCATCATGTGTTAAGACTCTGTTTCAAGCAGTTTAAGCACATATACTAACTCATTTTAACCTCTGACAGCCCCAGGTGGCACTTAAGCTCTATCAGCATCTCTACTTTACAGATGAGAAGTTGCCCAAGGTCACAGAGCCTGTCTGTGGTAGGGCTGGGATTTGAACCCAGGCCATCTAAGTCCAGAATCCTTGCTCTTAATGACTCTACATGTCTTCCTGACTCCAATCACATCCTCCTTTACCAAAGAAAGACACTTCCCTGCCTGTTCCCCTAGCATTCAAGGCCCTCTGCAATCCTGTCCCTGCCCACTTTTGCGGCAGTATCTCCATCCCACGCCATCCACACTTCCCAAGACACACTCCTTCCAGGCTGTTGTGTGTGCTGTTCCCTCAGCCTTGAATGCCCTTCCCTTCCCCTGGACCCGGAGCAAGGCCTGGCTCACACATCACCTCCTCCAGAGGCACTCCCTGATCTGCTCACCCACCGCTCCTCTCGCGTGCAGCCCGGTCAGCTGTCTCTCCCTCCAGGACCTCCTGCTCCAGGCTGCTGGAGCATCTTGCATGTGCTGGAATGAGCTGTCAGGGTCCTCACTGGACCAGGGGCTCCCCACAAGTTGGGGTGGCAGCGTACTCATTTTTGTATCTCATTCATTCATTCAACAAACATTTGTAAACACCTCCTATGAGCTAGGCCAGTGCTTACCAGCAGAGCTGTCTCGTGGGGAGGCCAACGTCACACACAGAGCTCCATCTGTGTATGTCCATCCCCTCTGCATCCCTCACTCCACTCCACCCCCTCATATACCTTCTCTCTGGAGAAGCTTTCAGAAAAAGAGCACTGGAAGAGGAGACGGATGATATAGGATCTGATCTATGAGGGATTTTTTGGGGAGCAGAGGAGTGCGCCAGTTGCAGCCTACCTGTCCCTAGGACTCCCGCTGTGCCTCATAAGATGTGGCCTGATGCTTAGGGATGACGCCTTCTGGGGGACCATCTTGCAGCCTACCTTGGTGCCCCTCGGGGACTCTGGGGTAACCATGGGTCAGTAGGAGCAGTATGTGAATTAATGTAATGATGATGACAGCATAATAACACCAACTATTTCATTCACTGGGCACATATGATCCACCAGACCCTTGACACATATTAGCCCATTTAACAGTCCTGCAGGGGAGGTGAGATCATGCCTCCTTTTTCAGAGGAAACTAAGCCCAGAGAAGTGAAGTTAACTTGCCCAGCTGGTGAGTGGTGGAGCTGAGATGTGAACCCCAAACAACTGTCCAGGTTGAGAAATATCCTGGGTAAGGGACAGTTTCTTTCTGCCAGCCTGTTCTCATCAGCAGAGCTCCAGCAGGGAACCTGGAACCCGAACCGCACTGACTCAGAGCTCTTCCCACTGGGGTGATGCGTGTCTTCCTGGCCCTGCTCATTCACAGTTGTGAACGGTTTCACAGTTCATCTGTTGAACAGAGATGTAGCATGACCCTGATACCCCTCTCCCCATTGCTCACTTGGCTCCAGCCACACTTGTTTTCCTGATCCTCAAACTCACCAAGGAAAGTTTCCCACCTCAGGGCCTTTGCACTTGTGGAGCCCTCTGTTGGGAATACTTTTCCTAATTCAGATCTTGGCCTCCAGGAGACCTGCCCTAACCCTTCAGTCTACAGTATATGCTCCCTGTTTTTCTCCAACATAGCAGACTATGTTCTTTGCAAAACTCATCTCCTTCAAAAGCGGTCTTTGTTTACGTGTTGATTTCCTCCCTGATCGTGAGCTCTGCAAGGGTGAGGACTGGCCTGTCTTGTGTGTCCCTACACCAACCACGATGCTGGCCACAGCAGCTACTTAGTGACTATTTGATGATGAACATGAACTTCCAGTGTGCCTAGCACCTTGGTCAGCACTGCGTGGAGAGGAGAGAAGCAGGACAGGAGTTTTTGCAAACCCATTTTGCAAGTGAGGCTGTGCAATTCCCAGGAAGGAAAAGCAACCTGCTCAAGGTCACTTGAGGGCTAAAGCAGCAGCACACAGCACAGACTGAGGGCTCCGTCTCTCTGCTCAGAACCACCTCCTTGGCCAGGACTGTCTGGACCCACCAGGGAGGTGGCTAGATGCTGCTTGATATTCTGCCTGGGACCGCTTGGAATCGAATAAAATATTTATCTGTGGCTGGAGGTTTGCAGAGGCCATTTGAGATGGATCGCGTTTTCATGTGCCTGTGAAATCTAATTGAATTCATTGTAGGATATTTTATTTCTTGGAACAGACATCATTTTCCCTGGGAACGGAAGCCTCTGCCACCCAGGATTGGGTGCGAGCTGGTTTGGCCTCAGGCTGCCTGACTGGCTGGACCCAGTTTGAGTCTCAGGTTGTTGTGGGCGTGGATGGCAGGAGATCTGTCTTGTCTCTCTGTGGGGTGGCCTGATTTCCTCTGATGTTCCCAGCCAGAGATGGCCAGCTTTTCCAGCAAAGGGAGGAATTCCTCAAGAAAGAACTAAAGGCACATGCCCCCTCCACCCCCTACCCCCGCCCCCGCCCAGTGCCCTATGTCATAGGGCCTATGACACATGCCTGCCTGGCCTCCAAATCATCTCCCAACTCTGCACCGTCTTTTCATCCCCACTGCCCTAGCCAACCCCTCCTCTCACCCCCATTCTTCTGCCTCAGGCACTTCATTGATTTCCTGCCTCCATGCTCCCCCCATCGTAAAATGAGACAAATCTTCCTAAAACATAAGCTTCAAGTTCTGCCTCCCACTTGCCATATGAACAAAGGCGAGCCTTTTCCCTCCCTGGACCTCAGTTTCCCCATGAAAGGAAGGGGTTGGGCTCCAGCAGTAGTTCTCAACCCCGTCCAAACCCATCAGACCCCAATTCCTATTTTTTTGGCCACACCACACGGCTGGTGGGATCTTAGTTCCCCGACCAGGGATTGAACCTGCGCCCTCAGCAGTGAATGCGCCGAGCCCTAGCCACTGGACCGCCAGGGAATTCCCTCCAATTCCCATTTTTATAGCAAATATTTAGTAATGTCCCCTTTTACTATCCCGAAATGAAATTCATAGATAATATTACCTACCTACACATAATTCTAAAAAAATACAATGCCCTAACTGAAATATAATGGAGAAGTGAAAGGCAAGTAATTTATAATAGAGTATACTATAAAGCATAAATGCTGGGCCACAACTCCACTAGAAAGCATAATGAAGGAGTCGGATGCTGGCCCCTACACACACATAGTCAGTGCCAGCTATGAATGCAGACAGCGATGTGCTGTTGAATCAGTTACTCAAATACCACAAGAAGCAAAAGTTAGAAGAGGGTGCGATTTTTCCAAAACGGCAACCAACACTTGGTAAAGTTCTGAACGAACAAGCAAAACATATCATTTCCTTTGTATATATGATAGATATGCTCCTGGACAATTCAGGGTATGTTACAACTGTGCAGAAAATACTTCATGCATGTATATGAAATATACTGAGGGGACAGGCTCAGGGAATTAGAAACAGATTTTTTTGTCCACTGGAATGACTGGTAGGACATTTGAAAGTCATGTGGGAAGCACGTGGGACAATTCTTCACTGTGAGGGGCTCGCCAGAGCATTCCCAGTTCTTTGCCCTCTATGTGCTTAGTAGTGTCTGCCCAATTACTGTGGTAACAAAACAATGGTCCCTGAAGGGCAGTGCCATCCCGTTGAGAACCTCTGGACTACAGCCTGAATGGCAGATATAAAGCTTTGCCACCACTGCTGTTTCTCGCACCCGTGGCAGACGTGGCTAATCAAAAGCTCACTTCCTCACCAAAACCTCAAATTGGCACTCTGTGCAACCCACTGGAATTTGCTCATGAGCTGAAACTTGGCTCAGCGTAGAAATACCTTCAGCTCTTACAAATATTTACTGAATTGACAGAGCCGGATAGAGGATCTGAGAGGTTCTTTTCAGCTTCAGGCTCAGGATTCCCTGCCCATCCCCAGCTCCAAGCCCACCCAAGGCTTCCCACCACTGACAGAAGACAGCCCTGCTCCCTTGGGCTGACATTCCAAGCTCTCCCTGAGTTGGTTCAACAATGACACCCATGTGCAGAGCACTTTAGAGATTACAAAGCACACAGGATCTTATTTGATCCTTACACATCACTGTGAGGCAGGCAGGGCAGGAGGGCAGGCCCATTTTATAGATAAGGAAACCAAGGCTCTTTGAGTGGAAGTGACTTGCCCAAGGTCACAGAGCTGGGAAGTAGTCAGCAATGGAACCCCATTCTCATGAGTGTAAAACCCTCACCTTGTCCAGCCTGTGCTTTTCTCTCCGTCCTGTCTCAGGTAATCCAAGCCCAGTGACAGTGGGCCACAGGTCATTCCCCAACAGCCCCATCATACCTGGGAAACAGCAGTGTAGTGGCTAAGAGCATGGGAGCTAGAGTCAGACTGTATCTGGCTGGCTTCAAATCCTGGCTCTACCACTTGGAGCTGAGTGACCTGGGGCAAGTTACTTAACCTCTCTGGCCTCTGTTTTCTTATCTGTAAAATGGAGATGATAATGGTGTCTATTTCACAGAGCTATTGAGAGGATTAAATGAGTGAATTTATATAGAACTTTTAGCATGGTGCTGGGCAAGTAGTAAGAGCTCAACAGATGTCAACTGGAATTAGTATTATTACTCTCACAGTTCCTGCCACCGGACATGCCCTTCTGCATGTCTATGTTAGTTAAAGCTGGACTCATCCCACCATCCTAGGATAAATATGTCCTCCAATAAACATCACTACCTGACCCTGCCAGCTCAACCAGATTCATCTTATCTCCCCTGGATTCCTAGCAAGTTCTATCAGTGTTTCCATGTTTTTCTGCAGGTTACTCCCTACCTCCATTCCTTTGCCCATGCTGTTCCCGCTAGGTGGAATGCTCTTCCTGTCTTGCTTACCAGGCTAACACATCTTTATGTAGCATCTCCTCCAGGAAGCTTTCACTGAGACACACAGGCTGCATCAGGAGTTTCCTCTTGGCTCCCACAACCCCCAGTTCTTCTCTCTAATGCACCAGAACTACTACTGAACCTTTAGAACATGTGGAAAACTCTGACCCGAATAATTAGAAAATACATGTTCTTTTCAAACATGTATGCAACATTTACAAAAACTGGCCATGTTTTAGGCCATAAAGCAAGTCTCAACAAGTACCAAAGAAACAGTATCATACATACATTTTTTAAAAACCATAAAGCAATAACAAAAGATAACTTAAAATCACCCGTATGTTTGAAAATTTTTAAATACATACTTCTAAATAACTCATGGGTTGAGGAAGAAATCAAAAGGGAAATGAGACAATATTTAGAACCAAATGATAATGAAAATACAATATACCAAATTTGTGGGAGACAGCTAAAGCAGTACCTAGAAAGACATGTATAGGCTTAAGCGCTTATATTAGAACAGGAAAAAAAGACTGAAAAATAGTATGATGAACATCCAACTCGAAAAGTTGAAAAAGAACACCAGAATAAATCCAAAGAAGGTGGAAGGGAGGGAATGCTTGTTAGTGTCCACATCTGTGCCCCTGATCACACGGGGGGCATCTCTGGGTCCCCAGCACAGGCTGGCCCAGGGCTCAGTGTTGGAGAATTGTATTAAGTGTCAGCTGAATGCATGCTGTGGGTACAACAGTTTTAGTTTCTCACTATTCCATTTTCTGTGTCAGTATTTTTCAGGTTGGTCTCCCAACGTGAAAACTGCATCAGATCACCTGGGCCCACCCAAGTCTAAATGAGCTGAGACCCTAGAACCTGCATTATCCTAACAAGCTTTTGGGCAATCCCATGTGTATCGACCTTGAGCCCCAAGGTGAGGGAGAGCAGGGCAGCCTCAGGAAAAAGTGTGAGGTCCGGTGTGTCTGTCAAGGGGACCTGCTCTTCCCTTAAGGACCCTCCACCCAGTGATGTTTTCATAACCTGCTCTATACCGCTTTAGAGAAAGCATGCCCCAAATCCAAGCCTTAGTTTACTTGTCTATAATAAGGGAATAAAGATGGTTACTTCCCTACACTTCCAGAGCCTCAGGATTTTTCTTCCAAGCAAATCTTCCCTGGGGCACAGGTCAGCTTCCAAATACGGGTCAGTGGGGCAGGGATGGGCGTGGTTACTGCTGGTAAGTTGTCATTCTTCAAAAGGGCTCACAAAGGTCGTCCTCATTCCTCTGAATCATTTGAATACAACAGCCTGGGGAGGGCAGGCAGTGCTTATTAGGGTCCCTATTTTACAGATGAAGAAACTGAGGCTGATTAAGGCTGGCTTTGAGGTGCGTGGTCTTCAATGGGTCCCTGGAATTACCCCCAAAGGAAGTCAAACCTCCTCGTCCCTATTGCTCGTGGGGTCCTGGGGTGAGTGTGAGTGTGTGTGTGTGTGTGTGTGTGTGTGTGCGTGTGTGTGCTGGAGGAGGGGATTAGGGCTGGGAGGCCCCTGGCCCCAGGCTTTCTGGTCATTCTCTTAGACTTGAAAGAGGTCTCGAGCTGGCCGAGTGACCTCCCGGGGTGCCGAGGGGCAGATGCTGGCCCAAGGTCACCTGGCAACAAGGAAGTCAACCTGGGATGGGAACTCGGGGTTCCCGTTTCTGGGGCCCACCTTTCTCCCCGACACGGAGCCGCCTCCTTCCTCAGTGGGCCGGAGTGCCCGCTGCCAGGATACTGTATCAGTGGGGCTCCCAAGATTTCTGCATTTGCAGGTGGTGATCTTGAAGCTGGCAGGAAGCACTGGCTTGCAGCTGGGACTAGGCAGGCCTGGGCTCCAACTCCATCAGCCTGGCCAGCCTCAGGGACCCCTGGCAACTCACGAAGCCTCATAGCCTCCTCTAGAAAGTGGGGATAATCATATCTGTGCCTTCCTCCCGGGACCGACTGTGAGGCTCACAGGCAGTAAGGTGCGTGGAAGTGCCCAGCACGGAGCTGACTAACATTCGCTCAGAGTGAAGAATGGCAGCAACCGTGAGAACTACAGTACCAATCACCAGGGGCCGGGCTCTGGCCTATGGGCTGTAGGTTCACTCATTCGTTGCTTTAACAGATATTGAGTGAGCACCTGCTATGTGCCAGGCCATCAAGGCTCTGGGGTACAGAAGCACAGACCAAGTTCCTGTCCTCACAGAGCTTACATTCTGGGCGGGGGATAGGGAGCAGACAACAGAGAAATGTACATAATGTAACGTCAGGTAACGATACCTTCTTGGAAGCAGATTAGAGCAGGTGAAGAAGAACGGGTGTGATGGGTGGTCAGGACAGGCTTTCTGGAAAAGCAATGTTTGGGCAGCAGTGAGGGGTGAGCCCTGTGGATACTTGGGGAAAGAATATTCCAGGTAGAGGAATGGCAGGTGCCTAAGCAGGTATGCAGCTGGTGCTGTGAGTGTGAGAGAGCGTGTGAGCGTGTGCGAGACCATGAGTACTTGGGAGCGTGTCAGAACGTGAGTGTGTAAGAGAGTGGGTGTCAGAGCGCGTGAGTGTGTATTGGGTGAGGGGCTTACTGTGAGGCAGCCAGCGTGGCTGGAGCAGGAGCGAGGCGGAGTGTGCAGAGGAGGGCAGAGCCCGCAGGGTCCCGTGACTGGATCCCCCAGATGAGCCGTCATTATCTTCCAGCCTCACACCAGGGTGGAGGAAGCGGATTCCGGCCCAGGCAGTCACAGGCCAGCGCCCACTCTCCACGTGGCCTCCACGAGCGTGGCTGGTCCTGAATGAGAGGCGTGTCTGGGGAAAGGTCCCTGAACCCCAATCTCTCAGAAGCCAGAGCTCTGCGGATGCGGGAGGGTCGAATCTGGGTCATGGAGAAGCCAGGAGGGGAGCCGGCAGGGGTGGAGAGGCAACCCACCCTGGGCTGGGGTGGTGGCGGAGGCCTGTCCATGGAGACAGCATTTGGAAGCACCACTGGAATTACTCACGGAGGCCCGTGTGCACACGTATGTGCACCCAGGGCCACGTGCACACACGCGTACCCCGGAACCCACGCAATCTCAGCACATCTCAGAAGCAATTAATGATTGACGTCACGCCCTGGAGGAGATGGGGGCCTGGAGCCTGTCTTAGGAGGAGGATGGGGGACAGGTGTCCAGGAGGACCAGCAGGGCCAGGGCTCCTCTGTATCCCTGCAGCCCCACACCCGCACAGGGCAGAGGTGCTGGGCAACTCCCCCAGTCAGAGCTCCGGTGGCCCTGTTCTGCATTAGGCTCTGTGGAAACCAGGAGAAGCGTGGTCCTTACCCTTAGGGACAACCAGTCTTTCAGGGAAGAGAGGTCATAAACATAACTACACAGATGTATGATAGTGATGGCAGTGACCAGAGCTTGGGAGAAGGGGCAGGTGGGTCAAGGAGAGCATTTAAAGAGAGAAAGTGAGACAAAGCTTTCTGGAGAAAGTGAGGTTTGATCTGAGGTCTGAAGGGTGAGTAGGAATTGACAGGATAAGGTGTGTGTGTGTGTGTGTGTGTGTGTGTGTGTGTGTGTGTGTGTGTGTGTGTCAGGCAGGGGACAGTGTGTGCAAAGGCCCTGGGGCTGGAAAAAGATTCACAGGTTTAGGGAAATAGAGAGAAGGCCAGTGTGGCATAGGGGACAGGGGTGTATGCCACCGAAGTCAACCTTCCCTGTGTGTGCAGTAGGGCCCAGGGCTGGCAGTCTAGGGTTGAAATGCACTCATTCACTGTGTAACTTTGGGCAGGTCACCTCCCTCTCTGAGTCTTGAACAGAGCCTCTAAGCCTCATCCGAACAATGGAGACTCCAACCTGTGCCGAAATTCAAGACAGCAGGTTTAAAGTGCCCCGAAGGGTGCAGGCACGTGGTATTATTGGATCCATTATGGGATAAATGGAACCTCCCTCCTGTTTCCTTCTCTCTCCTGGGCTGGCTTCCACCTTGGTCTCTCACTTTGTTCTCCAGCTCCTTAAAGGGACTGAGGTCCTGTCTGAGGCTGGGGCTGGGACACGCTTAGCCTGGTCAGTGCCCACAGTGCCGGCCCACCCAGACTTGCCCCACCAGTCACACCAAGCTCGGCTCTCTCCCCAGTGCTCTCTGGGGTCGCCACCGCTGGAGACCTGGGAGTGCGGGGACAAGCCTAGAAATCCAGGCTAGCTCCGCCCTCCCCAGCCCAGCCAGAGGGGCTGGACTTCCAGGTCACCACAGCATCTCCTAAATGCACAGCCCTTCACAGCTCAGCAGCCCCTTTCTCTGGGGACAGGGTTCAGTGCTACCACTTAACAGATAAGGAAGCTCAGCAAAGGGGAGACCCGCCGAGGCCAGGGGTCGGCGTTATAACTCCGGCCTCTCTGACCCCAGGGCCTGGGGGCACTTCCAGGCCTCCTCGGGCTGTCAGCCAGGCCAGCGTTCCCCATTCAACCCCCTCTCTCTGGTGCACCTGGTCCCCCTTGGGATTTTAATCACCCATTCTGCCCTGACGACTCCCAGCTCCCCAGTCCCACCGGACCCACGCCCCTGAGTTCCTGACTCCTCGGGGAGGCCGCACAACTCCTTCCTGCCCATCCCTGCCCCCAGCCCTCTGTACCCTCCATTCCTTCACCAGGAGTGCTCTCACGTGCCTGCTCCCTCCCTTCATTCGGGGCTCAGCCCAAATGTCACCTCCCTGCCTCCCTCCTCCCACTCCCATGTCACCCAGGTTTATTTTCTTCAGAGCATTTGTTCATTTATTTTGCATATTGTCTGTTTCTTCCACTATAGACAACCCCAGGAAAGCTGGGGCTGGGTCCCGTCCAGTGCAATATCCTGGGCCTGATACAGTGCTTAGTAAGTGATAGGAGGTGCTTAAAAAGTGTACGTTGAGTGGATGAATGCATAAATGAATCAGTGAATGAATGAATGAATGACCAGTAACCCTAGGATCCATCACCTCCTGGCCACCTCCCCTTACATGTCAACGAGGCATCTGAGACTCAACACATTTGAACTGAATCCCGGATCTCCTCTGGCAAACCTGTTCCTTCTGTGTCCCCATCCTAGTGCCAGCCTCCAGCACCTGGGCTGGATGCTGCGGTGTCCCTGCTCCCCCTCTCTAACTCCAATAGCCTCCCTTCCCTGTAGCCCACTGGCCAGGTCTGGTGGTTCCATCTCTGAGCCAACTATCAAATCTGCCTGTTTCTTTCCACCCCTGCTGTCTCAGCCCTGGACCTGGCCACCATCACCTGTCAGGAGGGTCACAGCAGCCCGGCCCCTTCAATCCATGCCCCCCTGGCCAGGCCTCCTAACCACCCCACCGCCTCCATGGTGGCCACAGGGTGCAGCCCAAACTCTGTGGCCCAATAACAACACATGACATGTGCTACATGTGACATGACTCAGGCAGTTTCTCCAGCATCAACTGCCACTACACACCCAGGCTTCTGACACCATGACAGCCTGTGGGCGTCAAGCGTCCAAACCTCTACTCAGCAGTGCCCACTGCCAGGAGAGCCTTCCCCTCTGCCTGCCTGGCTGATCACATCCTGGCTTTGCCCCACCTTCTCAGAGCAGTTCTCCTGACCAAGCGTGGGCTGATTCTCCCTTCCCTGGGCCATGCTGCCCTCAGCCTGCTTCCTCCAACCCAACCATTCATCATTTTCTAAACACACGTCAGGCCCTGTCCTCAGAGCTTCACATGTATCACCTCTTATCATCTGCACGGCAACCCATTTTACAGATGAGGACACAGGTTAAGTGACCTGCCCAAGATCACACAGCAAGTAACAAGTGGAGTTGGGATTAGGATACAAGTCCATCTGACTCTAAAAGTGGATTGTGAAGACAGCAGAGATCATGTTAGGCTTTCTTCCTCTGGGTCTTTAGAGCCCAGCACACAGGACTGGGCTCAACAATCAATGTTCCAAGCGGAAGCATTGGGATAAGAGGGCAGAAGTTACAAGGAGAAAGATTTGGGCGCAATCTAAGAAAAATCCCAACAGTGCAAGGAGCTGCCCAAGAGATGGTGAACTTGAATGCAAGCAGAGGCCAGAGGAATGCTGGCAGAATTTAAGGAGGGGGTTCTGCCCCAGGAAGAGGTGGCCTGGAAGACCTCTGAGGTCTCTGACCTACTGGTGAAGGTGGTGTTAGTACAGGGGACCGTTCAGGGGTATGACCCCAAGTCACTCCCTGCCTATCACCCAGGCCCTAAAGCCCACCATGGGAAGTCAGGAGCCTTTGCAACTCATCGGAAGGACAGCCTTAAGCTGCCTCCTTCCCGGGGTGATCTGTATTGTAACTGAGATTTCTAGACAACCCAAATGGTGCACCTTCAGGCCCTGTGACAGGCTGTGGGAAAGGGATAGTAGGGCCTGCCCACTTGCTCACGTGGCACTGGTTATGGTGGGAACAGTTCTAACACCGAGCAGACCCCCTCTGTCAGGCCTGTGCCGAGCACTTCGCCCCTCACTGAATCGCACTCCCAGCCCACAGACTCAGGGGCCACTGTTCTATTTGCAAGACAAAGAGAACTACGCTTAGAGATGGGTAGTGACTCACTGGCAGGTGCACCCGGGGCCGAAGGGGAGTTGCTGCCCGCCTCCCGCGCCGCCCGGCCCCTTCTGCTCTACCAGGGTTGGCTGCTGCTGGGAACGGTCTTCTAAGCCTGGTAGGGCCCTAGAGAGGGGGCAGCTCCGAAATGCAGGAGCTGTGGCTTCAGGTGGACTGGATGAGGGCCCTCGCGGTGCATGTGGTTTGGAGTTTTGGGGGCTTCAGAGAATGAATAGAGTGGCTCTGGCCTTGGTCCCCGGGGCTGGCTTTGTCATGAAGGACACAGATTTTATGAATATCTCAGCCCTCACCATGGATCACATGGCATGGGGAATTAGCTTGGAGGCAAATTGGGGTGAGGGGGAGGGAGGGTTTCAGCTGTGCTGGCAGCGCATTTGGGGGTGCAGAGTTCACAGTCAGAGCAGGCGGGACTGCATGGCTTGTCCATTACCCATGGATACTGGTGCCCACGCCGCTGAGGCCAAGGCCAGGGAGTGGGAGCCAGGCCTTTGAGACAGAACCCGTAGGGCACGGTCTGAGTCAGGAACCACTAGCCTTCATTGGCGGGGGGATATCCTCAGCTGAGTTTCTGGCAGTTTCGGGGGGAAGGGCCAACCCCAGCTATTGATGGGCTCAGCCTGGAGAAGGGATCGGGATTCGTGTTGGAGTGAGGTCAGGGCCCAGCGTGGGGCTAGGGTCAGGATATAGACTGGGATCAAAGTTGGGGCTCAGTGTGTACCCAGGACTCCCCAGGTGGCTACTTCACCTCTGATACCTGAGTCTTACTTAGGGACAAGTCAGTTCTCCTGCAATGACACAGAGGCCCAGGAGCCAGGACTCTGCTCTGTCTTAGGGAAGGAGCTGTGACTGTGAGTAATTCAGTTAGACTAGAGGGGAGGGCAGCGGAGGTAGCCCCCCCTCTCTTGGGGCTGCTATTCCAGGCCTCTGTAAGTCACAGCGTGGGAGTTAAGTATAAGGGGACACCACGTGACAGGCAGTAGGTGGTTAATGACCCTGTAGGAGGCGAGCCAGAATCCAGAGAAGGCGTCATGGTGGGTAAGGGTGTGGGGAGGGGGAGAACTAGCCCTGGGCAGGGAGGCAGGACGCTCAGGTTTGAGGCCTGCGATGTCCCTGCCTCTTTGTGTGACTTCAGGCTCATCCCTGCCTTCTCTGGGCCTCGGGTTTCCCTTCGCGCGGAGAAGACAGTTGAACTCAGGTCTCTAAGTTCCCTTTATCTGTGAAATGCCATGAATAGATGCTCCTTCCCCAGGCAGGACCTGATGGGGATCTCATGACCTCCACCTTCATCTCCAGTGGTCAAAGTCTGACCTGGCCTCTGAGGCCCCAGGGCAAATACCACTTCCTCCATGAAGTCTTCCCCCACTGAAATTCGCTGCCCCTTGGTCCAGTTTGCACACTTCTGAGCCCCCATTTAAGCCTGGAGCCCACTCTGCCATGCAGTAGGGTCGGAGTGGTCCCAGCTCTCTCCCCCACCAGACTGGGAGGCCAAGAGCTCATGCTCCACCACCCACCCCTTGGTATCCTGACCTTCAGGGTCCCACAGTCACAGGCCTCACCCTCGGATCCTTCGGAGACTAAAGCTGTAGCAGCTCCCTCTGTTACTGTACTTACTGTATGAATGGCGCTGCAGACTTGGTGATTCTGCACACACCTGAGCAATTAATTGCCTTCTTTCCCTTTCAAGGGCACTGTGAGTCATGCTACTTATTGTATTTCTCTTTTTTGTCTATTAAGAAGCTCAGAGGCAAATTTATAGTTTTGCTATAAAAATTATCCAAAATTATACTTTGGATATTTCCAAAGTATAACCTGGAATTATCTCATTTCTGTCTCTATTTACTCTTCATCTGATCTCTTATTTATTTCTTTTTCTTACTTATACAAGGGAATTTAAAAAAAAAAGAAGAGAGGAAGAAAAGGAACAAAGGAATGAATCGGGGAAATCACGGCTTAGACTCATAGCTGTAAATGATAAATACTGAGTTCATACAGTAAGAGTGTTTTGCCCATGACAGGCCTTAGTGAAGCCCGTGACCTGGCATTCATTATCTCCTGCAATCCCCACCACTCCCATAAGGAAGAGGTAAAACCAGTCTGCGTAACCACTGTGCTTTCTTATCTCCTCAGCCACAGAACACTGGGATCTCTAGGTTGGAGGGGTCCTCAGGTGTGTCCACAGCTGTGAATTCAGGCCCAGTTCAAGGCCTGACTCAATAAATATTTGCTTTCAAACTTTCCAAAGAAACTTTAAAAATAAACCGTTGGGTAGTGGCCAAATATTAAAAATGGGTAAGCCTGGAGCTGCCATCAGCAGCTCCACAGCCCTGAGGCCAGCCAGAGCAATTCCACCCTTCCTGCACAAAGAGACCTCTGTGAGGTTGCTCACAGTACAGTGAGTGAGAAAAGAAGGCAGAAACACCCAGTGTCCAACAGTAGGAGACTGGGAACATAATTTCCATCGAGCCATACTGTGGAATATTATGCAGCCATGAAAAAGAATAAGGTCCATTTCTATGTGCTGACCTGAGAAGAAATCTCTAAACCATAGGATACCTGAAAAAAGCTGGCTGTAGATTAATTAAAGCATGGTTCCATTTATGAGAAAAGCACACAAAATAAAACATCTATGCAACTGCAGTGAAAAAGACCTAGGAAGGTCTTTTTACATCTCTAGCTTGGATCCCTCCCCTGAACTCTGGACTCGTGTATCCAATTGTCCACTCAGCATCTCCACTTGGATGTCTAACTGGCATCTTTAACTTGACATGTCCAAACCTGCACTCCTGACCCCACAAACCTGCTCTCCAGGCCCCGCAAACCTGCTCTCCCCAGAGTCTCCCTATCCCAGTTGCTGGTAGCTCCACCCTCCTAACTGATCAGACCCAAACCTTGGATTCAGCCTTGACTCCGCTTTGTTATCCTCACAACGAGCCCAGCAGCAAATCCTGCCATCTCGTTTCCCAGACAGAGGAAGCAATGGTGTTCTTTGCCCTGGCCAGAGCCCAGCTAGGTACTCCTTTCAGCTCTGGGCACCTCTCCTGATGGATGGGCATGGGACACTGACTATCACAAGAGTCACAGAGAAGGAATAATCACAGGAACAATGTTAACAGTTATCACTTCTTGAGCAATCCCACCAGGCCCAGGACCTGTCATGCTTCTAATCATTTATATCTCTCTTGACCCTGTGAAATGGAGGACCTATTATCACCATTTAACAAATGGGGCACAGAGAGGTTAACTGACTTTCCCAGAGTCACACAGCTAATAGGTAGGAGGGCAGGAATTCTAACCCAGTGTGTCCAACAAAAATCCAGAGGTGCCTGACAGAATGTCATGTTATGGATTCCATTCTTGACAGCAAAGCAGAGTGGAAAGAGATCATGAAAAAGAAGAATCAAGAAGTGGGGAAGGGGCTTGTCCTATCAGATATCAAACCACATTAGACAGCTATTTGTGGTGGTTCTCAACAGCGGGTGGAACTGCCCTCTTAGGGCATATTTGGAAACGATCGGGAAATTTTCCCCGATGACTGAGGGGGACGAGGGGAAGGTTCTACTGGCACTGAGTACTTAGGATTGGATCAGGGATCCTAAAGAACCTATAATGAGCAGGATAGTCCAGGCCCCAAAAAGAATCGTTCTACCCCCAAATACCAACAAGTCCCTGTTGAAAAAACAAGGAGATACAGTAATTAGTGTAGAATTAAAATAGTCAGAGGGGTAGACAAGGAGATCAATGAGACACAGCAGAGCTCCCAGAGATAGATCCATAAATACACGGGCACTTAAACATTAAACAGAGATGGTATTTCAAGTTAGCAAGAAAAGGATGGAGTATTTCACTAATGCTGCTGGGACAAGCTATCCATATAAACATGAAATTAGATTCTCTACCTCCTACCACATGCAAAGATAAAATTCCAGATAGATGAAAGACCTCAATGTGAAACATGAAAAAAAACCAACTTTAAAATTATTAGAAGGAAATATAGCATATCTTTATGACCTTCGGTGGGGAAGTTGTAAACAAAAGCAAATAAAGGGGAAAATGATGCTTTACTACATCAAAATTTTAAACTTCTGAATGAAAGACACAAAATTAAAAGAAAAGCAACACACTGGGAGAAAATATTTGCAACAAACATAACAAGGACTGAGATTCATATACATAAACCTCTTTAACAAATTAATGAGAAAAAGATAAGTGATGCGTAAAAAACTGGGCAAAGTATATGAAGAGGCATTTTGCAGAAGAGGAAATTCAGATGACCATTAAACATATAATGAAGCTCAGCCTCTCTGATAGTCGGGTGATGCTAATGAAGATGAGATGTTTCCTCCCAGCAGATTGGCAAAATTGAAGAGTGATAAATCAACTGATGGGGAGGTGCTGAGGAAATGGGAACTCAGATACATCACTAGCAGGAGTGCAAAGTGGCATAACCACCTCGGAGGGCAATTTGCAGTGTTTGTTAAAACAGAAAATCCTGCTTCCAGAGAAACATTAACACACATCTACAAGGAAGTTCATGGCAACACTGCTTAAGGTGAAGAACTGGAAACATCGAAATGTCCACCAGAAGGAGGATGGACAAAATGTGGTATCAACGTATAATGGAACACTGCTCAGCAGAAGAATGAATGAACTACAGATACACTTGAACTTGGATAGATGTCAAAAACACGGACAGTGAAAAAAGCAAAATGCAAAGATAATTCACTTATTATGACATAATTTATATAAGAAAATCATTCAAATAACACCCATGAGTTTGGGTCCATGAAAGTTCCCTCTAGTACCTGGAAAGACTTTCAGCATTTTCTCCCTCCCTCCTTCCCTCCCTTCCTTCCTTCCTCCTTCCTTCCTTCGCTCCCTCCCTCCCTCCCTTCTTCCCTTCCTTCCTTCCCTCCTTCTTTCCTTCTTTTATCCCTCCCTCCCTCCCTTCCCTTGACATGCTTGCCCTGTGCTGACAGGTGCTGGAGATGAGGACAAGGCCCCAGGGTGTATCCTTGCCATGATAAGCATCCCACCATGACCCCTGAGCCTGGCCCCAGACTAAACCCTCATCTCAGACCCCATGTCACATCATCTCTCGGGGGCTGTGACATGGACATGATCCTGCGTCTTGCTGGTTTCCCAGGCTGTTGAGAGCTTCACAGGAGCGTGTGGATGAGGCGGGCTTGTGTCTCATAAAGTGCACCAGCTGACACCAGAGTCACCGAGGAGAGCGGCTGGTGGTGCTAAGTTTCTTGCCTCCCTTCCTCCACCACCTCATCCTCCTCTGTTATCCCTGCATCTTTCCCTTCTTTCCTTCTTCATTTGCTTTAATGCCTTGAAGCCAGGGTAGGGTGTAGTGGGAGGGTGCAGCCAAATCTCTGGGCCCAGGAGCTAATGCCTTTTTTGTCTGGGCTGGGGAATTAGATCCCTAAGGCCGTAGGTGGCCATAAGAGCAGGTGGCCACCTCTTCCCAAAAGCCAAACAGGTGCCAAGGACAGCAGCCACGGTCACATCCAGGCCCTCAGATGGCCACAATAGGGCCCTGGAGAGAGGGTGGTGGAGGACGGACTAATTGGGCATGACGGCAGCCCTGTGGGTGTATTAAGCTTGGAGCTGTTAGGGTGGCTGGTGGAGGAACAGCCAGAGCTGGCCCAGCCACAGACCCCCCAGGGACACTTGGCTCTGGGGCTCGAGTCTGCTTGCCTGAAGGAATGTCCATCAGCTGGGGCTGCCAGGTGCTGCCCCAGCCTGGCTGCCTGTCCCGCTGGGTAGTAGCACTGGTGGTTCAGGGTGGCAGTTCTAGGCCCTTCTCTGTGAGTATCTTCTGATACTTGCTGTGCTGCCTGGAGCGGGGGAGCTTCTCTCCCTTCTCTGGGTCTAATTTCTACTAACAACTAACCTGTCAGCCCTTTCCTACCCACTGTCTCTTCTGATTCTCAAAACCACCCTGTAGGGCAGTGATTACAGCACTGTTTTGCTCTGCTAAAAATGGAGAAACAGGCCCAGAGAGGGTAAATGACTTATCTGAAGCCACACAGCTCACAGATGGCAGATCCAGGACTTGAGTTCTGGGCCTCTTTGACATCCAGTCCCTGTTAGTGACACGATGCCCTCCCTGGAGCCTAGGCCAGTGGTGAGGGGAGGGTGGTGGTACCATAGTCCTGGGAAAGGAAAGACACTAAAGGAAGCCAAACATCGTCTGAGCCCTGCTGCCGACCCTATGCCCCCAGCGGGCCACGTCCCTTCTCTGGGCTGGACCACATGACACCCAGAACCCTTTCCAGCCTTGCTGTTCAAGTGTGTGGGTTTCTAGTCTTCAAGGCTTTTTTCAGCTTTATCACTTTCTAGCTAAGTAACCTTGGGAAGTCTCTCCTCTCTGCTTATATAGCTGTAAAATAGAACCGGTGTGCTTGTGGGGGTTTGTCAAGTGCCCAGCACAGGGCCTGGCACGTAGTAGGTGCTCAGTAAATGGGCATCCCCTTCTTTTCCATACAATCCCTGAGCCTCACACCCTCTTTCAGATCTGGCTCAAATCTCACACCTTTAAGGAAACCCTGTAAGATTCTAAAAGCATATACTTAACAATCCCTTCTTGCCTTCCTCTGTGTGTAAGACTAAGGTCACCCCATCCACTCATCAGTTTACAAAGCCCAACTCCACCCATTAGCTTGTGCAGTGCTACCGACAACCTTCCTATTATGACTGCGAGAGGCTGGAGACAGAGTCCTCAGTTCACTTAAATTCTCTAGGATGCAGTTAGCTCACATCTAAAATGGGGATACATATTAGTACCTTTCCTGCAGTTTGATGTTTAGAAGTAAAACAGCGTAATACATTTAAGTCCTTAAAAGAGCGCTTGGTAGACAATAACATGGTCCCGAATCCTACCTCAGATATTGCTTGGATTTGATCAATGCCAAGGCCAAAGCCTCTGATGTCCCAACTGGGTTCCCAGAAATCCAGTCCTGGAAATGACTCATGAGAACTCTCTGAAGACAGAACCACGGACAGCATCCCCAAACACTGGGACAGGGCCAAACCCTCTGTCAGCACCACGGACAATACCCTGCCATCCACACCAGGGACAAGGCGACCGTATCGCATGCGCTCCAAACAGCCCAGTGCCAAGGTCAGCGACAAAATCCCCACCACCCATGCTGGGGTGGCAATGAAAGCCTCTGTTTTCCAGCTAGTTATCTGCTCCGGAATTTGTAAGGCCCAGGACAGGCTACTTCTTTTTCTATTTCCATTTGTAGTCATTTATGCCAATGGCCTGTTTTCCTGTTTCTCACCCAGTGATTGGGGTACCTCAGGAAGGCTTTCTAGAGGTATTCGACTGGGAAAATCCATCTCCCTAGGCCAGGAGAGCCTCCCAAGCCTTTCCTTTTTTTCACTCCTGGCCTCATTTCAGACACAAGTAGCGATGGCCACCAGGCAGAGTGTCATGGCCAAGGGTGGCAGCAAGGGCCAGGCCCATTGCCACCTCATCTCAAGGGCTGGGCTCGTTGCTCTCCTCTCAAGATACTGAATAAAGAGGAAAAGCACTTCTGAGTGGAATGGATCCCACTCCATCACTCATCTCTGAGGCCACCTTCTATTGGCTCCTTGTCCATTTGATGACGGCTAGATTCCTGCCCTACCCGCCTCCATCTCTGACCTCACAGGCCACCTGCATGGTCTCAGAGCAAGCATCGTGAGCTGCCTTGGGCCCTTCTTCAAAGATCTGCAGGGTTTCAGTTCAGCAGGGACCCAAGGAAAGCCAGAAACTCAGTCCTTCTGAGAAAGCAGAAGGGGAAGATGAGGCCACAAAAGAATACCAGTGCCCTCCTCTGATAAACGGGAAGAAGGCCACCTTCTCAGAGTTGTGATAAAATGAGGTGGTGTGTCCAACACTGAGCCTGGCGTACAATAGGGGCTTAGTAAATGTCCATTCCCCCTTCCCAAGAAGGAAAATATAATGATGGTAATGATGATCACTACCAATATTGAGTGCCTACTACATGCCGGGTGCTGGGTCAAGGTCACCAGAGGCAGGAAAGGCAAGGATTATTATATCTATTTTGTTGATAAGGAAACCAAGGCTCAAAGAGGTCAAGAAATCTGCCGAAGGTCACATAACCAACCAAATGACAGAACCAGATCTCCACCCTCAAACTCCAGGCTGCTTCCCCCTACCTCCAGGAGATCTCTGATAACTACAGTCATACTTCTCACCTGGGGGACCCAGCACAGCCCATTTGCTACTTGCCCACATACAATGTTGGAAGCTCCATGCCCAGCTACTTGGCTGTTGTCAAGCTGCTGGGCCCAGATACTGGAGCCGGTGAGGATGGAAGCAGAACCCAAACCCCTTGCCCTCTCAGGCCCCCAGGAGATTTCAAGGGGCTCAGATGCAGTCCCCTCCCCACCCCCTCCTAACATGGCAAGCTGGCACTAGCCCACCTGCCTATGTATTGCCTACATACCCAGCATCACTGAGATCCCACATAGGGCCCCTCACACTTGTCATACAGATGAGAACACTGAGGCCCAAGGAGGGGACTGGGCTTAACTCCAGGATACATGAACAGATGTGATCTCAGGACTCCAGACTCCTTCTCCAGTGCTCTTGACCCTAGACTGTGGGCTCAGTGGGGGCAGGATCCACAACACTCTTGTCCACTGCTAGGTCCCCAGCACCCACCTCAAGGCCTGGCCTGCAGCAATTTTCTTTCCCCACTTCTTCTGTGGGGAGGGGCAATGTGTCACCCACTTTCTCTATCCAACCCAAAGAGCCTTGCACACAGTAGGCCCCTAATGAGTATTTCTTAAATTATTTCATTCATTCAGCACTCTTTATTAAGTGCTTAATGTGTGTCAGGCACTGTTCTAGGCGGTGGGACCACAGCAGTAAGAAAAAACAGACATAAGTAAATGGACATTCCAATCCTCCTGTGACACTGATTGGACTGGAGTGAATCTGCCTGTTTCCTTGCCTGTTTTCCCTACTCTTTGTGGAAAGGGCAGACACTGTCCCTGTCATGTCTCCAGGACTGTATACGGTGCCCAGAATAGGATATATGCTTGCTGAATCAATGAATGAGTGAATGAATACAGTAGAGCAGTATAATAAAGGAAGCCACCATATACTGAGAGGGTGCTCTATTCCAGGTGCTAAATATTTTATACACATTAATAATCTCACAGAATCTTCCCAACAGCCTCTGTGAGGTGGGCACATTAAAGTGGATCCTGCTAGCTATCTTGCTAGCCGTTGTTACTTTTTGCCTAATTAGCAGAAGTCCAGTTAGAAATATTCACTTCACCAGCTGCCCTTGCAGCAAGGATGGCCATGTGACCACATCTGATAAATGAGATGTAGTCAAAAGTCCACTGAGTGGGTCTTCTAGGAAATCTATTGTTTTCCAGATTTTAAGAAGGGCAGATTCAGAAAGCATGCAGTCTTTATTTCCTTTGTTCCATCTGGAATTCAGATGCATCTGGAGGTGGAGCAGCCACGAGAACAAAAGACACACACTAAGGATGACAGAGGCCTGGGCCCTTGATCACTTGCTTGACGTGCTGCACTGGCCCTGGCCTGCCTCTGGGATCCTTGTTACATGAGAATAATCTCCTGGGTGTTTGTATCACTGTTATTTTCTTTTTTTCTTCTGTTAAATGCAGCCAAATTCAATTCCAATTGATTCAGTATTATAACAAGTGAGGCTCAGAGAAGTCAAGTGATTTTCCTAAAGTCACACAGCAGGTAAACAGATCTGGAATTGGCCTCTAGGTCTAGTGCAGGTAAGTGCCTCAGCCTGTGCCCACTCCCTCATCTGTATGCTGTCAGTCCCAGGCCTGATACCCCACACCCAGCACTTGGCTCTCCTCTAAGATTCTTCCTGACCACTCTGGTGTCTGGCTTTAAGTTCCCCCATGTCTCCTCTCTCACCTGACTTCACCTCCCAAGTACACCCAGGTGCAGATCCTCCCTTGCAAACGTTCCTGTCTCAAGTCCCAGGATTCTGCTCATCTCCTGACCCCAGTGAAGTGCTCTCTCCCTCCTCTTTGCTCACCCACCTCTACCTGGCTCAGAACAGTGCGCATAGCAGGCTGTCAGTCAATCTTTGCAGACGCGTGTCCTGGTTCCCATCCCTTCCCCACCGGGCTCCTGCACCCGCCACCAGAATGACCGTCCGCAAGAGCAGTTCTGACTGGACCTGGTATCCAAGGCCTCCAGGATCTAGCTCCTGCCTCCTTCCCAACATTCCCTCTGCCCCCTGTCCTTTTACCCTGACCAGCATTTGCAGGGTCAGCTCCAACTTCAGATCACAGAGAAGCCCCCTCTGCCCACCCTGCCTCAAGTAGGTACCCACCACCACCAGCCCATGCCACCTCCTCTCTCAGCCCCTTGGTCAATTTGAGCACAACCTACAATCTTGTTAGTTTGCTGTTTGCCATCTACAACCTCCCCCCATCCCCACGAGAACCAGAGCTTCTTGAGGGCAGGAAGCAGGCCCATCTTTTCCACCCGTTTCCCCATGTCTGGCATGAGGCCCAGTATTCAGGCTCAATCAGGAGGTGCTGAATGGAGCTCAGACTTGCTTCCCACGCCTTCCCGCCTCCCCCCTTCTACTCCAGCCGAACAGCACTACTCAGGCTTCCTGAACCCTCCTATTGCTGTCAATGCCCAGAGCTTCCCCCCAACTCCGCCTCCAGCCAGGACTTCCTCTCCCTTCCGTCCATCAAAACCAAGCTGTTCTGTGTCTCATGTCCTCAGGATGTTGCTTATATCTCAGCACCAACAGAATTCAAGCAGATGGGCATTCCAGACTCCAGCGGGGGTGAATGAAACTTTGGGACAGAGAGCGTGTGTGCGTGCGTGTGTGTTTGTGTGTGTATGTGCATACGTGCTGGAGTGTCTGGCCACCTACACTCTACCCTGGATGTGGCAGCCTCTGTATGTTCCTTTTCTTGCATTTCTGCCTCTGGTCACCACTACTGGAGCTCATTTTGAAACGCTCCGATATTCCCTAGGTAGCTGCCACTGTAAGAAAGAAGAATAGAAAAACAGCAATATTTACTAAGCCTTTACTATGTGCCAGGCATTGTTCTAGGCCAAATAATAATGATGACGATGATGATGATGATAACGATGATGATGACAGCAGTTAGTGTTTGTTGAGCGCTTAGCACGAGTCTGACCCCATCCTAAGGGCATTTACTCAGACAGATGCTATTATTATCCGCATTTTACAGATGAAGAAAAAGAGGTTCAGAGAGGTGGAGCCACCTGTCCAAGGTCACAGACACATAAGTAGTCTTCTTTTTCTTTCTTTCTTTCTTTTTTTTTTTGGCCACGCCGCAAGGCATGCGGATCTTAGTTCCCTGATCAGGGATCAGACCCGTGCCCCCTGCAGCAGAAGCACAGAGTCTTAACCACTGGACCGCCAGGGAAGCCCCTAAGTAGTCTTGAGTTCGGTTCTCTCTAAACCAAAACCTGCTCCTCTGCGAGGCTGATCTGGCAACACCCAGGGGCCTTGGCGTAGGGGAGGACGTACTGCTTCCACTTGCAAACTATTGCTGCCTCTGAATGCAAAGCTGGAAGCCACCCTTCCTGACCTGGGGCTCTCCGGTGGGGAGAGCTGGGCTGGTAAGACTTACCCTAATCTGCAAAGCTGTAGAACAATGCTCTAGCCCCCGCCAAGGGCCAGGCCTGAGGAGACGTGGGGTGGACGGACGTCAATGAGCCTGGGCTCCACCTCCCCGGTTAAGGCTGAAGATTCTCCCAACAGCCAGGGCCAAATTTATCTGCCAGTCCCCTGAAGAGCTGATTCCAGCGTCTGTCTGGTCTGTCTGGAAATGTCAGCCCGTGTGGTTGCAGGAACGTGGGGAGCGTTTTCCTCTAAATAGCAGGAAGCATATGGGAGGCGGATGGTGCCCGCCGCCCCAACCTGCCAACTCTCGCTCAAGCAGGAACTAAAAGGGGCCCAGAAGGGTCTGGAATTCCTACCATCTCCAGGGGGGTGGGGGGAGGGGAGGAGCTGGAGACAGACAGTGGCAAGGAGAAGGCCAGAGACTGGGTCCTGAAGGGTGGGCGGGCGGGAGCATCTGACCCACATACAGCAAGTTGAGGTCCTCAGAGGGAAGTGACACACCCAGGAATTTAGTAAAATATCAACAATGATGAAAACCACTCACAGAGCACTTGCTCTGCCAAATCTGGGTTAGGCACTCTATTTGGATGATTTCACTTAAACTTTACAATCAACTCGAAGACAGGGGCTGCTATTTTCCCTATATTACAGATGAGAAAACTGAGGCTCAGAGAAGAAAAAACATGATGTCAAAGACTCTCTGGACTAGAAAGGACCTTCCAGATTCTCAGCAGAATTACAAATACTCTATAGACATTTTAGTCAAGTTGTGATGCAGCTGATGCTTGAATACTCCCAGTGATGGGGAGTTCATTATCACCAAGTTAGCCCATCTGCAGAGAATTCTTTGTATCCAAATGGTTTTCCTAGCCTTAGCTGGAATCTCCTTCCCCGGAGCTTTTCCCCTGGGTCTGAGTGCCAGACCCTGACCCTGCCTTCCCCCACAGAGAGAGAAAGGCAGGGAGCAAGGCCCCCTCAAGGTCTCTGGTTTCCCCTCTGCAGGTGACACACCCCAGTTCCCTTGCCCACCTCTGCACCTGTGACCGTGATAACCAGAGCAGCCCCCAGTCACCAGCACTTAATGTGTGCCAGGTTCTGTGCAAAGCCTACCCCTCCCACATCCTCCTCTGACCCTCCCCACAATTCCTGGGGAGGTACTATCATCACCCCATTTTACGGAGAAGCAAAATGAGGCTCCATGGGGGGAAGGGACTTACCTCAGTCATTTAGCGGGTACATGGGGACCCTGCAGGCCTCACTGGGCTGCTGCTCTAAGTCTCATGAAAGCGGAAGAGGTCCCTGCTGGCCCCACCTGGGGACCCTCTCACTGACACTGAGCCAGCCTTTGCCAGGATTTCCCTCAAAACTGGTCCACAGGGCCCCCAAGCCCACACCACCCCTCTCCCAGGATCGAACTCAACCCTCCCTCTCCCCTTCTGCAGCACCCACTAAGTCCCCAAGTCCTGTTAAGCCTCCTTGCTAAGCACCCTTCTGAGCCATTCCCATGGTCCTGCCCTGCCTCTTGTCACCCCCAACTGTCACCAGCCCAATGTGCCGGTTTTTCTAACACCCAAACCTGCCCTGCCCTTGGCTCCCTTCTACTCCAAGGATCAAATGCAAACTCCCTGGCCCAACAGTTCAGGCCTTCTAAGCTTTGGCCTGGGCTGACCTCTCCAGCCCTTTCTCCCCCCAACCCCTCATGCCCGGTGGCCTAAATGCTTAGCAGGAAGCAGGCGAAATCTTTGCATAGCCCAGTTCCTCTACCTGGTGTAACCTTCCCAGTTGTTTCTTGTGAAGAACCCCTATTCATCCTTCAAGACTCTGCTCAGAGGGACAGAATCAATTGCTCTGGCCCCAGAGATCCCCAAGTGATCAGCACCTCCCTCTGATCTGCCATGTGTCACCTGCCATCTGTGATGGAGGCGCCTCTCTCCTCGGCTGAACTGTGAACTCCCCCCAGGCAGGGCTGCTCTAATGCATCTTTGTAGCCTGGTGTCTAGGACAGCGCCTGGCACATGGCAGGTGCTAATAAATATCTGTGGAGTGTGAGAATGAATGATTAAGTGGGGACTGTGGGACGCAATGAAGTATTAGAGACGACCCATAAAACATGGCTCATGTGTATCACAGCTTTGATGTATCAGGAACAAAAAATGCTGCTGTCAAAATAAACAGACACAAAAATTTTGGTAAATGAAGATTTTGCTGGCTGCCTCCGAATTTAGAAGGGTATCAGGGGACGATCTGAGGTAGCTGGAGCTTCCAAGAAAAAAGCTGTCCAGGTAGATGAAGTAACCAGGGCTCACCTGAAAGATGGTAGGAGGGCCCTGGAGGGGGCAGGGGTGGAAGAGACAAGGTCCATGTCCCAGACCTGCCTCTAACTTGCTCTGTGTTTTTGTATAAGTGGCTTGGCCTCTCTGAGCCTAGTTTCTTGTTTGTAAAATGCAAAGGACATTTGGAGAACTGCTGAGGCAGATGTGTGTCCAAAGGCCTAAACACTACTCTGCTGTCGGGCTGATGTGACACTTTCTGCCTGTCCCTCTTCAAGCTCCCAGCAGGCTGTGCAGACACTCAGGGCTCCATGGCTTTGGAACCCTCTGGCCTGAAAATGCAGGCCCCTGGCAGCCCTCCCAGCAGGTCATTCGGGAGAAAGACCTCAGTGGCAGGTAGGTGGGCAGTGTTCCGGGTGTGCCTCAGGCAATGGCAGGATTGTGGACTTCATCCTGTGCAGGGGTTTTCTAACTAGAGGTGGAGGGAACAGAGAGTGAGCTCCCCATCTCTGGGGGTATGCAAGCAGTGGCTGGATACATCGGGACAGGAATTCTGACCCAGGGTGGGTAGGAATTTAGACCAGTAGATATCTAAGGCCCCCTCTTAAGGGGCCACTGGGTCTCTTCTCTCCTTCCCCACATGGAGCCTCAACCTGACCCCTCCACGGTTGTACTCTCAGCACCAGCCATATTGAGCTTGCTGACACTTCCCTCCTTCCACAACATCCTTCAAAGACTCCCCACTGCCTTCAGGATCAAGGCCAAGCTCTTATCCTGGCATTCAAAGCCCCTGTGATCAGGGCCTGCTGCTGCTCATCCACTGGTTGTTCTCCCACCACATGTGCCTCTATGTGCCTCATTGTTTCTTCCACCTACAATGTTCTTCCTCTACTCTTGGCTACTCAGCTTAGGTGTCACCTCTTCCAGGAAGCCTTCTTTGCTCCCATGCTAGCCCTTGTGTTCCCTCAGCCCCGGTATGCACACCCACATTCCAGATGAATCATCCGTGGGCTCCTCCCACTCCTCCAAAGACTACAAGACCTTTGGAGGCCAGGACGGCTCCCCTCCCCTGCCCTCCACTGGGCCCAGAGTGGAGTCTGACACAGAGAGAGCCGATGTCTCCTGAGCTGAACTGGCACTTCAGAGATTCTGACATTCTGATTCCAAGAGAGTCTAAAGCTGCCTCAGGGAGCTTCTGATTGTAAGGTCTGGGATCAGGACTCCTTTCAATAGTTGTATTGTTTTTTTCTGATTATGAAAGTTACACATCTTGGGAAATTCAGATAAGTACAGGAGGGGGAATTTGCTGTGTTTGGCTATTGTTGGGTCTACTTTAGGCCACAGCCCTATATTTTCTCTGGGGAAGCTACTCTTCCCCACTCTCCACTGGTAAAGTTCTGGGTGTCAACTCCACCTCCAGCTGTGGGGTGGTACATAGGCCCAGGCTGCCAATCAGAGCACTTGATTAAGGAACGGGCGTGTCCATAAATTTGACCAATCAATGCCAAGACTCTGTTCTGGGACTTGTGTCTGAGCTATCTGGGAAGAAGTCTTGCATATTCCTCTGGACAGGCATCTTATCACCTGTATGAGAAAGGCCTATGAGAACATAGGAACAACCCAGAGAAAGCAGAGTTGAGAAATAGTGACTAAAAATCAGGTCCTGGGGGGACTTCCCTGGTGGTCCGGTGGTTAAGAATCCTCCTTCCAACGCAGGGGACTCGGGTTCGATTCCTGGTCCGGGAACTAAGATCCCACATGCCATGCGTGGGGCAACTAATCCCGCGCACCACAGCTACTGAGCCTGCGCGCCACAGCTACTGAGCCCGCATGCCTCAACTAGAGAGCCCGTGTGCCGCAAACTACAGAACCCATGCGCTCTGGAGCCTGCACACCGCAAATGAAAGATCCCGCATGCCACAACGAAGATCCCGCGTGCCGCAACTAAGACCCGACGCAGCCAAAAATAAAATAAAATAAATAAATAAAAATAGAAAAAAAAAAGTGTGTTAAAAAAAATAATAAAAATCAGGTCCTGGGGACTTCCCTGGCGGTCCAGTGGTTAAGACTCCGTGCTTCCACTGCAGGGGGCATGGGTTTGATCCCTGGTCGGGGAACTAAGATCCTGCATGCCACATGGTGAGGCCAAAATAATAATAATACTAATACTACTACTACTAATAATAAATTTTTTAACAAAACAGTGGTAGAAAAAAAATCAGGTCCTGGTGACAAGGTCTGAGCCCCTGGATCCAGCTGAGCCTAAAGCTGGACTTGCCTCTGGATTTTACATTCACAAGCCAATAAATTCCATTTTTGTTTAAACGAGTCTGGGTTGGGTTTTCTGTCACTTGTACCTGAAAAGTACCTGAATGATACAAGCAAAAATAAAAATAGAGCTTGTCCATATCTCACCATCCAGAAGAAAATGCTACGAACAGTATAATGGGCAGGAGCATGCATGTATTTATATATACATTTCCTAACAAAAATGAGATCATACAACATACACCATTTTATAACCTGTTTTTCCCTCAACAATGCACCACGGACATGTTTCCATGTCAACAAGAATAGATCTACAGCACTGTCTCCACTGCCGCTGAGAACACCATTGTCTGGCTGGACCGTAATTTATTTAACCATCTCTTGCTGATAGATAATTGGGTAGTTTCTAATTTATCACTGTCTTCAAAAAAGGTGCAGTGAACTTACTTGTAAAACGCGTATGTTTGCTCTTGCTGGATTATTTATGACTAAGATTCCGTGATTGCAAGAGTCTGACTTCACTAGTATAAGTTTCTCTGCTTGAGATTTAAGATTCTCTGAGTGTCTGTAAGGTAGCATCTGTCTTCCCAGGCAGGGTAAATGGTTATCAAAAAAAGCAAATCCAGGGTGTCTCCATAACAGTGTCTCTGGCGAGAGTGCTTATTGGAAGACGCAAGTGAGTTGGTGGGAATGTAGCTGGGGCTTGGGGACGGAGGCGGGGGGTGGTGCTGGGCTGTGGTCCAGCCAGACATGTGCACCCCGTTAAGCTGCCCACCTCCCTGGGCCTCATCCCCAACTGGGTCTGACTCTCAGTAACGAGCGGAAAGGTGAGTCTGGGGGACCAGTTGGCACTGAGGGTCCTGGCAGGACGTGACAAGCACGCAGTAGGTAGGTGTCACCTCTGGAGGTCACAGTGGTGAAAGCAGCCGCCACCAGTGATGCAACAATGGGACTGTTCCAGCCCTCTACGTGTTTTAACTCAGTAAAGCACCACAACCACCCTCTGATGCTGTTCTGTGTCACTCAGGCCCCCTTCCCCCTTCATCTTTATCACGTCACCATTAATTTCCTTCGAAGCACCGATGAAGTCGCTGCGTATTCAGTTTATTTGCTGGGGTGTTTGTATAATATCTGTCCCTCCCTAAGGCTGTGTGCTCTGCAAGGGGCACAGACTACCAGGGACTAGCACTCAATAAATGTCCCGGGAATGCAGCAATGCCTCTGGGGCTGGTGCCGTCTGCAGAGCAGGCGCCTCTGCTTTGGGGCTTGGAGATACCCTCTGCCGTGCCACCCTCCAGGCCATGTTCCCAGCACCAGTTTGGGGACCCACAGGTCTGTCTTAGAACTTGACTCCAGTCATGGGCTGCTTGGAGCCTCCGTGCCAGGTGCCTGCCGGGCCGGGACCCCAGCCCCAAGCAGTGCTTGCTGCACACACAGGACACAGGGCCCTGGAGACAGCAGAGCTGGTGGAGCAGCTCCACTCCTCACTGGCTGTGTGGACTTGGGCCAGTCATCTCCTCTCTGGAGGCCTCAGTCCCCTCATCTATAAAATGGGGCCAATACCATTGACCTCTCGGGGTTGTTCTAAAGACTAAGAAAGATAATGGACGTACTTAGCACACAGTGGGTCCTCAGGACATGGCAGTTCGGCCCCACGTGCAGTTAGTTCAGAGGTTGGGTCTGACCCTGTCTCACCTGGATGATCTCTTTTTACCTTGAGTGATCCCTGGGTGAGCCCTGGCCTCCTCCCCTGGCCTGTCCCTAGGGAGGTCCCATTCCTATCCGTCAACACATTAGATGGCTAAATGCTCTGCTCTGACCCCTTGCCACACTCTCAGATGCTTCATGTATTGCCTACGGCCACAGACACCTGCCTGGCCTCCCAAGCCTTAAGAACGCAATGGCAGCGACACACATCGGAGGGACAAATGGAGGATCCCTCGCCCTTTGGGGGTAACTTCCTGGCCCCCAATCTCGAACATGGGACAGTGATGCCGGCCTGAGTCAGTCTGTCCTGTTTCTCATCCCATCTCTCCCACCTGAGCGCTCTTCGACAACATGATAAATAACTCTACCCCTCTAGCCTCACTTTCCCCCTCTGTAAAATGGGTAGAATAATAGACTCTGAGAATTCAATGAAATAAGGTAAAATGTTTTGCAAAGAGCCTGGCATTTAGTAAGTGCTCAAGAAGTATTAACTATTATTGTTATCACTGCTCTTTAGCCTTTCTACTGTGAAACCTAATTCATAGAGAAAAGTAGACAAAACAAAAACGTTTACTGCAATAAATGATCACAAAACCACCTGGGTCAATGAATAGAACACCGCTTACCCCTCAGAAACCCCTCCTGCCCCACTCTCAATCCTTATATCCTCTTTTCTTCACAAAGGTAATCCTTTTCCAGACTTTTATGGTGCTGTTACCATTATTAATAATAAAAAGCAAATGAAAAGAAAGAATGTGTGGCTACTCTGTCCCTACCCAGCCAGGCTCCCGGACCCCTGGCTGCCTCTGCCCTGGGCACGGAGACTCCCTATCCAATTTCCCAACTTCGACTTTGCCTGTTCTTTAAATAACCAGCTCGTTAGCAAAATACCAGCAGTAACACCTCCCTCGCTGCCGCCCGGTCCTCCATCTTTCGGCGCAGTGCTGACGGCTGCGCTCCCAGCTTGTGCCAAGGAATCCCATTCTCCGTCACTGGGCCACACATGCCAGCGGCTGCCAGCTACGCTGTGTTCTTGGAGGCCACGATCCTGCCCCTCCGGCCAGGCCTGGCTGGTGCGGGGCAGGGCAGGGAGGTGGGCAGAGAGTGGCGGTAATTTTCTGGAAGGACTAGAGTGTTGCCGGGTGAGCCCTCTCCCCCAGGTCCATGCCTCGGTCTCCCCATCGACCTCCCACAGGGTCACTAGGAGCTTAACTGAGATGATGAAGAAAATGAAGCATTAGCACAGTGCCAGGCACATAGTAACTGCTCACGAAATGGCCGCTGTCATTCAGGTTGCTCCTGTCACATACTTAGTCCCTAGGGAGGGCATGCAGGGCCTAGGGCACCACCAGGACTATCTGCATATGATTAAATCCCACAGACACAGCTCTCAGACCAGGTGGCCTTATCACGTCTTTTCCTGCGACAGCTCTTCCGCCAAATGTAACAGCTGTGTGTAGCCACTACAACAGCCCAGGCCAGATCGGGGGAGCTGGGCTGGGGGCAGCTAATTAATAGGGCCCCTTTCACAGTTATTAGTACTAAGAAGGGGGCACCGGACGAGTGTGCAGCTCTTGCTCCTGAAGAAGCACTTCTATATACCTTATCTACAGCGAACTTACCGGGTTTTTATTATCCTATGACATTGGTATACTATCCATATTTACGAGTCTTTTCCCTTCTCATAACCATCCCATTAGGGAGGTTGATCAGTTGTTGGCAGACGAGAGAATGGGGACCAGAGGGGCTGGCCGCCTTGCTGAAGGCTTGAGTGGACTGCCAGCTCTCTGGGGTCAGCAGGGACCAGCGGCTGGCCCAAAGGCCAGTGGGCTCTTGGGTCCTGCTAGTGTCTGGGTGGAGGGAGGTGAGAGAGCCTTCCTCCTCTCCCTTTCTCCTTCCTCCCACATAGATTTACTGTATACCAACTACGTGCCAGGCACAGCTGCTGGCTGTCTGGTAGGGAATGAAGCAGTGTTTCCTGACCCTTGGGTTGCTGAGGCCAGACTAGGCGGTAGATCTTAAACCAACAACCTCATGTAGCGCTGAGTGGTGGCTGGGTGACCTTGGGCGAGCCCCTTGAGCTCCCTTTTTTTTTTTTTTGGCTGTGTCGGGTCTTAGCTGTGGTATGTGGGAAATTCACTGGCGGCGCATGGGCTTCTCTCTAGTTGTGATGTGCGGGTTCCAGAGCGCATGGGCTTTGTAGTTTGCGGCACGTGGGCTCTCTAGTTGAGGCGTGCCAGCTCAGTAGTTGTGGTGCGCAGGCTCAGTTGTCCCACGGCATGTGGGATCTTACTTAGTTCCCCGACCAGGAACCTGCATCCCCTGCATTGGAAGGCGGATTCTTTACCACTGGACCACCAGGGAAGTCCCCCCATGAGCTCCTTTGAGCCTCGGTTTCCTCATCTGTGAACTAGTCACACCTGCACAACCTGGGGAGGTGGTAAGAGAATAAGATGCAGGAAAGTGGTGCCCGGCGCTGTGGCTGGCGCTGAGTGGGGGCACCCTGTTGGGATCATTGTTGTGGGAAGGATGATCAGAGATGCTGCAGGGCCGGGCCCCTCATCCATGTTGGGGTCAGGCATGGTGGGGACAGGAGGGTTGACAGTGGAACAAGCTGGAGGGGCAGGAACAACAGGGCTCCCCAAGATTCAGGAACTCTGATGGCCTCACCTCAGCCCCCGCCCCCGGGGTCTCATAAGCTCCATGGCTTCGGGCCTGGCCCGACGTTCCCCTTCCCTTCCTGAGCCCGTGTCACCAACCCCCCAGCCCTTTGGGTGTGGTAAGAGCTGGCCTTTGAGATGGATAGAGCTGGGCTTTCTGTGCATCCTCAGGCAGGTGGTTTCTCCTCTCTGAGGGTGTTTCCTCTGTAAAATGGGCGCAATCATTGTGTCCAACTTCTGGGTTGTCAGGAGGACTGGATGAGACAAGTGGTTAAACTATAAATTGAGCCCAGACGTATAAAAGCTCTCACTGAGGTCCCTTCACCAGCATGTGGGTGCCGCTGGGTGGGAAGGCTGGACATTTCCCAACTGGGCCGAGCACGGGTCTGCGGATGAGCAGCCCTGATTCCGTGTGCCCAGGCTGCAGACACAGTTACTTACCAACCCCGGAGCTACGTGCGGAGGGGAAATGGGAACCAGTCGGGAAGCAGCAGGCGTCACCTCGGGAGCGGGTGCTGGGCCGAGGGCTGGCACACACATCCCTCCGGGCGCTTGATCAGAGGTGCTGGAGGGAAGCAACGTGGGACGGGGCCCTCCAGTACCTGGAATGACCAGGTTCTGGCCACCAGGCCCCTGGCAGTGGGGAGGCACGGGTGCCTGCAAGAATGAAGGAGAACGTCAATTAGGAGGTGGCCGGGGATAATCCCTCCACCCTGAGACCCCTGGACTGGCCCTGGGGACGTTGGGGAGGGGGACACCATGGAGCAATCATCATAGAAACCCAAGTGTTTGTACAACACTACATTTTCCAAAGCACTCTGGCATCCCGGCTCACGAGGGCCCCTACATTGTTTTTCAGAGGGGTATTTGCATGTCATGCATATTTACAATGATTTCCCCACCACCCACAGAATCCCCACAGCAGCTGGGAAGCTGGGGTTCCAAAGGCTCAGATCCTACCCATCTTGCTTCTCCCTCTTTTTCCCTGGATGGGGGCGGTCAGGAAAGGGGCCAGAGTCACACAGTCCCGAGTTCGAACCCCAGTTGAGCCCTGACTCTCCCGGCGACACTGGGCAGGCAGCTGCCCCTTTCTGAGCCTCAGTTTCCCTGCTTGTCAAATGGAAATAAGAGTACCACCTCTGAGGTCTCCTGTGAGGATTAAGAAGATAATGCAGGTAGAATACCTGGCACAGAGTATGTGCCTGAAAAAGACCCTTCAAGGAGGCTCGGTCCCTGTCCCCTGCACTCAGAGCAGGAGGCACTGCATCACCACCCCCGACCTCCTACATCACAGGTCTCGTCTCGTCCGAGAGGCACAGGGAAGCCAGGTGTCCCTCTCCACCCACCTCTGCTGAACAGGTGCTGCTGCTCCTGCTTGGATCTTTAAATCAGCAGGAACCAGGCCCTCCTGGGAGAAGAAAAAGGCCCCCCCATTCCACACCCCCACTCCCAGGAGCCTCTTGGTTGCTTTGGAGGCCTCAGTGGAAGCCCCCATCCTTGCTCTCTCATTCTACAGGTGGAGAAACGGAGACACAGGGGTCATCTAGCTGATTTGGGGACACACAATCCAAGTGGTTGGGCTGGGATCTGAACTCAGGCTTTCCCCCTCACCCCCGGGAGAAGAAGTCCAGGGGTCAGTTCACAGTAGGAATACGGAGAAAGGGGCAGTGGATGATGGGGGAGGTTCATCTTTTTCTCCTGGTTACACCAGGGCCCTGGAAAGCCCTCATAATCTCTAACTTCTCTATATCTGCACCTCCTTTGACCTCATTGTCTCCTCACAGCGCTACAATGTTATCCGTATCTTTCAAAAGGAGAAACTGAGGCTCAGAGAACTTCAGTAATTACCCACACTGAGGAAGAGTCAGGGCATCTGATTCCAAGACCTGGTACTTAACCCCAGTGTGGCCCTGCTTCCCCAGGTGGGGAAATCTCCAACCCAGAAAAACAGGCATAACCGTCTGGATGAAAAGTGTTTAAATAGAAGGAAAAGAAAACACTGACTTCCAAAACATTCTGAATTAGCAGACACAAATTCTTAAAAGATTCCAAGATGCACCATGGGGCGTGAAAATTGCCAGTACATGAAAATTCAGTGCTTGGGAGGATGTGTGCCTGACCAAGTTGTCACTTTTAGCCAAAATCAGTGGGAGCCCAAAGCGGAAGGAAGAGAGGTGACGGCAGAGGGAGGCATGCTGTGCAGGGCAGTGGGGCAAGGGGTCCCAAGACCTGCCCTGGAGTCTGTCCAACTTCCTTGCTGAGGGACCAGAGCAAGTCTCCTCCTGACTGCCCACTTTACAACAGGTGGGAGAAGCCTACAAGACAGTCTCTTAGGTTCTTGCCAGCTCTGATGGTGATTAAGATTTGGGGACTTCCAACAGGGATGAACCTCGAGAACATTATGTTAAGTGAAAGAAGCCAGTCACAAAGGACCACATAGGGTATGATTTCACTCATATGAAATGTCCAGAACAGGGAACTCTGTGGGGACAGGAAGTAGACGAGTGGTTGCCGGTGGGGGTTTGGGAGCAGGTGAAAGCTAAGGGGTTCGTGGTTTCTTTTTGGGATAATGAAAATGTTCTAAAATGGATTGCAGTGATGGATGCACAGTTTTGTGAATATACTAAAAGCCATTGAATGGTACACTTTAAATGGGTACAGTATATGTACAGTATATGAATTCTATCTAGATTTGTACAGTCTATGAATTCTATCTCAATAAAGCTGTTAGAATAATCCAACACTAAAAGAAAGATTCTGCAACTTCCCAATGGACAGCTGTCCTCTGGGAGCCTGTGATTCCCTTGGGGTTCTTCCACTATGGCCTGGGAAATCAGGGAGTATTTTCGCAAGAATCCCCCAACACCCCTACAGACCCTCTGTCCCAGAGGCCTTTGCATTTGACATTTGCCTCCTCCAGGAAGCCCTCCCTGACCTTCCAGCCAGTCCAAGTCCCCAGTTACTGGCTCCTAGGGCTCCCTCAGTTTCTCGCCACTTATCATGCTGATGTGAGGAAATCATTTCCATGATCATTGGATGACACTGCCTTCTCCATCAGACTGGGAGCTCCATGAGGGCAGGGCCATCATCATTGGTCATCATTGTCAACGCTCAGCGCAGTGCCTACCACACAGAAGGTGCTCCAGAAATGTTTGCTGATTGAATGAATGGACCAAAATTCCAAACCCTATAATGCGACTTGGCTTCCCGTCCTGGCTTCACCTCATTCTGGCTGAGTGATCCTGAGCAAATCACATAACCTCTGAGAGTTTCAACACCTACTGCAGAGAGTAGCCAGGGCATTAAAAGGGATAACGGACATGGAAAGTACTTTATGAAGCGGCTTCCCCACAGCTGCCCCCATCGCAGTCAATGGAACCCCCTCCTACCAGCCACTCAGGCTCAAGCCCTGCAGTCATCCTTGATGCCTCTCTTTCCCTCACCCTCTACAGCCAAGCCATCAGCAGCTCCTACTGAAGCCACCTTCACGACGTATCAAGAAGCTGGTGCACCACCTGCATGTTACCACTGCTGTGGACTGAGCCATCATCACCTCTTGCCTGGATTAGTCACGTCCTCTCTTGTCTCCTGCTTCTGCCCCTTGCTCCGGACACAGAAGCCAGAGGAATCAGGCTAGAACACAAGTCAGAGCCTGCCCCTCCTCTGCTCTAAACCCTCCCCTCCATGGCCTCACTTCACCTCAAGTAAAAGCTGACAGCCCTACAGATGCCATGGGTGGTCCCTCCACCACATCTGATTCTCCCCTTTACTCTCTGCTCACTCCCTTTGCCCCAGCTACCCTGGCCTCTGCGTTGTTCCCCAAATATACCAGGTATGCTCCTGCCTCAGGGCCTTTCCACTTGCTCTTTCTCTGCCTGGAATGTCAGTCGCCCAGATGTCAGTGAGCCTTACCCCCTTGACCTTGTCAATGAGAGGCATTTCAGCACAATAGTTAAGACTCTTAACAGAAGAGCATGGGCTTGAGGTAGAAATCCAGGCTCTGCCAGTTACTTAGCTGAGTGACTGTGGGCAAGTTTCTTAACCTCTCTGGGACTCAGCTGCTCATTTCTAAAATGGGAATATTTACAGCACCTTCCTCGTAAGGTTGTAAGGCTTAAATGCATTCAGTGAGCACACCCTTGTGCCTGCTCAGCCACCCCACCTGACATTCCCAGTGCCCGTCCCCCCTGCCTTATTGTTCTCCTAGGCACGTACCACTTTATAAGAGGATATGCAAATGAGCAATTTATCCTGATTACACCCTGCCCCTCCCACTAAAATGTCGGCCCCACGAGGCTGAGAGTTTGTCTACTTGGTTTATTGCCAGGTCCCCAGTGCCCACCACAACACCTGGCACGCGGAGGTGCTCAGGGAAGGCGTCGCTCAACAAATGTTTTCAATGCTGAATAAATATTTATTGGCTAATTGTCACAAGCTCTGGGTTTTCCCTTCTTCCCTATCACAGACATTTATTTTTCTCTCCAGACCAGCCTGCCCCTTGGAGGGCCAGGTCCGCAAAGCCAAATT
Organism: Balaenoptera acutorostrata; assembly: GCF_949987535.1. NCBI lineage: Eukaryota > Metazoa > Chordata > Mammalia > Artiodactyla > Balaenopteridae > Balaenoptera > Balaenoptera acutorostrata. Next base: position 66,810,015 of record NC_080078.1, on the reverse strand, counting down.
CCCACGGGCAGCTCTGCCCGCCACCCTGTGGACACCTCACACGCCACGTGTCCAGGGTCTCTTCTCCAGAGATCTTGTCTCTTACGGCATCATCTAACCAGGTACCTGGAACCTGCTCACGCTCTTCGGTAACCAAGATGCCAGGGGCTCCCGTGCACCTTCCTCCTCTCTCAACATCTCTCGAATCCCCTTCTCTTTATCCCCAGAGTCACCCCCTGTCCAGGCCACCATGATCTCTCATTCAGACCACTGCACCAGCCCCTTCCCTGGGCGCTCTGCTGTCTCCCTCGGTCCCTCTTCTTACTGCAGCTGGGAGGAGCTTTTCAAAACACACAAGGAACAAATGAAAGCCTCCCTCTGCGAGCCTGAAAAGTCGAAACTCGAAAAACAAACTGACTGGGGTTTTTCAAAAGAATTCGACTCAGGGCTCTTCAAACAATGAACGGCCTCACCAACCTTGCCACCCCAGGTAAAATGGTATTTGTTGTACGAAAATTTAATTTACAAATGGATTTACACCGAACCTTAGTTCCATAAATATTTGTGGAATTGAAATGAAAAAACAGTTTTTAAAAATAGCATTTATGGAGTTTCCTCATGCAACTGGGGGCTTCTCACACTCCCACATCTCATTCACTCCTCTCAGCAAACCAGGCAGGTGGCATTGATTCCAGTTTCCAGATGAGGCCCAGAGAGGGGAGGTGACTTGTCCCAAGTAGCACAGCACCCAGATTACACCAGAGTCCTCCCGGACCCTGGAGGCTGTGGTCACAGGGTGCCAGATGGGGCAGAGAAAAGGTGTGGAGCCTCCTGTTTTTCAGTTGATTGGCTGCCTAGGCTCCGAGGCGCTCAGAGCACGTGGACATAACTTGCCTATTTCTGCTCCCTGCCTTGGCCTGTGCAGCTTCCCTGCTCAGGGTAACCCCTCCCGGGGCTGGTCAAAACCTCGCCACCCTTCATGGCCCATTTCCAGCACTGAGTCTCCTGCCCGCACCTCCCTCGGCACTGGCTGCCCGCAGCACACCGCCTGCAATGATTTATGGATGTTTGTGACATGGCAGTGCCCTCCCGCCTTGTGCTGTGTCCCTCCTGGCTCTTCTACCTCAGGGACCGTGGTTCCTCCGCCTTCCCTGATGCCTTGTACTCTAGCCCTCGGTCCTAAAGCCACATGACCTTCCAAGTCTCTGTTAGGTCTGTCCTTGCCCCTGAACCTGTCCAAGGCTCATCTCCCCAGCTGCCTCCCAGACCTTCCCTCCATGGGCCCCTCACGCTCCCACACGTGAAATGGACCTTATCACCATCTCCCCCAAACCTGCTCCTCCCTGAAAATATCATGATCCTCCTAAGTGTCCGAGCTAGAAACTTGGCCATCGCTCTGGACCCCTCCCCGCCCCTCAGCCCCCTGCAAGCCCTGCTGATTCTGCCCCGAAATGTCTTCAAACTGCCGCTGCTCTCCACACCACTGCCCTGTGCTCAGCTCAGGCCCCATCTCCCCCTTGGCATTTGAGCATAGGCCACTGGTCCACCCATCCAGTTTCCCATCATCCACCAACTTCTACTCTCCCCTTGACTCACCATCCATCTACTCCATCCATCCTTCCACCCACTCACTCATCCCCCTCCAATCCACCACCCATAATTTACCAAGACCGCCAATGCGCCAAGCCATGTGCTGGACATTGTGACACAGAAATGACTTAGGCCCAGTCCTTGGCCTCAAGATGCTCACACTAGAACTGGGTCCTGAAGGATGAACAGGACTCTGAGGAAGGTTAAGGGGAAGAGGGGAGGATATCTAGGTCGAGGAATAAACAACGGCACAGGCATAGGAAGGAGACACCTGGGGTGTCTGAGGAACTTGACCAGACAGGTGGGGAGTGACCCGAGATGAAGGTGGAAGGGTGACCAAGGCCGGCTTTGCAGGGCTCTGCAGGGCCCTTCAAGACCAGGTAAGGAGTCTGTACTTTATCCAAAGCATAGACTCTGGAGCCTGGGGTCAGACCCCTGCTCCACCACCTCATAACTGTGTGACTTAGAACAAATGTCCTCAGTGTTCCCCACCTGTAAAATGGTAAGAACAATATACCTATTACACAGGGCTGTTGTGAGGAGGAAATGAGCTAATGCATATGTGTATTATGACTCTTAGCACAGTGCCTGGTAAATAGAAAATGCTCAGTAAATATTGTTGCTATTATGTTCATATTATTATTAATTACTATCCTCTAGCCAGCTGGTGGACAGCGGAGAGTTTTACACAGAGGAAGTGCATGCTAACTCGGACTGCAAAGCGTCCTCCTCCGCAGCTATAGGCTCAGGAGTGAGCTTCATTGCCCCTGCCCAGCCTCAGCCCCACCAGCTCCAGCCTCGCCCTCTCCTACCGACTGCCCCCAGCCAGGCACGCCCACCAGCCACTGCCCCAGACTGGCCCTCAGTGCCCGGAGGAGCTCCAGCCTGCCTTGACCCTGGGCAGTTGAGCTCCAAGCTCCAGGAGCCTGGAGGCTCCCCCTCTGAGAGCTGCCGTGTAGCCGGTTCACTCGCTCCTGCACAGGACACCGAGAAGCCCTTTACAAGCTTTCTTCTCTGTCATGGCTCTGTGCAGGCATATGGTCACCCATTCTGCAGATGAGGACACTGAGCCTCAGGGAGGAGGCGGAAGTCCCTTTGCTTCAGGCTGCACAAGTCAATGGCTGAGCAGGGATCCAAACCCAGGTTGGTCAGGCTCCAGAGCCCCCAGCTCTCTCCCAGAAATCTTGGAGGCAAGCCCCCAAGATGATCAGGGCCTGAGATATCGCACGGACATGAATCTTCCCGGCACTGAGGAGTGCTGTCCAAGACAACCCTCCGCAGTAATGGAAATGCTCTCATCTGCACTGTCCTGTAGTGGCCAAGAGCCACGTGCAGCTACTGATCACCCAAAATGTGACGAGTACAACTAAGGAACGGAATTTTAAATTAAATTGAAATTGAAATAGCCACACGTGCTTTGTGGCTACCCTACTGGACAGCACAAGACCAGACAGCTTTTAGCATTCTCAACCCTGAGACTGCATTTCCAGACGCTCACACTGCTTGAGCCACAACTTACAAAACATTTTGTCATTTTATTAGAAAGATTTCCACCACGTACCACCTGGTCCCTGTTTTTAAAAACTGAGGCTACCCAGCACCCTCAAGTTAACTGCTTCTCTACAACTCAAGGTCATTCATGAACTAGCTGCCAAACTCCTGCTCTGGGCCAGGCACCGAGCCAGATGTGGAAGAATGATGTGCTTGTCCCCGTCCTCAAGGATCTCAGTCTGGTGGGGGGACACGTCCTACCTTAGGGTCTGTGACGGAGGGGATAGGTGCAAGAGTGAGGTTTATACACAGTCTGGGGAGAACAGGGTGACTCGCTCAGCTGGGGGAGTCTCTGGGAAGGCTGTATCAAGGAGAGACACTGCCAGGGTGTGATTGCACTTTACAGTTTGCAAGGCACATTCACATCCATTGTCTCACCTGCTCCTCACTCTAGTCCCGCGAGGGAGTTCAGGCCTGGTCTGGTTTCTGGTGTTCTGTGTACTGGATTCACATCAGCACCTGCTTCTGGAAGGAGCACTGAATGGGGCCACAGCCCTAAGCCCTGGCATGTGGAAGCCAAGACCTCCACAGTGGGTGAAGGCAGTGCTCCCCTGAATCCTCCACAGAAGCTTCTTGGGAAGGTTCACCCAGGACCCAGCCAGCTGCTGGCCAAATGTGTTTTCAGTCAAGGACTTAGAAATCAGATGTTCCCTAAATCCTCCAAAGGGCCAGTCTTGTAAATCCCTAAACTTTCCGGCAGCTCTGACGGGACCCGGTGGTCCCCTCACTGGCCATTTGGCCTCCTCTTGGCGCCCCGACTTTCGGAGGCCAGGGAAGATCTTTATTTTAATGACATTTCCTCGTAATCCCTTCATTTCTCTTCCACACTCTCAAGGGGCCGCCGCAGTGGCCTGCTCTCTCCTGCCCTACTTTTCCTTTCTCAGAATCCTGGGAGGCATTTCTCTGCACTTCCTGGAGGTGCTCTTGCCTGGGAGGCCCAGGCAGTTCCAATCCTTCCATCACCTCTGTTAACACTGAGCTCAGATGGTCCCTCCTTCAAAGCCTCGTCCAGCCAGGAGACCCCTGATTCCTCACGGTGGCTTTGGAGCAGAGGGCAGGGAACATTGTGCCCCATGAACATTTCTTGAGCCCTTAGTCTGTGTATGGCCCCGAGCTGGACCAAGCTAAGCGAGAAGACGAATTAGTCAGCGGGGGTAGCGAATGTGTGAACAGACATGAGAGTCCTATATGACTGCGCTGCCGTGGAAGGAAGCCGGGGTGTGGCCCATGGGAGCCCTGATCAGCCTGGGGGAATCAGAGGAATATCAAAAAACAGGTGAGGCTCTGGCTAGGCCTTGGAGGATGCACAGGAGTCCAGAGGTGGACAAAGTGGGGAAGAGTGTAAGGAAGAGGGACACAGCATGCCATGTTTGGGGGACTGGGAGGAATTATGCACAGGTGGGGAGCTGGTCTGTGTGCTCTGGGGAAGAGGGGGTGGAGGGGGAGGGGAGATAGGGCTGGAACTGCAGGTGGGGACTTGATCATGAGGGTCCTGCAGTGTCAATCAGGGAGTGTGGCCTTCACCCTGGGAGCAGTGGGGAGCCCAAGGGCTCATCAAGTTTGGGTGGGAGAAGGATCACCCAGCAGTTCTGTGGGGCCGCCTGGAGGTGAGCGCTGTGACCCATGTGATTGCTGACAGTGGTCTACCTAGGGCAGGGGTACTGGGGCTGGGGGACAGCAGACAGATTCAGGAGATATTTAGACTATAAAATCAATCAGACTTGGGGCTGATTAGATGTAGAGGATGAAGTAGAGAGAGGAGTCAGGGATGACTCCTAGGTTTCTATCCTGAGTGACTGGGGTACATATTGAATACTACGCTTTGGGTTATAACAGGGGTTGACAAACTTTTTCTTAAAAGGTCAATGGTAAATATTTGAGACTTGTGGACCATTCGGTGCTTCAAAGCTGCCATAGACAATATATAAATGAATGGGCATGGCTGTGTTCTAGCAAAATTTTTTTACAAGAACAGGCTGGCCATGGCCATACTTTGCCAACTCGAGCTATAAACAACAACAGCAACAAAACCCATTTTAAGCTGGCTTTAACGTAAAGTGGAAAAACCCATATAATTGAAAAAGTCCAGAATTGGTGGGCTTCAGGCACAGTTCAGTCAGAGTTCCAGTTCTGTCTCATTGATATTTTCTCAACCCAGTACTTCTCCATGTGTCAGCTCCATCCTAAGGCTGGCTTCCCATATGAGTGCAAGACAGCCGCAGCTGTTCCAGACAAATCACATCATCAGGAGCATGAGGAGGGATTAATCTTCCAGCCAAGTCCCAAGTGTCACTCTTTTTTTTCTTTTAACATCTTTATTGGAGTATAATTGCTTTACAATGGTGTGTTAGTCTCTGCTTTATAACAAAGTGAATCAGCTATACATATACATATAGCCTCATATCCCCTCCCTCTTGCGTCTCCCTCCCACCCTCCCTATCCCACCTCTCTAGGGGGTCACAAAGCACCGAGCTGATCTCCCTGTGCTATGCGGCTGCTTCCCACTAGCTATCTGTTTTACATTTGGTAGTGTATATATGTCCATGCTACTCTCTCACTTCATCCCAGCTTACCCTTCCCCCTCCCTGTGTCCTCAAGTCCATTCTCTACGTCTGCATCTTTATTCCTGTCCTGCTCCTAGGTTCTTCAGAACCTTTTTTTTTTTTTTTTTTTAGATTCCATATATATGTGTTAGCATACGGTATTTGCTTTTCTCTTTCTGACTTACTTCACTCTGTATGACAGACTAGGTCCATCCACCTCACTACAAATAACTCAATTTCGTTTCTTTTTATGGCTGAGTAATTTGTATTTAATTTTTGATAGTTTGATTAATACGTGTCTTGGAGTGTTTCTCCTTGGATTTATCCTGTATGGGACTCTCTGTGCTTCCTGGACTTGACTATTTCCTTTCCCATATTAGGGAAGTTTTCAACTATAATCTCTTCAAATATTTTCTCAGTCCCTTTCTTTTTCTCTTCTTCTTCTGGGACCCTTATAATTCGAATGTTGGTGCGTTTAATGCTGTCCCAGAGGTCTCTGAGACTGTCCTCAATTCTTTTCATTCTTTTTTCTTTATTCTGCTCTGCAGTAGTTATTTCCACTATTTTATCTTCCAGGTCACTTATCCATTCTTCTGTCTCAGTTATTCTGCTATTGATCCCTTCTAGAGAATTTTAAATTTCATTTATTGTGTTGTTCATCTCTGTTTGTTTGCTCTTTAGTTCTTCTAGGTCCTTGTTAAATGTTTCTTGTATTTTCTCCATTCTATTTACAAGATTTTGGATCACCTTTACTATCATTACTCTGAATTCTTTTTCAGGTAGACTGCCTATTTCCTCTTCATTTGTTTGGTCTGGTGGGTTTTTACCTTGCTCCTTCATCTGCTGTGTGTTTCTCTGTCTTCTCATTTTGCTTAACTTACTGTGTTTGGGGTCTCCTTTTCGCAGGCTGCAGGTTCGTAGTTCCCATTGTTTTTGGTGTCTGCCCCCCAGTGGCTAAGGATGGTTCAGTGGGTTGTGTAGGCTTCCTGGTGGAGGGGACTGGTGCCTGTGTTCTGGTGGGTGAGGCTGGATCTTGTCTTTCTGGTGGGCAGGACCACGTCTGGTGGTGTGTTTTGGGGTGTCTGTGACCTTATTATGATTTTAGGTAGCCTCTATGCTAATGGGTGTGGTTGTGTTCCTGTCTTGCTAGTTGTTTGGCATAGGGTGTCTAGCACTGTAGCTTGCTGGTCGTTGAGTGGAGCTGGGCCTTAGCGTTGAGATGGAGATCTCTGGGAGAGCTCTCGCCGATTGGTATTATGTGGAGCCGGGAGGTCTCTGGTGGACCAATGTCCTGAACTCGGCTCTCCCACCTCAGAGGCACAGGCCTGACACCCGGCCGGAGCACCAAGACCCTGTCAGTCACATGGCTTTTCACTCCCTTTAACACAATGCTGACTTTACTCAGACTCAGATGGCCTCCTGGGGCCACACGCGCCTCTGGGCGATGCCAGGCGGCAGAGCTCCTGGTCTCCACGCTTCCTTCACAGTGGTCCTTCCGGATGCAGGCCAGCGAGGGTTGCCGTCAGCTCCTTTGTCCGAGGGAAACCGTTCATGCCAGAAGCTTACCGACTCTCGGGCCCTGTGTTTAGTGCGGGCAGCTGTTCCCGGAGGCCCATCTCGGGCTCAGAGGCACCGGGGTCCTAAGTGTCACTCTGATTGGACTTGCTTATGTCATATGTCCATCCAGGAACCAGTCATTGTGCCTGGGGGATGGGACACACTGATTGGCTTAGCCTGGGTCATGTGCTCTATCCCTGAGTGGGGGAGGTAGAGTCAGTTTTCGGGGAACCACGTGGCTTCCCAGTGAAAATCAGGGTCTGGCAGGATGGTGGAAAAAAGGGAGGAATGCAAGAAAAGCAAAAGTATATGCCCCTCCAAAGACTTGTACGTGAATATACGTAGCAGCGTTATTCATAATAGCCCCAAATCCAAATTCCCATCAAGCAGTGAACAGATAAACAAAATGTCATATATCCGTAAGATGGAATACCACTCAGCAGTAAAAGGGAAAGAAGTACTGATATGTGCAACAACGTAGATGAACATAAAAAACAATACGCTGAGTGGAGGAAGTTAGACACAAAGACTACATGTTATATGTTTCCATTTATAGGAACTTTCTAGAAAAGGTAAAACTAGAAAGCAGATCAGTGGTTGCCTGGGGCCTGGGATGGGAGTGGGGATTGACTGCAAATGTGCACAAGGGGATTTGGGATTGTGGTTAACTGTTGCACACTATAAATTTATTAAATCTCATCCAAATGAATAAAATAAGTAAACTCTAGGGTATGTAAATTATACCCCAATAAAGCTGTTTTTAAGAAAGGATGATGGGGGCAAAGAGGATGCTATGGCTATTAGGGTCCACGCAGAGAACGATGGTGCCACTCACGAATCAGGGGACAGAGAGGCAAGGGCGGGCTTGAGGGCAAATGCTGAGGTCCCTCTGGACAGGCTGAGCAGGAGGTGCTTCTGGGACATCGGGAGTGCCATCCAGCAGAGCTCCGGGTAAAGGCCAGGGATGGAGCTGGGGGTCTGGGGATGGTGGGTGCTCCGAAGGACCCTGAAGCGGTGGCAGTGGATGAGTCCCCCCGAGAGGGTGTGGTCTGAGAAGAGAAGGCTGCCATGATAGAGCCCTGAGAAGCAGAAACGTCTAGTGGACCAACAGAGGAAGGGAAACCGGCCAGAGAAGCTAGCAGAGGTCCCAGTCAGGGCACGTGCCAATGCCCAGAGCCTGGGGCGCTGTGGACTGAGGTGTGGCCACCAGGTGAACCACAGGAGGTCCCGGTGGCCTTGGCGAGAACAGTGACCATGGAAGGGTGAGATGTGATCCAGGCTGCAGTGAGTGAGGAATACAAGGGGTCGGTGAGCATAGTCAACACCGCTGAGAAGCTCAGCTGGCGAGGGAAGGAGGAAGCGGGGTAGCTGGGGGCAGGGCGGAAACCAAAGGCAGAAGCAGTGGGCGTGGTCCACACTCTCGATAGGTGTGGCTGGGAAGAGGAGGAGACAGGCGGTGTGGGGCAGCTGCCGCCACTCCAAGCTCCATGATACTCCTGGAACCGGGCCACCTGCCCGTCGCCCATGCCACCACGCCCCATCAAGCCACCCCAGCTACTCACACTGGGGAGACACGGCTCTTGCTGGGGCTGGCTCCCAACCTGCCCTGGCTACTGTCCGCTGACCAACACAGTCTGGCTGCATCTCAAGTGTGGCCAGGCTGGGCATGGAGGTGGCGGCATTTAATGGAGCATAGGACGGCTCTCGGGCATTGTTCTGACCTTTTCTCCAGACGCCACCCACAGGGTCCTGGCCCTCGGAGACAAATTCTGGGAGTGCTTTGTGTGACAGCTTTGTGTGAAATGTCAAGTGGGAGGGAATTCCCTGGTGGTCCAGTGGTTAGGACTCGGCGCTTCCACTGCCGTGGCCCGGGTTCAATCCCTGGTCAGGGAACTAAGATTCCCACAAGCCGTGCTACAGCCAAATAAATAAATAAATAAATAAATAAAAAGAGGGTTAAAAAAAAAAAAAAGAAATGTCAAGTGGGAGAACCTTCCCGGCACTACCTTCACTTTAGGTCTGGGCATCACCCCCCCACCGGATAACCCAGATGCCCATCAGCCCGGGGGGCATGAGACTGGTACCGGCCAGCCTATTTTTCCAATTCTACACACAGCTATCAGTTGGCTCCTCCCCACAGCCCTGACAGGTTGTCATCATTACATCCATCTGGCTGACAAGGAGAATGAGACTCAGAGAGGTTGAGTGGCTCAGCTAAGGTCACACAGCAAGTGAGTAGCACAAGTGGGTTTGGCACCCAGGTCAACCTGCCTCAAGAGCCTGCTCCCTTTCCCCCACTGACCCTTGACAAAAGGTGTGGAAAACAAAAGAGGAGGGCAGGAGGGGTGGGGGAGGGGAGGACGGAGTTCTGAATGGCAAAGTGGTGAACCAGGTTGGAGCCCCAGTTCTGCCCCAGCTCCTGGGGCCAGGGTGAGTCACTCTCCCACACAAGGCCTCAGTTTCCCTAGCTGTACAATGAGCTCTTAGGTCCCTTGTGGCTGCCACATGCTGAGTTCTGTGACCAGGTGCTTATCGGAGACACTTCTGCCCTTTATGGTAGAAACAAAAAAACGTCCCTGGGAAGGTTAGCAGCAGGAAAAGGCCATGGTGGGGGGAAAAGGGTCTCCTCTACCAGGCCGGGCCCTGGAGGAGCTGCACCCAGGGAATATGGCCAAGCCCAGCCTATATGCTGGCTCAGCACTTCGCTGGGACAAAGGCCCAGCCTGATATCATTGTGCCTCTGCAGGAGCTGCCCGTCTCAGTCATCCCAGCAGGACCTGCCACGGCTTTGCATGAGTCTCTCCTCTTTCTCAGCTGTGGCCTCCCTGTCTGCAACCCTCCAGCGAAGGAGCTCTCCAGGCCAGCTTTCTCCCCACCCTCAGCTCCCCTGCCCACCCCTCCTCCCTGCTTCCACAACTGCAGGCCCTCTGGAGCCTCACGGCTGCCCTAGTGTCTCCATGGGAGATGCCTGAAGGCTGATCCATTAGTCAGAGAGTCAAGACCTTCCAAAAGGAATCAGAGTCCCAGAGAGGGTAGGTGCCTAAGCAAGGCCACACAGCAGACACGGGGGGCCAGCATGGAACCTGGGCCTCCTGACCACTCAGCTCATTTCTGTGGCCCCTTCCAATGGTTTTTATGACAGAAAATATTTTATTCTTCTTTATGTCTTTGTGTTATGTTTATAACTCAGACCCACATCCTAATTTTCAGTTCACCAGACATATTCACAGTCACTCAAATGTTGCTCCCTGAAGTGACCATGGCTCAGTCCCCTTTCTGCCCACACAGGTGACCTCACCCAGCCTTGTGGCTTTTAACACCCTCTCTCTCTCTGCCCCTCCCTCCTCCTCTTCCCTCCTCCTATTTTCTCTCTCGCCACATTCAATCCATCAGGAAATCGTGTTGTCCCTACCTCCAAAACATCTCCAGAATCCAACCACCCCTTGCCACCTCCACCTCTGCCACCTGGTCCCAGCCACCGTCGTCTCTCTCCTGGATTAGAGCTGTAGCCTCCCCATGGCCTCCCTGCCTCCACTCTTGATCCCTTCAGCCTGGTCTCCACACAGTAGCCAGAGGATCCTGTTAAGATGCAAGTCTCAGAGATTAACCAAGATGGCGAAGTAGAAGGACGTGCTCTCACTCCCTCTTGCGAGAGCACCAGAATCACAACTGGCTGCTGGACAATCATCGACAGGAAGACACTGGACTTCACCAAGGAGGATACCCCACGTCCAAGGACAGAGGAGAAGCCACAGTGAGACAGCAGGAGGGGCGCAATCAGAGTAAAATCAAATCCCATAACTGCTGGGTGGGTGACTCACAGACTGGCGAACACTTATATCACAGAAGTCCACCCACTGGAGTGAAGGTTCTGAGCCCCACCTCAGGCTTCCCAACCTGGGGGTCCGGCAACGGGAGGAGGAATTCATAATCAGACTTTGAAGCCTAGTGGGAATTGATTGCAGGACTTCGACAGGACTGGGGGAAACAGAGACTCCACTCTTGGAGGGCGCACATGGAATAGTGTGCGCATCGGGAGCCGGGGGAAGGAGCAGTGACCCTGGGGGAGACTGAACCAGACCTACCTGCTAGTGTTGGAGGGTCTCCTGCAGAGGCGGGTGCTGGCTCTGTTTCACCGTGGGGACAAGGACACTGGCAGTGGAGGTTCTGGGAAGTACTCCTTGGCGTGAGCCCTCCCAGAGTCTGCCATTAGCCCCACCAAAGAGCCCAGGTAGGCTCCAGTGTTGGGTTGCCTCAGGCAAAACAACCAACAGGGAGGGAACCCAGCCCCACCCATCAACAGTCAAGGGGATTAAAGTTTTACGGAGCTCTGACTGCCACAGCAACAGTCAGCTCTACCCACCACCAGAGCCTCCCATCAAGCCTCTTAGATAGCCTCAACCACCAGAGGGCAGACAGCAGAAACAAGAAAAACTACAATCCTGCAGCCTGTGGAACAAAAACCACATTTACAGAAAGATAGACAAGATGAAAAGGCAGAGGGCTATATACCAGATGAAGGAACAAGAAAAAAACCCAGAAAAACAACTAAATGAAGTGGAGATAGGCAACCTTCCAGAAAAAGAATTCAGAATAATGATAGTGAAGATGATCCAGGACCTTGGAATAAGAATGGAGGCAAAGATCGAGAAGATGCAAGAAATGATTAACAAAGACCTAGAAGAATTAAAGAACAAACAAACAGAGATGACCAATACAATAACTGAAATGAAAACTACACTAGAAGGAATCAATAGCAGAATAACTGAGGCAGAAGAACAGATAAGTGACCTGGAAGACAGAATGGTAGAATTCACTGCTGCAGAACAGACTAAAGAAAAAAGAATGAAAAGAAATGAAGACAGCCTAAGAGACCTCTGGGACAACATTAAACGCAATAACATTCGCATTATAAGGACTCCAGAAGGAGAAGAGAGAGAGAAAGGACCAGAGAAAATATTTGAGGAGATTATAGTGGAAAACTTCCCTAACATGGGAAAGGAAATAGCCACCCAAGTCCAGGAAGTGCAGAGAGTCCCATACAGGATAAACCCAAGGAGAAACACGCCGGGACACATAGTAATCAAAGTGGCAAAAATTAAAGACAAAGAAAAATTCTTGAAAGCAGCAAGGGAAAAATGACAAATAACATACAAGGGAACTCCCATAAGGTTAACAGCTGATTTCTCAGCAGAAACTCTACAAGCCAGAAGGGAGTGGCATGATATATTTAAAGTGATGAAAGGGAAGAACCTACAACCAAGATTACTCTACCCGGCAAGGATCTCATTTAGATTTGATGGAGAAATCAAAAGCTTTACAGATGAGCAAAAGCTAAGAGAATTCAGCACCACCAAACCAGCTCTACAACATATGCTAAAGGAACTTCTCTAAGTGGGAAACACAAGAGAAGGAAAGGACCTACAAAAACAAACCCAGAACAATTAAGAAAATGGTCATAGGAACATATATATCGATAATTACCTTAAACATGAATGGATTAAATGCTCCAACCAAAAGACACAGGCTTGCTGAATGGATACAAAAACAAGACCCATATATATGCTGTCTACAAGAGACCCACTTCAGACCTAGGGACACATACAGACTGAAAGTGAGGGGATGCAAAAAGATATTCCATGCAAATGGAAATCAAAAGAAAACTGGAGTAGCTATACTCATATCAGATAAAATAGACTTTAAAATAAAGAATGTTACAAGAGACAAGGAAGGACACTACATAATGATCAAGGGATCAATCCAAGAAGAAGATATAACAATTATAAATATATATGCACCCAACATAGGAGCACCTCAATACATAAGGCAACTGCTAATAGCTATAAAAGAGGAAATCGACAGTAACACAATAATAGTGGGGGACTTTAACACCTCACTTACACCAATGGACAGATCATCCAAAATGAAAATAAATAAGGAAACAGAAGTTTTAAATGACACAATAGACCAGACAGATTTAATTGATATTTATAGGACATTCCATCCAAAAACAGCAGATTACACTTTCTTCTCAAGTGCACATGGAACATTCTCCAGGATAGATCACATCTTGGGTCACAAATCAAGCCTCAGTAAATTTAAGAAAATTGAAATCATATCAGGCATCTTTTCTGACCACAACGCTATGAGATTAGAAATGAATTACAGGGAAAAAAACGTAAAAAACACAAACACATGGAGGCTAAACAATACGTTACTAAATAACCAAGAGATCACTAAAGAAATCAAAGAGGAAATCAAAAATTATCTAGAGACAAATGATAATGAAAACACGACGACCCAAAACCTATGGGATGCAGCAAAAGCAGTTCTAAGAGGGAAGTTTATAGCTATACAAGCCTACCTCAAGAAACAAGAAAAATCTCAAGTAAACAATCTAACCTTACACCTAAAGAAACTAGAGAAAGAAGAACAAACAAAACCCAAAGTTAGCAGAAGGAAAGAAATCATAAAGATCAGAGCGGAAATAAGTGAAATAGAAACAAAGAAAACCATAGCAAAGATCAATAAAACTAAAAGCTGGTTCTTTGAGAAGATAAACAAAATTGATAAGCCATTAGCCAGACTCATCAAGAAAAAGAGGGAGAGGACTCAAATCAATAAAATCAGAAATGAAAAAGGAGAAGTTATAACAGACACTGCAGAAATACAAAGCATCCTAAGAGAGACTACTACAAGCAACTCTATGCCAATAAAATGGACAACCTGGAAGAAATGGACAAATTCTTAGAAAGGTATAACCTTCCAAGACTGAACCAGGAAGAAATAGAAAATATGAACAGACCAATCACAAGTAATGAAATTGAAACTGTGATTAAAAATCTTCCAACAAAAAAAAGTCCAGGACCAGATGGCTTCACAGGTGAAATCTATCAAACATTTAGAGAAGAGCTAATACCTATCCTTCTCAAACTCTTCCAAAAAATTGCAGAGGAAGGAACACTCCCAAACTCATTCTATGAGGCCACCATCACCCTGATACCAAAACCAGACAAAGACACTAGAAAAAAAGAAAATTACAGACCAATATCACTGATGAATATAGATGCAAAAATCCTAAACAAAATACTTGCAAACAGAATCCAACAACACATTAAAAGGATCATACACCACGATCAAGTGGGATTTATCCCAGGGATGCAAGGATTCTTCAACATACGCAAATCAATCAATGTGATACACCATATTAACAAATTGAAGAATAAAAACCATATGATCATCTCAATAGATGCAGAAAAAGCTTTTGACAAAATTCAACACCCATTTATGATAAAAACTCTCCAGAAAGTGGGCATAGAGGGAACCTACCTCAACATAATAAAGGCCATATATGACAAACCCACAGCAAACATCATTCTCAACGGTGAAAAACCGAAAGCATTTCCTCTAAGATCAGGAACGAGACAAGGATGTCCACTCTCACCACTGTTATTCAACATAGTTCTGGAAGTCCTAGCCACGGCAATCAGAGAAGAAAAAGAAATAAAAGGAATACAAATTGGAAAAGAAGAAGTAAAACTGTCACTGTTTGCAGATGACATGATACTATACATAGAGAATTCTAAAAATGCCACCAGAAAACTGCTAGAGCTAATTAATGAATTTGGTAAAGTTGCAGGATACAAAATTAATGCACAGAAATCTCTTGCATTCCTATACACTAATGATGAAAAATCTGAAAGAGAAATTATGGAAACACTCCCATTTACCACTGCAACAAAAAGAATAAAATACCTAGGAATAAACCTACCTAGGGAGACAAAAGACCTGTATGCAGAAAACTATAAGACACTGATGAAAGAAATTAAAGATGATACCAACAGATGGAGAGATATACCATGTTCTTGGATTGGAAGAATCAACATTGTGAAAATGACTATACTACCCAAAGCAATCTACAGATTCAATGCAATCCCTATCAAATTACCAATGGCATTTTTTACAGAACGAGAACAAATCATCTTAAAATTTGTATGGAGACACAGGAGACCCCGAATAGCCAAAGCAGTCTTGAGGGAAAAAAACGGAGCTGGAGGAATCAGACTCCCTGACTTCAGACTATACTACAAAGCTACAGTAATCAAGACAATATGGTACTGGCACAAAAACAGAAACATAGATCAATGGAACAAGATAGAAAGCCCAGAGATAAGCCCACGCACCTATGGTCAACTAATCTATGACAAAGGAGGCAAAGATATACAGTGGAGAAAAGACAGTCTCTTCAATAAGTGGTGCTGGGAAAACTGGACAGCTACATGTAAAAGAATGAAATTAGAACACTCCCTAACACCATACACAAAAATAAACTCACAATGGATTAGAGACCTAAATGTAAGACTGGACACTATAAAAACTCTTAGAGGAAAACATAGGAAGAACACTCTTTGACATAAATCACAGCAAGATCTTTTTTGATCCACCTCCTAGAGTAATGGAAATAAAAACAAAAATAAACAAATGGGACCTAATGAAACTTCAAAGCTTTTGCACAGCAAAGGAAACCATAAACAAGACGAAAAGACAACCCTCAGAATGGGAGAAAATATTTGCAAACGAATCAACGGACAAAGGATTAATCTCCAAAATATATAAACAGCTCATTCAGCTCAATATTAAAGAAACAAACACCCCAATCCAAAAATGGGCAGAAGACCTAAATAGACATTTCTCCAAAGAAGACATACAGACGGCCACGAAGCACATGAAAAGATGCTCAACATCACTAATTATTAGAGAAATGCAAATCAAAACTACAATGAGGTGTCACCTCACACCAGGTAGAATGGGCATCATCAGAAAATCTACAAACAACAAATGCTGGAGAGGGTGTGGAGAAAAGGGAACCGTCTTGCACTGTTGGTGGGAATGTAAATTGATACAGCCACTATGGAGAACAGTATGGAGGTTCCTTAAAAAACTAAAAATAGAATTACCATACGACCCAGCAATCCCAGTACTGGGCATATACCCAGAGAAAACCGTAATTCAAAAAGACACATGCACCCGAATGTTCATTGTAGCACTATTTACAATAGCCAGGTCATGGAAGCAACCTAAATGCCCATCAACAGACGAATGGATAAAGAAGTCGTGGTGGTACATATATACAATTGAATATTACTCAGCCATAAAAAGAAACGAAATTGAGTCATTTGTTGAGACGTGGATGGATCTAGAGACTGTCATACAGAGTGAAGTAAGTCAGAAAGAGAAGAACAAATATCGTATATTAACGCATGTATGTGGAGCCTAGAAAAATGGTACAGATGAACTGGGTTGCAGGGCAGAAGTTGAGACACAGATGTAGAGAACAAACGTATGGACACCAAAGGGGGAAAACTGCGGTGGGGTGGGGATGGTGGTGTGCTGAATTGGGCGTTTGGGATTGACATGTATAAAGTGATATGTATAAAATTGATGACTGATTAAAAAAAAAAATAAAAGATGCAAGTCTCTGCTCAAAGCCCTCAGGGCTCTCACCTCACTAGTAGTGAAAAGACAAAGACCATGCCTTGCCTTATAGGGCCAAACACATCTGGCCTCCACGTGCCCTCTGACCTCACCTCCTACCACTCTCCCCATCAAGTACCCCCTGTTCCCCCTATACTGGCCTCCCAGCTGTTCTTCCGTCACAATCCACTCCCACCCCAGGCCCTTTGCACTTGCTGTTTCCACCACCTGGAGCGCTCCTCCTTGGATATCCACATGACTCCCACCCTCCCTCATTTCTTTGAAGTCTCTGCCAAAAGTCACCTCCTCAGAGAGGCCATCCTGGACCTGGACCCCTCTGTCTAACCGTGCTCTCACTCTCTGTCCCTTTGCCCTGCTTTATAGCGTGCATCACCACCCGGATTCTAGTACATCGTACCTACTGGTTGGTTCGATGAGTCCCATCCCGAAAGTAAGCCCAGGAGGGAAGACACTATCTCTTTTCCTTACTGATGTATCTGGAGCCCCCAGCCCAGTGGCTGGGACGTAGATGATGCTCAATAAATACTTATTGAGCAAATGACAGGATGAGCCCTAGCACCTGCCCTAATGTCTTGTAGGGCATCTGCCACTTACAGCATCATTACAATGACATGCCAGGTCCTGCCAACTGGCAGAGCTGACATGAAGATAAGGGTAAACCCAGCAGCAGCAGGTGCTACTCGCTCCTCTGTGCCATGTAATCAGGTCCCCCTAACTCTGTG